>NW_026056803.1:0-319089 GCF_023758085.1 Alternaria hordeiaustralica | reverse complement strand
TTATTATATACTAATTTAATAAAATATAATAAGTATATTTAGTAGAACCTTAATAGATAGAATAGCTAGTAAGATATTAGTATATATTAATTTTAAAATATTTATAGATTAGTTAGCTCTAGAGTTTACTAGAGTGCTAGAAGACTAGAGTGCTAGAGCGCTAGAGCGCTAGAGCGCTAGAGCGTCTGTGCGCAGCCTATGCGCGCGCTAGGTTAGTGCCTTAGCAGATTAGTTAGAAATTGTTTCTAGAACAATTCTTTTAAAACAATAACAACACTACTCTACTACACTACCTACACTACTAACTAAGCTACTAAATCTTACGCTACCTACTACGCTAAATTATAGCCTACTAAATTATAGGTATGCTTCGCAGTAATATATAAAACGTTCTAGAATTATTTATTAATTAATTCTAATAAATTTTAGCCTGCGTTTAAGCAATTTCTGCAGCTTAACTAGCTGCTGTTTAGTTGCCTAGCCTTTACTATAAATACGCAAGGTTAGCCTATTATCTATATAGATTAGCTATACTACATAATTAATATTAGTAGTAGCTTTTATAGTATATAAATTATTTCTTAATTATTTTCTAAACAATTCTAACTATTCTTTTAGAGAAAGTTTACTAGCTGCGCCTCTCTTAGAAACTACCTGCTCGCTGCCTATAAATTAATTATAGCTATAGCTAAGCAGGTTAGTATGCCCTCTAACTAGCTAATTTAGCTTAAATTAGGTAAGTTTAAATTATTTTTTAATTATTTCTAAATTAATTCTACTTAGTTTTCTATACAAATATTATAGCTAACTACAACGTAATTGCTAACCTCTCTTTCTCTATTGCTAAAGAAGATTTAAATTAATTATTAAATAATTTAGACAAAGAAGAAGAAGAAGAAGAAGATAAGAAAGAAGAAGAAGAGCAGAAACAAGAAGATAAGGGCGCTATCTCTAGCTAAGAGAAAGAAAAGAAGGAGAATAATAGCCCTCTTTAGAATGCTATTTAGCTTAATAAAGATTAAACTTAGGTAAATTATTTCTTAAACGTTTCTAGATTGTTTCTAACTAATATAGCTTAATTACAACTTTATAATAGATTATATCTAGAAGCATTTCTCTAACCTAGATAATAAATTTAACCTCTTTTGCTAAGAGTGCAACGTAGAAGGCCTTAATACTAAAAACCTAGAGAGTAAGCTTTATTTAAATTATTTCTTAAACGTTTCTTAATTAATTCTAATAAAATTTAGACTATACTTTCTTCTATAATAAGTTTGCTATATATACTTCTTAGTAGTTCTTCCGTAACCTTCCTAGAGAGACCTCTAAGCCTAAGAGCCTAGCTACTCTCTCTAAGTCTAATAGTAATAAGAATTAAAACTATAGTAGAATTATTTATAGAATAATTAAGGAATAATTTAAGAATAAATAGATATATAAAATAAATTTAATAAAACTATAACTTTAATTATATTCTCTACAAGTTTTAAAAAGTAAGAGTATTATTATAGTAAAGTATTAATACAGAGTAGAGTAATAATACGCAGTTAGTAACTCTATATAGTAATCTTATTGTAGGTGTATTTTCTAAACACCTTGTACTCGCTGTATGTAACTATAGAAATTAAAAAAACTTACCTTCTAATGTTTGCTGTAGATGTAGACAGCAACAACGTGCTTATAGAGGGTAACAGTAATAGAGGCGTGTCTAGTAGACTTAGAGGTAGACTTAGAGGTAGTAATAGGCGAGCTGCAGAGCTGTAGAAATATTAAAATATCTCTAATCTAAGGACTAAGAGGAAGCTCTTAGCACCTAGGCAGTAGAAAGAGTAGAAGTTAAGTTAGGTAGAAGTCTAGATAGCCTAGCGTAGGTAAACTTTAGGTCTAGGGCAGCGTAGGTAAACTCTAGGTCTAAGAGCAATATTAAATTGTAGTACTATACTACTGCGAAATGCGAAATAATGTTCGCGCAGGTAAACTATAGTATAGAGAATAGTAGCCTAGAGG
Organism: Alternaria hordeiaustralica; assembly: GCF_023758085.1. Classification (NCBI taxonomy): domain Eukaryota; kingdom Fungi; phylum Ascomycota; class Dothideomycetes; order Pleosporales; family Pleosporaceae; genus Alternaria; species Alternaria hordeiaustralica. Next base: position 317,082 of record NW_026056803.1, on the reverse strand, counting down.
GGATTATAAAACACGTACATAGAGAATACTTCTCTTCTTCTTCTTTTTTTCTCTATCTAACAACTTTCTATCTTAAAGAACTCCTTACATCTCTAAGAACTCTATACACTAAAGTACTACTTTAACTAAACTTAATACTAATACTAACATTAACATTACCTTAAAGATGTCTCTTTCTACAATAAACAACGTTGTAATTAGTACTTCTAACAACCTCTCTAAGAAGCGTCTTGTTATTAAGCACGCAATAGCTCTTGCTATACTAATTGTAGTAGTAAGCAACTACAAGAATAGTTTAAGTGCTGTTCTAGGTAAGACTATCCTTCTTATTAAGAACGCAATAACGTTTACTATTTAAAACATATAAGGGAACCTAGGTACTAGGTTTAACCTAGAAGTATAGAGTATACTAGAGATGCTTAACACTACCTCTAGAGTGTTAGTTGTTCTTCTTATGCTAGGTAAGCTATTTATAAAGTAGAGGCTAGACCTCTTACGCGCTAAACAGAGATTTATAGACATATAGTATGTATAGCTCTAGCAGGTAGAGGTTAAGTTGTTTAAAGTGCTGCTAGTAGCTCTAATAATAGAAGAACGCGACTTTGTTAAGGCTACGTTGCATAGCGTATACAATAAGTAGAAGGTAGAGATTCTTTGTCGTCTTTGTTAGGTGTACAATTATTAGGCTAAGGTGCAGGTAGTACGTCTTAAAGAAGACTATATTAGGTAGGCACAGTATACTATTGCAAATAACCTAAGCGTTATTGCAAAGTTTAGACTATAGCTATAAGAGCTTAGAAGTTGTTAGCATAGACAGAGGACAGGTAGGTAGGTAGGCAGGCGGGCAGGCGAGAGTAAATGTAGACAGTAAGTAGCAGTTGCGTAATATAGCTAATATAGCTAGCTTATAGGTAATTGCGTATAGAATATAGGTTAATTGTGTAAGTATTGTATAGGTGTCTTAGGTTGTCTTGTGTTAGAGGCTTTGTGCTAGCAATAGGCTTGCTTAGTTTCTTTTTAGTATTGCTTAATTGCATAAGGCTAGTGCTAGTGCTAGTTAATAGTCTAGATAGCTATTAGTAATGTATAATAAATGTAAAGCAGTTAGCCTATCGTAATTACGCGTGTAGTAACTATCGTGTTAGTAATAGAGGTAGAAGTAGTGCAGGTGTAAGTGTTATAAGTTACAAATCTAGGCTTGCGTTAGAGATTTTTAAGTTTGCTATTAGGTCTAATACAGTAACGCGTTATCGCGTAATTACGTAATTACGTAATTACATAATTATATAATTGTTTAATTTTAAAAAAAGTACGCTGTAGGCTCTATCTCTTAGGCCTAAGGGGAGTAAGAGTATTATAACACTGTTAATAAAGGCGATAAGCTATATTTTAGTAAGTAAAATATATATTAATTAAAGTTTAAACAGCAAAAAGAAGCTTACATTTAAATCTTCTGCTTTAGTAGAATTTATATAGCAAAGGCTTATTATTTTTAAGTAGCAGGTAGTAAACTAATTAGAAATTAATTTTACTCTTTTTCTATTTTTTTTGCTTATTTAAGAATACAAAGCGTAGCACCTCTAATAAGAGTTTAGCAGAGAAGGTAGCTAGTTAGATAGTAGGTTAAATTAGCTCTAGATTAATTAGAGAACAATTCTAAAGTTTATTTTAAATCTACTTCTTAGCAACAGTATTCTCTTCTACTACTCTAGAGTTATTATAGCGCTTTATTACTTCTTAAAAAAAGTAATAAGTAGCGTAGTGCGTCTATAGAGGCATTGCGCTAGCAGAATTTAGCGCAATAGAGTACTAGAGGTAGGTTTTACAAATATATTTAACAAGGTTTAATCTTTTCTTATAGCGCTGCTAGAATTAGTTTAGAATTAATCTATAAAGAGTTCTAGGCAACTATTAGACTTATACTATAGAGACTTAAGAAGCTTTTATTATACTTTACGCGATAAAAGAGTTCTCTATAGAAGATAATATATCTTCTCTTAGAGTTCTTAAGGTTAAACTCTATAGAGCTACGTAGAAGTGTAGTAAGAGTAGTATATTAGGTATATATAGGCTAGAATAGTTAGCAATTAATTTAGAATTAGTTAGGTAGAGACAAACTTTATTAGAAAGAACTTTGCTTACTATATTTAATGTAGAAAAGATAGAATTAGAGAGTAAGGCAGGTTTTAGTAGATTTTATCTAGCGCTAAAAACTCTTTAATTATACTAACTATTCTAAGACTAGTCTAGTTACCTCTTAACTAGTTCTAGATTAATTTACGCTAAAGGTAAACCTACAGCTTCTTTTCTTAGAGCTCTAACTTAGCCTTCTTAGTTTAGATTTAAAGCAACCTTCTTTCTTGTTAAAGTTTTGCTCTTTTATGCTCTCTTTTAAGCTCGCGCTTCTCTTTTTCTAAGTCTATATCTAGGTTAGAGCGTTCTCTACGTAGATTAGTTTTAGATTAATTTAGAAATAGTTATACTTATAGAGCTAGCAATAAATTAGCTCTAAGAGAGAATAAGGCTAAAAGTAATAACTAGAATGTCTATGTACGCAAGCGCTGCGCTGCTAGCTAGAAGCTTAGGCGCTAGTAAGGTCGCTGTCTTAATAGCCTAGGTAATTTAAGTAATTTAAAGATATTATCTTCCTCTTTATTCTCTTTCTCTTATTTCTTGCGCTCTAAATAGTTTAGAATTAATCTATATATAAATAACTAAATACTTACTCTTTTCTTGCCTTATATTATTGTAAAAGTAGCTACTTAGGCTTAAATTTTACCTTAATTTATGCCTAATACTATACTTTTTGTAGATCTTATATTCCTGTATATTCTATAGGTCTATCTATATAGCGCTAGGTAAAATTAGTTATAAAACAATTTAGAACTAATTTAATATATAGTCTAATGCTAACTAGAAGCTTATATCTTAGGCTAGTGTAATAGCTCTTTGTATGTGCTTATTCTACAGTATTTATATAGAATTCTAGCATATTCTAGGTAGCTCTAGACATACTACTGTAGTGTATATTTAATTCTGCAGTAATAATAGAGTTCTTCTTGTTTTTTACCTATTCTTTAGCTATAGGTATTAGAGTATTTTCTTAAAATAGTTTAGAAACGTTCTAGAATTAATTTAGACTACTTACTAATAAGCAGATTATATAACTTAAAATACTTAGCCTAGCTTGCTATAGTAAGTAGCGCCTTTATTCTACTTTATAAAGAATCTTTAATATATAGTATACTAGAACAAGCCTTATTAATAGTGCGAAGAAAGTAAATAATGCAAAATCTTACATAGTAGCTAAGGTAGTACTTCTAGTCTCTATTAAGCTAGTTAAGGCTAGCGAGGTACTTTCTAAATTCTAAGCTAAAATAAGCGTAGATTAATTATAAATTAATTTAACTTACTAGCTATCTACTTAGTGTCTATATTAATAGTAATACTATAAAAACTACGTGCGTAGAGATGCTGCTATTATACTAGCTAACCTAAACGCTTCTTAACAGTCTAGAAGAAGGTAGTAAATACCTTTTAGTATATCTTAGAAAACTTAGCGTTAGTAGTAAGGCGCCTAAATATAACAACTACGTAGATTAGCTGTAGATTAATTTAGAAGTAATTTACATACTCTTTTTATAGCTCTTTAGCATAGTAGTAAAAAGAATTTCTCTCTAACTATTATAGTAGCGCTTAAAAGATATGTCTACCTAGAAGATCTTTTGTTTTATAAGTAGTTTAGCTTACTTATTCTATACTTAGATAATAACATAGCCTCTACTAGCTAGCAAGATTTAGTAGATGTATGCCTACGTAGATTAATTTAGAAACGTTTAAGAAATAATTTAAATAGCGCTTATAGTAGTAGAGTTAGAATAATTTACTCTTCTCTTAAAAAGAACCCCCTCTAGGCTAGCACCTAGAGAAAATGTAATTAATCTTTAGGTAGTAGCTATTCTTGCAAGGTAGTCTTTATTTGCCTAAGTAGTATAGAGTTTCTTAATTAATAAAACTCTACGCTACCTTAAGTAGAAGGCAAACTAGTTAGACTATAAAAAGGTAGCTAGAATAGTTTAGAAACAATTTAGAATTAATATCTACAAAATAGCTTACATCTTATAGTATTTAGTATTAATATTAATTAGAATATGCAAACTATATTCTTAACTAATTCTATATCTAGCTACTAAGGTAAAGAAGGTATATGCTAGTATATACTAGTTAAAACTACTACAAAGTATAGAACCCGCTTAAAATACAGGGGGATAATAATGTTAATTACTATATTACAGTCTTATAGAATAAGTTTACTTTAACTCTAAGTATAGTTAGTACTTAAAATAGTTTAGAATTAATCTAGAAACATTCTTTAAGAACTTACTATAGTCTTTTAGGCGCAAGATCTAGAGCTTAACTATATTACAGTTCTTATAAGAGCCCTCTACTCTACTATCTAGAAGGGCTTGTAGGTAGGTAATATTAATTTCTAGTAGTACTCTCTAGATATAGTGCTCTATATTACCTAGAGCGCAATTACTATAGGTAATAAACTAAGAGGTAAGCTTTATTACTTGCTAGAATTAGTTAGAAATTGTTCCTAAAATAGTTTAACTACATATACTATTAATTCTACCTAAAACAACTTTAGACTATAAGAACCTTCTTTATTAGTACAAATACTATCTCTAAACTAACGCTAAAGCCTATTAAAGTAGCTTTTAGCCTTTCTTCTCTCTCTATTCTACTTAATTTAGCCTATAAATGTCTTTATCTACTTAAGTATCTTATATAAGCCTTTATCTACCTATAAGTAGGTAAAATTCTATAATTAATTCTAAATGTATTTGTACGTCTTAACACTAAAGTACTTAAAAACCTATCTTAAGGTAGTTAAATTTAAGAAGAGGCTAAAAGTCTTCTTCTTCTCTACCTTGCTAGCTCTATAGTATTAAAACTACTTATGCTAGATTAGTTCTAAATTAATCTAGAAATAGTCTACGTAGGCTACTTACACTTTTAGCATCTTATAATACTCTCTTAACTAAAAAATATTACTTATTTACTTTTAAAACTTAAATAATATAGGTATAGCCTCTAGAGTCTATGCTAGAGTATTAGAGTAGATATATAGTGTACTTAATAACTCTAGCCTCTAAGAGAAGCGCGCTACTATTTCTAGAAGTAAGTTAAACTATGCTCTAGTTTAAATAAGTCTAGAATTGTTCTAAAATTAATTTAACTATACACCTTAACCTAGTCTTTAACACTACTATTATTACTCTTACTAAAGCTAGATAAATATAGGTTAAATTCCTTATAGATATCTAGGTCTAATGCGTTAAGGTTAAGAAATTTAGGCTTAGCGTTAAATATAGGTAAAGAAGGCTCTATATTACAATATAAGTATAATTTAGTCTAAATTAATTTAGAATAAATCTAAGAATTATTTAAATTAAAATTTTATTACTAAGTACGCTAATTCTCTTAAGTAGCATAACGCTAGCATGCTATGTTTTAAAAATCACCTGTTTGCGTTAGCGCATGCCATATCTTGGCGCGCTCTTGGTCAGATGGACTGTATGCACCTAAACCACCCACCCTGATCACCAGCATCCTTCCTGCCCAATGGCCGCCAAAGCCGCTGCACCTCTGGCCCAGTTCGCAGCAGCAGAGCAGAAGCAGTCGCCTGCACGCCGACTGCCCGTCGCTGCGAGCGCATGGCTGCGAAAATTTAGACATCTGTCTTCTGTCATGTGTCACTCGGCACGTTCACAGCCATCGCTCCCACGAGGCGTTCTGGGGCTGCTTGTGTCAGTCTCACCAGAGCACCGCCCCAGGTGGAAACGCGCCGATTGACCCTGGGGGCCTTCAACCAGATTCCAAGGTCGGAGTCAGGTACAGTTCGGGCGCCACATGGAGTCGCTACCTGACCGAACGACAGCCGCGCGAACTCTCTTACCACACGGAACTTGGACCCATCGAGACAGCCTGATCGGCGCACTCGAGGTCCCGTCGTTGGTGAATCTCACCAGATCTTCGTGCCCAACAGCGTACGACGGCGCGAGGCGACCCGCCTGCACCTCATGCTGATCTCGGCGTGAACTTCATCTCTTGGACATCCCTTCACATTAAACTTCACTCCCATAACGTGTCAGACTTCGATGAACTGCTGACTTGATTCTCGTGCGCTGCCCCCGGCACAATCCCTCTCTCGCCCAGCATCCCATGCAAGATGACGTTGTTCGGGCAGACTACCTTGGACTGCAATTTCCCCAGGTAGCGATGGCATTCCAAGACACTCTGGTAGTAACCAATAAGCAGAAATACTTTTGCGCGACTTACGAGGTCGTGGTCGGTGGCATGTTGCGAGATATGGCGAGAGCAAGCCCTGGACAGCCCTGCGAGTCGGACCATGTGGCATGTGAGCACGCCCTACGTCATTGCGAAGCTTCTTGAAGTAGTCCAGGCCTCATACACTCGTTTGTATTTTTCGCTGTTCCTAACGCTCAGGAGATAGAAACATAGCCCTGGAGTCCCAGAGACTCAAGCTTGGAGGCTGCACTAGACATCGTTGTACCTCCAGCCTGGTGCGGCAGGTGCGGCGCGACGGTTACGCTAACATGCGAACTTCCACAAACCTGAGCTCGTCGGTCACCTTCTACCACTACACCTCTACGCGTGCTCCTCTATGCGCTTTCTGTTCTGCATTTCTCTCGGTATCTGTCTCTCACATGCGGGGTTCCTCCTTGTTTCTTCATCAAGGGTGCAGCCGTAGAGTTCCTCCATCTTCATTCCCACTGAGTTTGCTACGAGCCCCGTATATACGATTAAATGGATTCGCTCACAAAACCCGCGATGTTTTCGATTTGTATTGATAGATGTAGTCATGCTGCCGAGAATCACAGGCCAGCACGACGTACGACTGGCTTTTCTAGTTGTAAACCCCGAATATTACCCTAAAGGTTTTCAGTAATTTTCGTCTCTATCCAAAGCATTAGCCAGTCATATCGTAGTTTCCACAGTATACTTGATGTTTTCCAACCAGTCTTTAAGATCGCACGTCTTTCTACAGTCCAGGTTCTCAGCATGGTTATACAGCGCTGCTTTCCCGCTTATCGGTAGCATCACCTCTGAATCCACAGTTGCTTGTCCTCACTCATCTCGCAATCGCGCTTGCTTCGAGTTTTGTGTATTTTGGAGCGTTGCTTGATTGGGTGAGCGATTCGTTTGCCGTGGCTAGACCGCACCTTCCTCACGTTCACCGGCGACTGCATGTTTACATCTCACCGCGCGAGCTTCACGTCGCAGGCCACAACAACACAGCTCTCCAGGGCTGCGTCTTCAGCCATCGTCTATCACTTCATATCTCAGCACGTATTGCATCCACTCGTTGACGAACAATCACGATCAAACATGGGGCGAGGCGGTCGTCTCAGGTCAAAGCGAGCCAACCAATGGGCAACCGGCAGCACGGCTTCTCACAGAAACCCGCAAGCACCGCAAAACAACAATGCGTACGCAACTCTGGAAACATTGGAGTATGAAGGTAAGTCTTGTCTCGCATCCTGTTTCGCGGCAGCAACACCAGCTCCGCATACGTCTTCCCGAGAGCTCTTATCTCCGCTTTTACTAGAAATCGAAATGAACAACGCTAAAATCAAATTAGATCAAGAAGTGAATGCCGACCTTGCGGAGCGGTTCCGAGGCATGCCTTCCAGCTTTTCCGAACCCAATTACATCCCCCACGACGAAATTCCCAGGTCCGGACGGCCCAGGCCCAACAACGACATACGGGAGTACTTCGAGCTAGCCAAGCTACAAGTCGCTGGTGGGACATGGCTAGGCAAGCCCGAGATCCCTAGTCCATCGGAAATATTACGGCCAGAATCTGACATCAAGGACGGCAACGAGACACTCATTGAGGTTGACGAAACCATTCGCCCACACAAGCCAGAAGGTGCATACAAGGACGAAGAAGAATATCTGGGAACCAAGTACGACATCCTACGAGAGGATGCAGTCCGATCACTCCGCGAGATCATTGGCGAGGTTCGTGCAGAACCTTTCAAGGATGAGGCGGAATACAGCGACCAGAGTATTGGAATCTACGATCCCGTCTATATCACATCACTGGTATTTTCTCCGCGAGGACTCGCAACGCGTGTTGCCTTCTCACTCAGCCGAGTCAAGAAGCATATTCGGTAAGCCATGGCATGCGTTCTACTGCTGGGTACTGGCTAACAAATGCAGATGGGAGCAGTCCAAGAGATTGATAACTGGAACCCTTGTTGCCTTGTCGCCTACCGACGATGCCTTTCAAACCCAATGCGTTCTTGCCGTAGTCGCAGCGCGCCCCATATCTGCGCTAGAGCAAAATCCGCCTGAGATCGATCTCTTCTTCGCGCGTCCGGAGGATCAAGAGATAGATCCAATGCGCAAATGGATCATGGTGGAGTGTCGGAGCAGCTTCTTCGAAGCCAGCAGACATACTCTACTTGCTCTTCAGCACCTCATGAGAGAGCCGTTCCCGCTGTCGAAGTATCTGGTGCATGTCCAACAGGAGGTTGAGCCTCCACGTTACATCAAGCATAACCCTTTCGTCAATCTAAGCTCCCTTGTCAGCATGGAGGAGAGCACAGCATACGAAAACATTAACGTATTGGAGGATTGGCCTACCATGTCCTCGCACACCCTCGACAATTCTCAGAGCAAGGCTTTGAAACGGATGTTGACAAGCGAGTTGGCTATTGTGCAAGGCCCCCCGGGAACAGGAAAGACATTCGTGTCTGTCGTGGCACTGCAGATCGCCCGCGATAACCTGCGCAGAGATGACGCCCCTATCATTGTTTCTGCACAGACAAACCACGCTCTCGATCAGCTGCTCAGACATACATCACAGTTCGAGCCCAACTACATTCGACTGGGAGGAAGGAGTAAGGACAAGGAGATCAAGAAGCGGACTTTGTATGAAGTCCGCCAGGATCTACCCCAGCAAAAACAGCCAGGCAGTCAGAAGATTCAAGCTACTATCGCACTGAGGAAGCTGACGGTTCAGTGTCAGCTGTTACTGGCACCTCTGGAAGCTAACAAAGGACCTCTCGATCATAAAGTCTTGCAGAGTCTGGGGTTGATGACCAAGGAGCAGGCCGAATCGCTCGAAATGGACTCACAGTATACTATGGGGGGTTCATCGACCGACAGTCCAGGAATATTGATGGAGCAATGGCTTGGAAGATGTCTGACTCCGTGCGATCGTCCGATTGGGCCAGACCAGTTCGACTGGGGATACGAAGAAGAAGACCTGGAGGTCGAGCAATTGAAGGAACTCGAGGCAGAAGCCGTGGCTCAGGATGACGACGATATCGAAGCTCTCCATGGACAAGTGGTATTGCTACGTGACAACTACAAAGGCACTGGAGCGTCGCTGAACAATGCCGATATTGCGAACATCTTGCGGAAGACGGATGATCTGACGATGATCCCCGTTACCCAGCGCGGCACCATCTACAACTACTTCAAGCGAAGCGCCAAGAAGCTGATTGCTACTGAAATCCGCAAGATTGCTAAAGGCTATCAAGAAGCAGTCTTTCAACGTAAGGTAGGCATGTGGGAAGAAGACGTGCGGGTTCTCAGCAAAGCACGCATCATCGGCTGCACTACGACTGGTCTAGCAAAGTACCGCGCTCTACTTTGCGCTCTTCGGCCACGCATCTGTATCGTCGAGGAAGCGGCCGAGACACTGGAGGCACCTGTCACTGCTGCTTGTTTTCCAAGCATGGAACATCTTATCCTGGTCGGCGATCATCAACAGCTGCGACCGCACACCCAAGTACGTGCATTCGAAGACGAGCCATACTTCTTGAATCTGTCATTGTTCGAGCGTCTAGTCTGGAATAACGTCGCTTTCGAGACACTTACACGACAACGTCGTATGATTCCAGAGATCCGACGTCTCTTGTACCCCATCTACCAGGATACGCTCAAGGATCACAAGAGCGTGAAAAATCTCGATAATCGTCCCCCAGTCGAGGGCATGGGCGGCAACAACAGCTTCTTCTTCTGCCATGAGTGGCAAGAGTCCCGCGACGCCAACATGTCGGCCGTAAACGCAGCTGAGGCAAAGATGATCGTTCAGTTCTTCGACTACCTAGTCCTCAACGGTGTAGATGCCACCAAGATCACCATCTTGACCTTTTACAATGGCCAACGCAAGCAGATCCTCCGAGACATAAGGGCGCATCCGAATCTGCGAATGTACCCCGGCATCCAGGTTGTCACAGTGGACAGCTACCAGGGCGAGGAAAACGACATCGTGCTTCTTTCTTTGGTGCGGTCGAATCACAAGCACTCCATTGGCTTCCTGAGCTCTGAAAACCGAGCTTGTGTCGCGCTTTCTCGAGCGAAGCGTGGCTTCTACATCTTCGGGAACGCAGAGCTTCTAGCCTGCGAGAGTGGTACGTGGGCTTCTGTGGTTGATATCATGTTCAAAAACAAGAAGTCCAAGCCAGCTACAGGTCAAGAGCGACGCGTGGGTTATCAGTTCCCGCTGAAATGCCGCAACCACGGACGCAAAATATGGTGCGAAGTGCCCGAAGATTTCGATCTCATCAAAGGTGGCTGCGACATCAAGTGCGAAGGCTCTTTGCCGTGTGGTCATCGCTGCCCGTACCCATGTCACCCCTTCGAGCACGACATGATCAACTGCACACAGAAGTGCTCCAAGCGGGTCGAGGCCTGTGGTCATCCTTGCGTCGCGGAGTGCTGCGATCCTTGCAAGTGCCACATGTGTGAGCGGCGCAGTGGAGGCGTCAAATCAACGCTGAAACCAGCAAACGGGGCAACGTCGTTTCGTGGAGCCCGGCCAAACACGCGAAGCTTGATGCTCGAAGACACGCTGCCTGCGACCTCTAGACGTGCTGTGCGTTCCGACACACCCACTGCACGCATGACGACTCCGGGGCTATCGGACTGCAGTACCATGCAGTGGGATGTATACGCTAATGGCGGTGGTGTCCAGGAAGATGACGCGCGAGCCTTTGCAAAGATGAAAGCAGAGGAGGCCGAATACCACGCCCGTAGGGCATCCACACCCCAGACTGGCGTTTCCGCTTCAGACGGCAGGCTTATCGAGATGTCGCCAGTGAAAGCAGGACTCGTGTCCAAGAACACAAACCTGCTCCTGGAACTCGACTTTGAGCCAGAGCATAACCAACAGACGAGCCGGGCGCATGCGAGTGCTGCAAATGCCTCTTTCAATCTGCTCGATTGAACGACTCATGGTAAAGAAGCCGCCACGAGTACATTTCCAAACATTTAGCTAACTCTTCATTAGTAGGTATCCTCTTAGGTACCACACGTAGGGGGAGTACTTTAGACGTTATGGCAGCTTAGAAGAAGGGGTTGCTGTCTTGCTGTACTACCTTCGTGCTAACAACTGGATGGGCCTCACCTCATGCCCGGGGTATATAGCTGAATGTGCAAATCACTCCATCATATCCTCCATGCTTAGTCCTTCCTGTCACCATCCATCTTGACCTCAAACACCTCGCCTGCCAACTTTGCGACCTCACCACCCAGTCCAGCAAGCCCGGCCTTGATACCCTCAACCGTCTGAGGCGTCAGATTGCCGTTCCGCGAATAGAAGTCTACGCCCGCAGGCGTGAACAGGGTCTTCGCGAAGTAGGTGACAACCCAACCGTTGCCTGTCCCTTCCTCATCACCATAACCCAGTATTTCCCACTTGCTCGTCGCAATCACAAGCCATCCCTTGCCGCGCCAGTTGTATCCCAGACTCGCTACGCCGTCACTCCCCTCTGCATCTGGCGCTGATGCTGCGTTCGGCACGTCAAATGGCTTGTCCACACCATGCACAGTCTTGATCTTCTCAGAGCCCAGGGATTGGTACGTGACGACGTCGTCGATTTGCGCGGGCTGCGTGTCGGGAATGGCCGTGTAGGTGATGCGTACGTTGCGCGACTTCTTCCACATAGGAAGTGTGGAGTGGGTTACATTCCAGGAGCCCGATAGCCATGACAGAGTGGGTGGTGGGAGCGAAGGGGACGGTTCGGTAGACGGCAGGGACGATGGAGCGCGGAGGGTTACCATGGTGAGGCGGTTGATGATTGGCCGTGTTTGTGGAGAGGGACGCATGGAATCTGGAGAGATTTTGTGGGTATCTCGAGGATGATGACGATTGACGAGGGTTGATGATGATGAATTGGCGGTCGATGAGGTTGGACGGACAACGGATTTTTTTCGACGTGGCTGGTTGGGCAGCGGTGTGGTGTGATGTTCCGCGCGCAGAAGTCGCGATGGTGTTGCGATGCTCAGTCGCACGACACGAGAGACGTCGAAGCTGCTATATGCTTCATATTTACTTTTGATCAGCTGTAGATCTCAATCCCTTCTCTGCTCATCATCGCGTCTGCCATCATCATCAACACTCGATAACGCGACAGGGCTAGCAGATCGACGCTACCGGGAGCCAGTGCAGCCGGATGCACGTGCCAAGCCACCAGCCCCAGCCCGCCACTCCAACAATAGATCGTCGTGTCCATGGAAAATCGGACAACCTGACATCACCATGCCGCGCGCGGACGCGTAACGCCCTTCCCACGGCAGTCTTGGTCGTCTGCCACTGCCATATCCCGCCAGCAACGGACTTCCCAGAACCCGATGTCGCCAATTAATGCATCAAACCCATGTTTCGACTGCGTCGCGGCGGCTCTCGGTTGGCCGGGGGGTGACGAGGCCTGAAACTCTTGCACCAGTTTGTCCGCGTCGTTGCGCGGGCTGTGCAAAGAGTACGAGAAGGCCGTTTGTGAAAATGCTCCGCGTGGCTCCACTCTTTGTGGCAGTTTGATGGTTGGTAGCGCGCCACTTTTTTTCTCTTGGGGCCCAGCTACCAGCTGTTTGCAAATGATTACTGTATAGGGTCTGGGTGGCTAGGCTGAGACGACTGCTGCGTAATGGTATAATAGCAGATGTGACCCCAGGGTCTGATGCTTCTGGAGTACCTCATTTTGCTTTTTACAACGGTTTTATACATCGAGCGATATCGTCCTTCACCTTGTTTGGGAGTTTCTGATTGACTGCTTGATCTTTCCCTGCATACGACTTACGACTTCCGTTTGACGACGACGACGACCAACGGCTACTATACCGTACGAAGAGAAGGACTATCACACACACACAACTCACACAACATGTTCTCAAGAAGCATACTACTCCAAGCTGCGGCTCTTTTGCCCTTACTCTACACACCCGCCTCCGCACAAAATGCATGCAACAACTCACCCGATCTATGCACGCGGCCATACAACAACATCACTTACCTAGGCGCACACAACTCGCCCTTCCTCCGCAACAAAGAGACATCCTTCTCCACATCCGGCAACCACTACTACAACACAACAATACAACTCGACGCCGGCGTGCGCCTCCTCACCGGCCAAGTCCACAAATCCAACGACAGTGGCAACGCAGCCTGGCACCTCTGCCACAGCAGCTGCGACCTCCTCGACGCCGGCACACTAGAAAGCTGGCTCGGCGAGATAAAAACCTGGATGGACGCCAACACAAACGACGTCGTAACGCTCATCCTCGTAAACTCAGACAACGCCTCTCCCGCCGACCTCGGTGGCGTCTTCTCCTCCTCGGGCCTCGACAAGCTCGCCTACAGCCCGCCAGATCTAACCACCGTGCCGCAAACATGGCCCACGCTCGACACGCTCATCGGCAACAACACGCGCCTCATGTCCTTCGTCGCCAGCCTGGATGAGCCGTCAGCGGAATTCCCATACCTCATGGACCAATTCACATACGTGTTCGAGAACGACTTTGAGAACATCTCCCCCTCAAACTACTCCTGCAATCCGTCTCGCCCATCCGCTGTCGCTGGGAACCCGTCCACGGCCCTCGAATCCGGTCGCATGTTCCTGCAGAACCACTTCTTGTACGAGACGCAGTTATTTGGCATCCAGTCACCCAACGAGACTTACGCGAATGTAACGAACGCGGAAACCGGGTTTGGTAGCTTGGGTGAGGCTGTACAAGAGTGTACTACTGTGTACGGAAAGCCGGCCAGCTTTGTCATGGTCGATTTCTTCAACGTTGGACCCGCGATTGCAAGTGTCGATCGTGCGAACGGTGTTAGCGGTGCGCAAGGAAGGAAGCAACTGAGCACAGAGCCGCTGGTGCAGAGCACTGGTGCTGGTGTGAAGGAGAGTGGAAGTCTACTGGCTGTCGTCTTGGCAGTCGGTGTTGCTGTTCTATTCGGAGCATGAAGCTGGGATTAGGTGTACGGCATCTTGGATTACCTGCATGGCGACGGCGTTCTGGTTCTTGGATCCTGAGCTTTGACTCGGATATGGGTTATACTGGGTGGCATGGATTTGACATCGTTCTGGGATAGAACGATTGACACGGCACTTGTCACACTTTGCTACGTCTGGATATGTAGTTTAAGTAGAGATAGATATGATCTTACGATTGAATACGATTCATCAAGCTAGTAACATCATCGCCCCTCAACACGTCCGTTCCTCAATCATGTATGCTTAACTATTCTTGGAAAGGCGTGAACTTCTCCAAAACGTTCTCCGCGTTCTTCAAATCTTCCATCAACACTTGCCTATGTGCCTCACTCCTGACGCGAATCTCACACTCAAACTTCTGCGGCCGGATGTTGAAGCCCTCTGTATACGCAAAGGTATCATACTTGACCCCTTCCCTGGGCTGGATGTCGAATGCCCACAGAATCTTCGCTAGCGCAATGTACAAACTGTTTTCCGCGAGGTTGGCGCCAGGACAGATGCGCCTTCCCCATCCAAACGAAGAGTGACCTGATTTCGCTGGATGAGGCTTGCCCGTAAGTGGCGTGGGAGCCTTGGAGCGTTCTGCGAGCGCTTCGTCGAGAAAGCGTGTGGGGTCGAAGTGGTGTGGATTAGGATAGTACTCCTCGTTTAGGTTGATGGCCCACGAGTTTCCTAGAACGGTGGTGCCAGAAGGGATGTAGTAGCCTTCGTAACGATCGTCTTCTGTGGATGCATGGGGTGTGCCACCTAGGACTGCGACGGGACGCCAGCGTAGAACTTCTTTGACGAGAGCGTGAATGTATGGAAGGCTCGCTTCGTCTTCGAATGTAGGGCTGCGGTCTGCGCCAACGACAGTGTCCAGCTCTCGGTGGGCGGCATGTAAGCTCTCGGGGTGTGTGACCAATGCCAGGAAGGCGGTGCATAGAGTCGATGCCGTAGTATCAGATCCAGCACCAAAGAGCGATGCTGGGATGTAGGAGAAGTTGCGATCCGACAGCGGGATGTGCTCTTTCTCTCGTAGTTCTAGAAGAAGCTTGCACAGCGAATCTGGGATATCGTCACCCTGGACTTTTGCCCTCGCTAGATCCGAGCGTACAACATCCACCAGAGCCATGTTCGCAGCTGCCTCCTCGCGACCACGTGCCTTTATGTCTGCCTTCCAAGGTGCCAGCGCATCGGGAACATGTTTGAGGATGGGAAATGACTCGGCGAGGTACTTTCCGGGCACGTTGAGCGACGCAGCGACATGCATGAATTTGAAGCGCTGGTGGATAACGTTGGCATTGAGCGAGTCGATGCGATGCCCGTATGCGACACAGAATACGATACTGGAGGTGAAGCGCTCGAGGAGCTTCTCCCAATTCGCAGGGCTTTCGAGCAGCTGGTAGCACAATCGTGATGCCTCTGCGGTCTGAACCGGCTTGTATAGCCTTAGAGCCTTAGGAGTCATGGCCTGGTGTAGCAACTTCCTTCGCACACTCCACTCTTTACCATATGGCTGTACTAGTATACTAGCATTGTCCCAGAGTATCTCACCCATGACTACCATACGTGGTCGCGACGAGTATTTCGTGCTCCGCTTCTCCATCAGCTCGACAGCGATGTTCGGGTCGGATATGACGACGGTAGGCTTGCGACCAATCCATATCGTAAAGATGGGACCGTATATCTTGGACCATCTCTGGAACTCGATCCAGGGCTTCGACTTGGGTAGCTGGAGCTTATTGCCGAGGAACGGGAGAGGCGTGGGTCCTGGGGGCATTCGGATCCATACCCAGACATCGTGAAGGAGCGTTGCGAGGGGTACTGCGAGGACGAGTGAAAGCCATAGGTAGGGCGGCAGGTGAAGGAGGGAATCTAGTGCCATGTTAACTAAGTCGCACAAGTGAATAGACGCTGCTATTCTCGAGAGTTGGCGAGGATGTATACGATGATATGTACTTACAACACCGGAGTTAGGCGATCATACAGACTCCAACGTGACGCTCGGCAGTTGTATTCGCTCGCTATTGTTGCTCCGCGATGGCGGGAAGAAGATGCGGGGCGCCATTCGGTCGTTCACCGTGTCAACTGGGCGCCACCACCACCTGTCTCCTCCACTCATATGCCATTGCGCGAATGGACATAAAGCCTCCTCGGAACTATGTCGAGATGGCTAGAGAGTCATTGTGGCTGTTGTGAGAGACAGCAATGACGCCGACTTCGAGCTCGGGGTAATTTACCCGCGTTAGCGTGTCGTGGAGAATCCCGCCCCACTTTGGAGAAGACATACCTGCACATCTGTATCCGCCATCCTGCTGCACTCGCATTCACTTGGGTTGAACCAAATCACGTTGATGAGGAGTTGAGCTAACAGTGTGAATCTCTTTAATCAAAAACTGTTTTCGGCGAAGAGGTGTTGCTTGCGAACAGCGCCACGCATTTGCTATCTGTAGTCGCATTCACAATGAGGTCTGCCGTAACCCTCCAAGTACATCAGACATGTATTTTCTATTCCCTATTCATCGTCTCTCACAACTTCAATTGACTTCGATACCTGGATCGAGAATTAGTTCTTCTCATTACCATCGGATATACATCGAAAACTCAACTATGGAGAAGCTCCCAAACGAACTACTCATCAAGGTTGCGTCTGATCTAGATCGCGAGAGCCTACGCTCGCTAGCATTGGTCTCTAAAAAGATGGAGCCCGTCGCTCGAGATCTACTCTGGCGCGCCGTCCGCGTCCCTGATCGGACCTTACCTGATGAACCCAGCGGCATTGCAGCTTTAGCACACATTCTGGTCCAAAATCTAAGTCTAGGAAATATTGTACGTAGTCTCGAACTACATCCAGAAGATCGTATGGTTACTGTCGAGCCATCGCTGATGTCTCCTCAAGGGTCTTTCATGCCTGACTCTTTACTGGTACAAGTCAACGAATGCGCCCTGGTCGGGTTCATTTTAGAGCAGACGTCTGAGCTGGAGGTGTTGAAGCTTGAGGTACTGGCTGAAGAGCAATCGTACCGCCACGAATACGATTATCAACGCTACACGGATGCAATCAGCCCATTTGAGATGATCTTTGGGCCTCAAAGCTCATCTTACCCGGAGGGACTGGCGAAGCTCAAAGAACTGCACTTCAACGCCCAAGTTTTTGAGTGGTCTTGGTGTGAGTTACCATCGCTTAAGATTCTGCACATAGGTCGCGGTTGCCGCCATCTAGAAGACACTAAAGTCCCGGACAACCTTACATCCTCTATTGATACACTCACATGGGACATGTGTACTTCTCAATTCAAATCTGAAGATCCCGAGAAGACCAACGACTTCCTTTCGCGCTTCTCGTCTCTCAAAGTATTGGAAATCTGGCTCTCTAACGTAATAGTGAAGCAAGCCGACCGAGATAGCCCACAGGAATACAGGAAGGTGGTCAAAGACAGCTTGTACGACCAGTGGATGTACAACGATAGCCTAGACGAGCCGCTTTATCATTTCGTCACAGAGCAGCTTTCGAGTCTGACGGATACACTAGACAGCATGGCCTTGCGCATATCAGAAAAGGGCTGTGAGGATCGATGGTACGTTGGAAAACTCGATCATGCAGATTACAGCAGCTTTACTAAGCTACGTCGTCTCGAACTGCCCCACTGGCTACTAACAGGTCCTTCAGAAGAACGACCAATGGCAGAGGTAGGCGATATACTGCCTAGCACTTTAGAAGAACTGGTCATCACTCGTCTCGACGACGTGGAAGACAGCATCTGGAACATAACGGATGGTATTATTTTTGCGCGCCGTCACCACGGTGGTTTCCCTGAACTACGAAAGGTTACGCTAGACGAAATTGGCCGCCCAATTGATAAGGACTGGGCCGGAGGCCCCATTAGCCGTCTACAAGAGCTCGGTATTGAGGTGGAGGCTTGGGTGCCGGATTGGTCGTCAGATGAGTACTGGGAGTCACGATCGTCTTCAGACTCGGACCGCCACAAAGCGTGGATGAGCTCAGAACCGCGCCACTTACTTTTGCCCCCCAGGCCCAGTACCGGGCTTATTTGAAGGGCCTATTTGACGGGCTTGTTGTTATTTGATTGAGCCTTTTGGACGCGGCGGGCACGAGGGCTGGCAACAATGCGTGTCGCATTTGCAAGGTTCGCTGCATCCACATTATTGTAATTTAGTGTAGTCTCTAAGATAGCGTATGCTACTAGAAAGATGAAAATTTGTATGAGAATTCTGTAGAATGCGGAGTTTTTGCAACCCCCAGTGCGGGTCATCGTGATCATGGGAGCTCTAATCATGTGGAAGACGTAGGATTGCTTGTCAGTGCAATCAACCTAAGTGAACTTCAGCTGTGTGACTTGTATAAATGGATTTCGCAGAGCGATGTGAAGATCCGAGGAATGATTACAGTTCATGAGCAGCAGCGTTTTCTACCCGGTGTGTCAGGAGGCTTTGATCTCGAGACTGTCTTGAACTATGTCAGCAACAACCATGGCTATGCCGGGAGACCCGTGCCCAAGGTGCATCAATTCCCCGAACGACAAGCTTCCACCACTGCAAGCGACTTTGAGTGGCTCCCGCTGTCAAAGTGACCTTATCTGTAACCAGCGAGCATAGGCGAGCGTCAGCCCATACGCGTGGATATGATCGCCGAGGTGTCATACTGAGAGCTAGCCACCCGAACGCCGTGCCTAACGAAGCCCAAACAACGGGTCGCGCTTTTGGAGAACATCCTGGTAGCGCATCTGTGCTAATAGTGTAGTGTTACCGACATTGCATACCGGGTTCGGCGCATAGTTCCTGCATATGAGTGGCTCGGAAAACTGATACAATGCTCCATTGGCGAGAACTGGGTCCGTGGCTGAGCCAGATACCGGGAATCTTGTACGACAGTGACTTCGAGTAGCGACCACGCGCAACTCACATGGCTGTCTGTCTTTGACAGTCGTGATACCGGATCGGCTCGTAAAACGCCATCGAGGCACCAGTGCAGCGGGTCGTATGAGCACAAGCTGACTGTGACTGCAATATGTTGCTCCGAGTAGTTGTCATCGGTTCTGGGCTGTAATCATCAAAATGGTTTCCGTGTTCATGATGCGGACTCTCCGAAGTCGTAGCTTACCCAAAACGGTCGCGTAGTGGCAGTCGCCACACCAGAGATGGCTGGCCGGTATATGCAAGGGCGTTAGGCGCATACCGAGCCGATCACATGTCATGGGCTGGAGCTAGACAGAATCTTTCACCGCCACTAGATATGCTCTTACTTTATGGTTGACGTGCCATTGGAACGTGTGCGGGTGTGTGTGAGGTGTCGTGCGTGGTTACGCAGTGCAGGGATTGCACATCGGCTTCAGGCATCAAGAGCCAAGTGTGTCCTGCAGTCAGGCGTGGTCTTCGCGTCCATGGCCAATTGCCGGTGAAAGGGCCTGTCGGTCGTGCTGCTCGCAAGGATGACGCACCGACCCAACGAGGGGCAAGAGCAGGCGGGGCTACTGCTAGGACCCGAATATTCCTCCACGACCTTCCATGGCCGTGACCATGACATTTTCCCAGGAAATGCCGTCCTCCCATTGCGCTGCATGTCGGCGCGCGCAATCTTTCTCCTACAGTTGCGTGCAAACAATCCCCGCCACTGGTGTCATGCAATGTCTGATCCTCCGCATCCCGTTCCAGATTGCATGCTCAAAGGCGCTGGCAGCTGTCGAGCCAACGCATCAACTTGACAACACTTAGCATGGCCGTCCGGCAGACTACCCATGCATGTACATAGCTCCACCGGCGCTGCTTTTACACGGCGTTGGCGTCTGCGTCTGCTGCGCTTACTCTGCCTTGCTGCCTTTAGCAACGCACTGATGCCGGCCATCGACGGTACTGCTTCCACAGACGCGACCTTTCGCCATTGCACGCCAATTCGCTCCGCTGAACCTTCTATGCTGATACGAGCTGGCCCTTTTGTCCACTAGTCTCTTGTCCTGGCCAATTGGCACATTTAGCATCCAGTATCGCTCCGAGGCATCGTGGATCGGCTGCCGTCCACGGCCAAGGACACTCATCCAGCCCAGTCTAAATGACGCTCATCAAGCCGGCTCTAGCGGAAACAGACCTCAGTGGACGTAAGACCATGCACCTTTATCACCACAAGGGCGGGGTCGCGAGCTTGAGCCGGCATGAAGGGGTCAGAGCATTGCCCCGTTGACCAGCATGCTCCTAGTACGTCTCTGGCTGAAGGGTATAAAAAGAGGCCCTTTCACAGGCCCTACGAGCTTCCCTTCTGCTTCTGTATTCACTCACCTCGTTAGAGATATCACTAGATTGCACCACATTCAAGCCCTGTCCTGAGCCACCTCCAGTGCCTCATCAATCACTCAAGCTATCATACAACTTGAGCCTCGCTCCGACACACTACCCAACCTTTTCACAACACCCATCAGAGATCCAAACGCTACCCAAAATGGCTGCCACCCACTCGTTCTACCAATTGCCCCAATCCTCCTACCCGATCAGCATGCCACAGAAGCCGGGCTTCTACTACCCGCCCCAACACCATGGCTACGGACGTGGAGCAGCATCACCACCTGAAGCTCCATCCAGCGTCACAACGTCCGGCGTACCTTCTTACGAGCCGTCGGCGACTTCCAGCAACTACGCCGGTAGCGCAAGCGACTACGATTCCAGCAGTGGGTCTGCGAGCGTAGATCTTCTCGATTACATGGGCAGCCGTGTAAACGGCTCATTCGACCCAATGCCACTAGATCGCAGCTTAGCGAAGCAAGCACAAACGTAAGTCTGATAGCCATCTCACCGCGCGACCGTTCGCGCGGTATCAATTGCGTTTGCGGAACTGACACGACGTGCAGATCTGGCGAGTTGAACGCCAAGCATCGCGAGCTTCTCGAACTGCAACAACTTGCTCAGCGCCGACTAGCTGGCGCACGCATGAGCTTCGCAGACGGGATGAAAGCCGCGAAAGACGTGCAGAGAGATTTGCAATACACACAGAAACGCGTGGAGTGAGTTGACCGCGACTTTAAGCTTGAACAGCATGACTGACAAATTGGCAGCTCCCTCAACGAGCGTGCGGCGCGAAAGTACCCTGAGCAGTTCCGCACCGCTCAAGGCCGATACCCAGCACCTCTTGACTACTAGTTCTTTGCGCTTCTTACAATATTCGCCTTACGGCCTGTGGATGATACAACCATACAACTTTTCGGATTTTCTCAAAAAACGGGCGGCATACGTTCACTTTACGATTCTAGGGATACCATCGACTTCATTATTTCTTTCATAACTCAGGACGTCTCCAAACCGCTTACGGTAGACGTCGAAACGCGAACTGTCGTTCACGATCCACTCTCGGTAGACGGCGTCGCTGCTTTAGCGACCCACACGCCGGCTTTTCTTTTCCCAAAAATATACCGCGGACCGGCCCGCTGTTCGATGCAAGCGCTCAGCGAATGGCAGCTGCCAATCGACTCAAGGCACTCGGATAGTGCGGCGCTGGCGTGGTCCATGCCAACGGTCGACGGGCCAGAGGCGAGCTGCGAGCTGGAAAGCTGGTACGCTTGCTTATTCGTCGAACATGTAAGACTGGAAGGTGGGGCTTCAACGGCGGCTATGAAGTGTTGAGCAAGGCTGCGTATTCTGTTTTCGTCTCCTTGGTTTGGGAAATGGACTGCTTTTGGATCGGCGTCATGAACTCATCATATCATGTGACAGACGGACGGACGGCTCGCCAGTCACGAGTGTCTCTTTGGGGTAGCTTCTTCAATCTTCTTAACGTGTTTATGTAACGATCCACTTCCGAGCGGAGTGACCCACTCGCACGCATGCAAAATGCACTTGTTGAATCAGGTTCAGCGTGAGAAATGTTAAGAAACCGTGACTTTGATCTTGCTCAAGTGTACCGTTGCAGCGGATTTGTAAGATGCACTCGTAGACCTACTGACTGTACACGTGCCCGATCCACATTCCAACACTCTAGCAGTGATCTCAAACCTAGCCAGTTGCTAGCCATCACTTAACCGAACTGTAGTAGACCCATCCCAACGTCCCAACCGATCTCAGCTAGCCCATTCCGTTACACAAAACAACACCGGTTTAGAGTTTCAGATCTCGCCCCACCACCGTCTATCTAAGACCAGTATCCCAACCCAACAGAAGCAAGCCACCATATGTCGTGCACCTCTGCCCCACCTAGACCTCGACCCCACCCCTCATCCTCGTTCACCCAACGGCTCGGTCTCGCCCACTCGGAAGCAGGGCGGCCCAAGTGCGACTCGGGAAGGACGGAATGGAAAAAGCGGCGGCGACCTCCGAAACCACGGACTTGTAGTTTCGACTTACTGGGATACGACATGACGATGCCGTGTCTTCCGGGGATGTTGTTGAGATCAGGAGTACGGGGTGTCAGATGTATGTGAGGTTATTGGAATGGAGTCTGACAGTGACAGGTTTTGTGCAGGTGGGTGGACATGTAGAGAGATGTTGTGTACCGAAAACGGTTCCGAACGAGAAGTGAGCGAGGTTGTGTCGTGGATGATGGTACTTGAACAGGGTTTGGGGTAGAAGTGAGGCGGATATCGTTTGAACGTTAGGTGTAAGAAAGCGCGAGTACATTGAGGCATGAAAGGGGATTTGACTGTAACTGTGATGTGGTATATCGTCTCTATTGAGTTTGCTTCATGCATCTACAAAAGCCATAATCATAGTGGTCGTGGCAGAGATCTACAGATACTCCATCTGACATATCTCGAACAAGTTCACAACTAGTTCGTTAAACCTGAACCCCAGTCTATATCGACCCTCGGTTCGCAGCAATAGCACGAGACATGACCCGAGCGAAGCGGCCAGGTACATCCTGGTCCTGTTTCGCCGTCTCGATACCGGTGAGGATCTTCTTGATGCCAACCCCAATTTCGGTGTTACCTGTCATCTCCTGGATCTCACTGATAGCGCGCTGTTGGTCGGAATCGGAGAAGGCACCGGATTCCCGCAGGACGGCTGCCAGCTCGGATTGTGTGTTGACGTTCGGGACGGCGATCTCGGCATCGAATCGGGCGAAGAGATCGAGCTGCGTGAGTACCGAGCGTTCGGTCGTTGTCGCGAAAATTAGTAGGCGACGATCCTGGGGTTGTTAGATGAATCACACAGTAAAATTGGGATAGTGAGGCTACATACCTTTGGTGGCTCCTTGGCAAGCAGGACCTTCAGGGCAGCCAGAACGGTGTTACTGAACCTAGGACCAATCGGCACCCAGTCCAGCAACAGCTCAATCGAATCGATAACGATGACGCTCAACGGACTCTTGTATGCGTCTCTGAAAACCTTATCAAGCTGTTGAACCTTTTGCATTTCACTGTAGCCGATCATATCTTCAGCTGAGATCAGCTTGATGAAGGGGTAACCTGAATCGATTGCCATTTTCGCAGCCAGCGCTGTCTTTCCGGAACCTGGAGGACCGTGGAGCGCAACCGAGAGGAGCGGACTCGATTCCGGTTTTCTGACCTGGTTGATGTATAGACGACCATCCTCCAGTATATCCCTGATGAAGGGAGAGTAATGGATGATACCGTGACGGAATCGCTTACTGAGCTCCTCTTCAGCGACACCAAAGAGCGGCTTGACGTCGTCGAGTGCGCTCAAGAAGTCTTGTCGCATGACCTTGATATCTTCCACGTCTGCTTTGACAGTAGTGCCGTCTTTGATATGTCGCCCGAATGCGTACGATGTGGCGGCCTTGACCAAACCGTTGAGTTCAGCTCCAGAGAAGTTCTTGGTAAGCTTAGCCAGCTCTTCGACGCTGACGTCTTGCTCAAGGACGTTGTTCTTGCGCATCTTTGTTGTGTGAATCTTGAGAATCTGAGCTCGGCCGGACTCATCGGGCAGCGAGATCTCCAGATGCACTTCGAGACGACCGGGACGCAGCAGAGCCTCGTCAATCATGTCCATTCGGTTCGTCATACCGATGAGGAGAATGTTGTGTAGCTGGTCAACACCATCGAGCTTGGACAGCAACTGGTTGACAACGCTGTCGCCTACGCCAGTACCACTGCCCGCGCCAGAACCTCTTTGCTTGCATACAGCGTCAAGCTCGTCGAAGATGATGATATGTAGACCACTTTCGTCGCCCTTCTCCTTTTGTTCTTTCTCTGCGTCCGCAAACATCTTTCGGATGTTCTCTTCGGACGCTCCGACATACTTGTTCAACACCTCCGGGCCGTTGATGACCTTGGGCTCGCGGGCATTCAGCATCTTTCCGATCTGCCGAGCTATCAAGGTTTTACCCGTGCCGGGAGGTCCGTACAGGAGCATACCGCGGACGTGATCGATACCCAGCCTCTCCCGAATACCCGGAGGGAAGATGCGGGAGGCGAAAGCTCGTCGAAAGATGGCACCGAATTCGGCATCCAAGCCACCGATACCCATGTCTTCGAACTTGAAGCCTGGCTGGATGATGGAGTTTGCCGCTGCTCGTCGCGCTGACGCCTTTAACTTGATATCTGTCTTGGCATCCTTGAAGAAGTCGACCTGGGTGTGTCTTGTGAGGATGCCACGAGCTCGAGGATCGGTAATCGCAGGCGCGTTGGCCTCATCTTTCTCCATAGACAAATCCGCTAGCGTCACAGTTCGTATCGATAACTTGAGTGGTATGTTCTTGATATCGATCACAAGCTGCTGGCCTGGCGAAAGGATTTGGTTCTCGAAACTCTTCTTGAAGACGGTAGCGAGCTCGTCCTGGTCGTAAGGTGTCTCCGTGGTCTTCCTTCCCGCGAATCCGACTTCCACGTCGACTGCGCCCAAGTATGACTTTCCGCCGCTGTACGCGAAGTGATCGTATGGTGCTGCGTTCACAACCTCCTGGGGACCAAGCGATATGCCGGCCCATGTTCGCTGGAAATCAGTGAGACCGATCTCGCCCGGGTTGCATCCTTGTGTTGGTCGTGCGGAAAGTGCGTAGTTCCCGTTGACAATGATGTAGATATCAGAGCCATCGGCGTTTGGTGGGAAGTCTTGAGGGGAAACTGCAACGCTTCATGGTGTTAGCCAATATTCCGACGTTATATAATCGTGGGTTTTGAGGGGGCCTGCAGGCGACATGGCCGCTACTTGTACATACATGTTGCCAAAAGCGTATGCGTTGCCTCCAGGGCTCTTGATGGGCCGCAGTTGTCGTGGAGGCCCGCCGCCTCCACCGCCCCCTGGTGGTCCCCTTGCGGGCATGCGCTGTTGTTGCGGCCGGTCATCATAACCGGCCATTCTTGTGTCTTGGCCTCGCGGAGGTCCTTGTGGTGGTTGCTGTTGCGGAGGTGGGCGTCCGTAACCGTCGTTACGAGGCGGTGGCCGAGGGGAGCTACCAGGAAGGCCTGGAAGTCGATCGCGGTTGAACATCTTGGTGGTGGGAGGTTGTCGCTATCGATTTTGGGGTATGTAAAGTGGCAGAAGGTGGATGCCACGTATTCGTGAAGACGTTGGGAGGCAGCAGCAATGGGGGCCTCACGGGGTCGCAAAGTCTCCAGGCTACAGTATAGGGATGGCTTTAGCCGGTTCGTGGTGTAATGTCTACTCCTCGATGATCTGTCCAGTCCAAAAACTATGCAAGCCAAAGCAGAAACAAGCGTGATACAACCTGACCGTCAGGGTCTGTGATGCCGCGTGGGGAGCTTCAGGAACGCGCTTTGGCCAAGCCACACGCCACACGTCATCCCCGCCGCCGCCACTAGGGGAAGGCTAGGATTCGAGGCCTTTGCTGCATACACACGGATCAATCTCAACAACGCCACAGGCCCTAGGATAATGTATGCGTTTACCATGTAGACCTTTTATCGTCCGGTAGAATGCGACGCGAAACCTGGCCCGCACATCTGAGAGCTGTGCACCTACCTTCCGACCTGTAGACCCAACAAAAGCCCTCCCAATATCAAGCGGGTATCAACATGTTGTCGAAAGACCTCACGCTGCTCAGTAGCCCTTCCCAAGATGCACTGCATCGCCTCCGCCATACCAAAGGGGACCCGTCCCACAATGCAAACCTTTTTCCTGGCCCACGTTGAACTCTCCACCGGCAGGTATCTTGCCTTCATTATATTCCGGCCAGTAGTCTTTCTGCAGCCAGGCGTTGATCTCCTCGATCTTGTCGATCAAAGCCTTCGTCTTCTCAGGATCTAGCGAGCCGTTTTCGTCTTCCTGATCTTTGGTATAGATGAAGCGGCCGATGGTGAGATGGCTTGACGGTACGACGTATCGCGATTCCACTTGGAGACCTGCATCGCGACACATAGAGAACATATCCCGGCGAAGATGGTGGTAAGTGAACTTGTCATCTTTTGGCGTACGGCCAGAGTGCAGTCCCTCGCCAGCTGCAGGTACAAAGCTCAACGCTATCGCCGAGGCATCGTACCCGATAAGAGGCTTAATGAGGCGCGTGCGATGCTCGTGGGTATAGTCGGTCATGATAGGTATCTTATCTCGCACAGTATCGACGAGTTGCTGGATCTCTGGTGCCGTTTTCGAATGCGTTACCTCAAGTACTGTAATGTGCTGGTTGTCCCGGGGCATGAGCCATAGATCTGCTGTCATTAGCACTGCAATACGTAGCCATGATATTGTGCCTACTTGGTGCTACTGTTCGCAGTTCCTGCTGCACTCGGGCGATCATATCCTTGACTTGCTCTGTAGGGCGGCCCCAGAATACCTGCACATGATAAGTACACGTATCGATGCAAGTTGTACATCAGCATTCTTACGAAACAGTTGCGGGGATCTTTGAATCCAGGTTCGACAGTAGCGTCTTCCAGTCTCAAGAGTATGGGGTCTATGTTGACGCCCTGGAAGCTCGTATCGAGCATCTTCGCCTTTTGCTGCGCATTCCTCGTAGTCCGATGCAGCTGGTACTTTTCTTGAATTCGTACCTGCGGTGTTTGCTAAGTACATTCAAAGGTCAGATATCAAAGTATCTTACCGGATCATCTTCACATGCCGCTATCAATGCATCATAGGGATTGCTGAAGGAGGAAGTCGAGACACCAGTGAGGTCCTCAAATGTGTTGACCGCCGGATTAGACATGACGTTTGGTATTAATCGTTCTGAATACAGGGCAGTGCAAAGACTTTGTATATCTCCCTCAAGTGTTGCGGTGAGAGTAATACGAGTACCAAGCCACGGGTGGGTACCTGGTATACGTGAGCTGAATGTTGTCCGACCTCGCTGCGTAGATCGCCGCCTTCCCTCTCAGAGTAGTCTATCCGCCTCGGCTATGCATGCCTCAACTGGTCTCACACCAGTCCTCTGACGCTCATTTCATCTGTGACCTATTCAAGAGATGCTGTTCCTCTTTGCAACTTCACCAAGCCTTACAATTCAGCAGCAAGAGACGGACTGCGGGGTACATGCCGTGACAAGATGGCCCCACGTGCTTTCGCTTCACTAGCGCGACGCGTCGTCGCGCTACGTGCCTGCATGCCGCATGAACTCCATACACATTATTGCATCCACCACGCCGATCGCATGCCATGAGCATGCTGCGCCATGTCATTCTTCTATCGCTAGATTAACGGCTGTGCCGATACTCAATTTTGTGTCTTGCATCGAAATATTCTCACCATGGCGCAAAACAATTCGCGTAAGCGGAAGCGCGTCACCCAAGTGTCACCTGCACACAGCGGGTCTGAGTACGACGATGATATTATTCATGTTGCACCACGGCCACTCACTACCAGCAGAGAGAGTACTGAGCGCACTCCATTGGCCGAGACACAGACACGAGGCAATCGCGCTCGCCGCGCGCACACGGCTCAGCATGTCCATGGTATGCCGTTCACCTTATCGTCACCACTTGCTGTCCCTCAAGAGCTAACCAATTGCAGTCGATACACCCTCTATCCCTACCAATACCGCGATAAAACCTCAAGCGACCGACGATGCCGACCAGGTCATACCTCTAGACTGTTGTTATTTCTGCCTCACCCGTGGAGGCAACGCGGCTTACGAATGTCACACAGAAGAAGGAGCAGACCTATGCACACGTTGTATACGGGATAAGAAGAAGAACTGTCGATTGCCCACACCCGAAGAATCGGCAGCGATAGCGGCACGTTGTCCACGATGCACTATACGAGGCTTCAAGCAGTGTGACGGGAATAATCCTTGCGATACTTGTATACGCAATAAAACGATGCATCTATGTCGCAAGCTACCCGAGAAGAAGAAGCCCAAGCCTGAGGAAGTAGGTGCAAGTACCAAGATTGCCCGGCAGTCTGAAGCTACTGCACAGGAGCAGTCCAGCAGAGGCCGAAGAACTCGACGTAGAGAGGTACACCATACCAGCAATGACGCACAGCTCACTATGGAGGCTTCAAGTGACGGATTCGATCGCAACACAACGCGCAACGGCACATGTAGATCTAAATGCAGAAAGGTCTTACCGAGCAGTACACCCGATCAGCATACACAGGTGGCTAGCCCGACGTCAAGCCCATCCAGGGCGAGTTTGCTCCAAAGCACGGGGAAACCGGCAAACCCTGTTGACGCAAACACTGCGGACACAAATAAAGAACTACATAATGGCGACGATACGCTACCTTCCCCCGTAACTTCGAACGATCTTGGCTTAGGTGAAGATCTCAATTCCGCGATGGCATCTGATAATGAAGATATTCCCATGGAGGACGACGACTCAAGTCAGCGGCAAGACATCGACACATTGAACCCCGGTCTCAGTAGACGCTCAAGTAGGGCTCGAAAGAAGGTATCCTACGTTCCGGCTCACTTTGACGATATGTCGGACCAAGAGATGGAGTTTGCGACGAAAGACGAAGACGAGGACGAGGACGTATCGGACATTTACAATGTTCCCACATCGGACGAAGAAGAAGAAAGCGAGGCGGACATCGAGCCTGCATCTGCTGATGAGGAAGCCTCAAGTACGAGTGACGCGGAATCGTTGGACCTTTTGTCGGATGAAGATGCTGGCCCTGTTGAGGACGACCAAGCTAGGTCGAACCCACGCAAAAAGATCAAGACTGGAGAATCGTCTCGGACTGGAAAAGGCATCGATCTCAGTCTCCCGCCTCTGGCTAGCATTCAAGAGTGCATGTCTGACATGACTGCCAAAGCCGTAGAACTTGGCCTTTGTAAGGCCTTGGAGAGCTTGGGAGGACGACCGATCAGGGTCGCTACGATGTGCTCCGGCACTGAATCTCCTTTGTTAGCCTTGGATGAGATCTCGAAAGGTCAGTCGCATTAACGCCTACATTGGTCGTGAGCTAATATTTTCTTTAGCACTAACAACAATGGGGAGATCTCCGATTCACATCCAGCAAGAGTTCTCAGCCGAAATCGAGGTCTTCAAGCAAGGATACATTGAAAGAAACTTCGTCCCACAGAAGCTGTTTCGAGACGTCCGTGACTTCCTTCGTGAGGGCGCAACGACAGCAGTAACAGCATACGGCGCAGAAACAGACATTCCCGAGGGCATCGACATCCTTATTGCCGGCTTCGTCTGCAAAGACCTCTCCCGTATGAACAACAAGGGAAAGTCTATCGACGACGATGGCGAATCAGGCGACACATGGCGAGCGATCTACACTTATGCGGATCGCTTTCGCCCCACCCTGGTACTGTTGGAAAACGTGAAAGCCAAGAAGAACACCTGGGATGATGTTGTAGAACGGTGGGCAAAGATCGGCTATGAAGCTCAATGGACCTACTGCGACACGAAAAACTTCTATCTACCCCAGACGAGAGAACGGATGTACATGGTCGCGGTAGAGAGTTCACACTTCGGTCCAGATGTGAAGAGCGCCACAAGCCAGTGGAAGGAACTGATGCGCAAACTAGAGAGACAGTGCAGCAGCCCTTACGAAGCTTTCCTTCCGGAGTCGTTGAAAGAGTCGAGTGGCTTCAGCATATTGAAAAACGAACCGGACTGGGCTCTGTGTAAGCTCCGGAACGACCACATTCGATCTGATAAGAGACTGGGGATACTGAGCCCCGTCAGCCGACGAAGCGACAACGGCACGGTCATGTAAGCCTACCTGACCCATCTCTCACTTAGCTACTTAAACTAATGGTGACATAGGCCTCCCGATTTCGCAGATCGAAAATTCTACAGCTCGCAGTCCTCGAGAGTGCATGACGCCATTGACATTGCCCACCTAGAGTATGCTGCCATCAAAGGCTGTGACTCGCTTTACAAGATGGCGCTCTGGGATGTTACTCAGAACGTCGATCGATTCAAAGCTGGCTTAGGTATCGCGCCATGCCTGACGCCAAGCGGCCTAGACTTTGCGAGCAATCGTCAACATGCTCTCAACGGTAGCCAACTTTTGATCCTTCAGGGGATGCCCCTCGATAGACTGCTATTCGCCAACGAAACCCAGAAGGACCTACAGAACCTAGCTGGTAATGCCATGTCAACTACAGTGATCGGGGCTTCTCTCATCTCTGCTCTTATCATCGGATCTAGAGCCTTTCGCTTCAACAACGTAGCAACACCTGACAAGGCACAGGATTCGTCGCTCACCAGCAAAATGATCGCTCGGCCGGACATCTTGAATCCTACCATTCTGGAACCAAGCATTTACGAAGATCTTGATCTGGCCGCGTTTAAGGACGAAGCAAAGTTAAGTGCGCGTATGTGCAACTGCGAAGGCAAACAGGTTATCACCAAGACCGCGATTCATATCTGCTCGGCATGTGGACATTCAGCTTGCGCATCCTGTGCCGGCAACCCCAAGCACTTCTACAAGGAAACACTGTCGACCCAACAGAGAAAGCTGCAACCCGACGAATTCATCAGACGATGGAGGCCTAAACTCCCTCCACGGTTGAAGTTCAAGGCTTTTCCGGACATACACCATCTCGCTTCCGAACTGGGCGCAGAAGATGCAATCTTGGATCAATATCTGACTACAGTGTCGGAAGCGCATTTAGGCTCCCAGCATTTCTGCATCGACGAGTTTTCCAGGGAGTACAAGGAGTGGAAGATCACCTACAGCTCGCCTCAGGCCACAATCGAGCTGAAAGTCGGCTTTGACATACAATGGTCACTTTTCCTCAAATGCCCATCAGAACTCCCCGGCAATAGTCCCTTGCGCGACTTCCTTCGCAATCCGATCGCACAAAGCAATGTTGCAGACACTCTTTTCAGTGTTGAGTGGAAAGTACGCATGCCCTGCATCAGCAATCACAGTCTTGATGTGAGCGGCTCGATCGATAGGTTCAGCTCATGGCGGAGTCGGCTCGGTCTTTTGGACTACAAAGAAGAGACTGTACCCATGACGATCAACATCCGGGGCGATAGTCCAGAGCTGGCGGCCGTCAGCGGCGATTACGAGCATCAACCGCATTGTGGAACTGCGTCGACTAGCCTCTACAAGAGGTCGACGGAGGTGGATACCATGTACTTGTTCCTCGATCCTAACCCTATCGGTCGATCGAATCATGACAGCTTCGTCTTTAGCCTGGACCATACCCGCAAGCATTATGGAGACAGCCGTGTCACATTGGCTCGTGTGCATTCATCTTGGCGGCCTTGGAATGTAGAGGACGGACGTGTGCAGACCATGCTCGTCACGATTCCTGACGTGCATGCTCCTGCTGATATGCCGCTTGTACCAGCAAGTGTTCCTCTAGACGTGAGGTTCCTTGACGAAGGATGCATGATTGACAACGCCCTGCCAGATTGCTCCAAGGCGCTCACTTGTCTAGATGTCCTTCTTCAAGACGAAGTTCCAATCCAAACTTTCGCAGACTATTCTTGGGCTCTAGAGAGCGCTAAAACACTGCCAGCATGCTCATCCTGGCAGCCAGTGCACTCAGATTGGTCTGGAAAATGTCCTTGTGCACCACTCTATCCGGAGATTCACTGGAGCATCAACGAAAAAGGAGTAGCGACTGCATACGAGGACCGTCAAGCTGCTGCCACGTTCGAGCGCGCCATTAAGCAGCGTCCTGAAATAGTCCAATTGGAAGCTTTTAGAGATCCATCCGGAACACGAATTCGGGTCGGTCTCGATATCCTGTCGTTGACGCACCGCGCTCAAGGGAGATTCCCCAAGAGCGTCTCTCCGACTACTTTCTGGAGGCTGACAACGGATCATGCTGATCTACCGTCACAGCCCTTTCCGAAGTTCCAACTGCAAAGCAACGCGAACGACGTTCAAGACTCCGTAATAAAGCCGCCAGAGTACCTACGAGGTGCGCAGATGAGGTCTGTGTCATGGATGGCAAAGCAAGAGCTAGGCAAAACGATAAAGATTACGGAGACAGAAGAGTCGGTGCACTCAAGTCTAGGATGGAGAGCAGAAGCTCGGGCAGAGACAGAGCAAGTTGTTCGTGGTGGTGTGCTCGCCGATCACCCGTCTTTCGGCAAAACTGTCACGAGTATCGGGCTCATTCAGAGCGAGTTCGAACAGTTCACAATGGAGAAGATCATCCAGCGCAATCGACCGCTAGCGGCTAAGCAGCCTCAACTTCTGGATTCAGGTGCAACTTTGATCGTTTCTCCTCCCCACATCACGGAGCAGTGGAACACAGAGCTCGAGAAGTTTTTAGGCTCAAAGACATATGAGGATTACAGGATTCTCGTCGTGCAGAGCTACAGTCAGTTGAAAGACCTCACCATCGAAAAACTCCAGCAAAGCAAAGTCATCATAGTCTCATGGACGTTGCTCGCCGAGGCAGCCTATGTCGCAGACCTAGCTAGATTCACCGCATTACCCGAACCTACAATGACCAGTCGTCGTGCGTTCAGTTGCTGGTTGGATAGAGCCGTTAGCGAGATTTCAAATCAGCTGGCTGTGTACCACCAGCGTCATGACTACAAGGACTTCCAACGACGGACGAAGAAACTTCTGGATGAACGACTTCAGCAACCCGAGTTCCAGGCCTCATTACCGATCAGCATCCGACATGGTAGCGCGTATCTTTCTTTTGGGGCCATGTCGTCAACTCCAGGTTCCTCGAAAAAAGCCAAAGCAAAGGCGAAAGCAAAGGCGAAAGCAAAGGCCACATTGGGATCAGAGAGCTCGTCACACCTAGTGCCATTACTTCATCTTTTCCGGTTCAACAGAATCATTGTTGACGAATATCACTATCTCTATGACACCAACCAGATCAGAAACAACTTCGTGGCCACGAGCATCAAACAAGTTGCTGCGCATAGACGCTGGGTATTGTCTGGAACGCCAGCCTTATCCAACTTCTCCGATGTCAATCAGCTGGCATCCTTCCTCGGAGTCAAGCTTGGTCGGCACTTCTGTGGCGACGGCACGGTCGTGACATCAGCGGAGAAGATGTCGAAACTTGACCAGACCGACGTTGAAAGTTTCTTGTCACAAACAGAAGTTATGTCTAGACAGTGGCATAGGGCGAGACATGAACGGGCACAGGACTTCCTCAATGACTTCGTGAGACAGAATGAGCCGGAGCTTCAGCACATCGCCTGCACCGAGGAGCTTTTACCGGTGAATCTGGGTGCTGCCCACCACGCTGTCTACTTAGAGCTCACTCAACACCTAATCTCCCAGAAGATGCAGATCAAAAAGCTCAACAAAAAGTCTGGGTCGGACAGGAGTATTAGGCTGAACGATAGTCTCGAGAATTCCGCAAGTGCTGAAGAAGCGCTACTCAGGTGTGCATTGCTCTTCGAGACTGAGGAAGGCAAATCTGCGCTCGAATCCTTGGCTGATAAGAGGTCGCAACAACTACACAGCACGAAGAAGGAACTGTTGAGAATACTGTCAACATTCGAGGGCTTAATGAAAAAGTCTAAGAACAGTGAGCCGGCCATCAAAGACCTGTATGGCCATTTCCAGACGGATATCACACAGTCCAATTGGCTCGGAGACGATGAGTCCAGTCAGATTGTTCGCGGCTTGATCGAACAAGCACAAAAGACACCAAAGTCAGGGCTTGCTGATGACGCAGGCTTGTCTAAAGATAAGCGTGAGCGATTGATCAAACAGGAACTATCACAGCTCCGAGATACTGCCGTCGAACTTGCTCATAGGACAAGGTCAAGGCGTTTCATCGTATCTATCCGCGAACATTCAATGCTTGCAAAGCGCGATGAGGAGCCCATTCGCTGCAGTTCACCGGACTGCAATACCATAGCTGACATCCAATCGCTCTTCATGATACCGCACTGCGGGCATACTGCATGCAAAGAGTGTCTCGAATCACGAACTGACGATGAGGCCTGCATTCACCCTGGTTGCAACTCTCGTGCGAATGAGAGTAGCCTGATCCGAATGGCTGATCTGGGCTCCGGCGAAGACCAGAATGAGGAGACGGAGTTTGGCAATAAGCTTCAGGCCATCGCTCAGCTAATCTTAGCCCTTCCAGACGGTGATCAAGGCATCGTGTTCGCGCCAAACCAACAGATCATCAGTATTTTGGAAACTGTATTTGACCGCTATGAGATCGCCTACCACTCCCCAGGCCAAAGCGGAGATAAGGCATCAGCAGCGCAGCTTATGGAGGACTTCAAGACGAACACAGATGTGAAAAAGAGGAAAAAGCTGATCATACTCAATCTGGGAAGCGAGTCTGCCGCTGGCGTGTAAGTCCCTCTTGTCTCCATACAAAGCACCATTGTACTGACCATCTACAGCAATCTCACAGTGGCCAACCATGTCATCTTTGTTTCACCCTTCTTGGCAAAAACACAATATCACTACGACTCAGCCATGGCACAAGCTATCGCTCGAAGCCGTCGTTATGGTCAGCAGAAGAAGGTTCACATCTATCATGTCATCGCAAACCGTACGATCGACGTCGATATCCTCGAACACCGGCATAGACGCAGTGACGCGGTCACTACCATGGGGGCCGCGGTCAAGTTACCAGAGCCATCGGCTACAAAGAAAGAAAGGACGAAGCTTGTCAAGAATAACAGGGGCGAGATGATACTGGTGCCGCTTAGCTGGCTAGCAGATGAAGCCAAGCGAAGAACGATGGAGATTAAGGAGACGACGGAGCAATTCACCTCCCTGATCAACTTTTCCGAGACGTTCGAGCAGGAGGATGATGAGCCTTGAGGAGGCATGTGTACAGCGGAATATTGTTTGCAGCGATGTTTCAACTTCATTTCATGTCTTCTTTACAAACAGCTTCCCTATTATACCCCACCACAGTGTTTGTACCATGTACGCATAGAGTTTTTTTGCATCGGCAGGGCGTACAGTGTAGTTGGCATGATACCCCCAAGACGCATTTCCAGCGCCCAATGCATATCATCCGGAGTCGCAGGCATTGTGGATCGATCCTTGTGATTCTGTCATATTTACTGCACCTACGTTTAAGCAGCTATGGTGATGTAATAACGATCAGCGCTACCACGACCGTAAAACTACCATGTTCCCAATCCGGCGAGCGGCATGCAAGGTTAGCGGTATTCGTCTAACCTGGTACCATCAGCCCATCAGCCTCAGCCCGCCCTGCTGATCGTAAGCAGAACCAACACCACCACCAAACCCCACGCTCACCGGTAAACAAACTCCGTACACATAGGCTCCCGTATCCCGGGCCAAGCCAAGTCAGCTCTCCACTCGTCCTCTGAACGGTGACTTGAACGGTACAAAAGCTACCCAAGCGGCCGCGCTACCCGTGTCTGCAACTAGCAGCTACCGGAATAGGATGATGCAGCTTTGAATAGTCCATGGGACTAGTTCACCGATGAGGGTAATGCTGGGTCACAGACTTCGATGGTTTTCAGACAGAGTTACTTGGAAGGGAAGGTTGGGCTGGGAATAGGAGCGGGTAGGAGGGGGACTAAGGGTATCGGGTATGTGTGGATGCGGCGTGGTATGGAAACAAGTCAAATGGTGACGCGGATGGCTGTGGCGTAGTTAACCCTGTCTCATTGGTGTGAGGGATGGACAAAGGGTTCTGCACCAGAGCATGGCACGTTATGGCAATGGAGACTTGAGACTTTGATTTGTTCGTCTCTGGCTTTCCTTCCTGCTTCTCAGATAGTACAAAAATGGTGTCAAAAACCAGACCCTTTTCCATCGCCAAACGCCTCGCCCAATGCTACACCGGTCTTGGTGCCTACTCCAATCTGAAGGCCTTGACGCGGCTGGAGGTATTACGCATGCGCTTTCGCTTGAACAGCACGCTGTACTCGAACGTTTCTCTCTCGCAATCTACCCTTCGGCATGAACGCTTATATGACCCATCGGTAACTGGCGTATCGTCCGGCTGTTTCTGACTTTCGAATAATCTTGACGACGGAACCTCTCCTCAGGCCGAGATATTTGGCGACTGGGTCCGTGGACTGGATTCTGGGGAGCTGTGTCTGCTTCAGACGGTATCGCTGGAGTAGCTGCTGCTTCTCCTCGTCACTCAGCAGGACGTGCTTGGGTACCAATTCGTGCTTTGTGATGTTGACCAGCAAATCTTGCTCGACAAAGACCTCTACACCGCCCTTGGGACCGTCGGTGATGCTTGTTGCGCCGCGGAGGAGTCGAAGGGCCATACCCGTCATGGGCTTTACGGTGACCATGATGCCGGAGTGGAAGGAGCCGTTGACAAGATGGGACATGTAGTCGCGCAGTTGCTTCATTCCAACGTTCTCGTCGGCGTTGAACTCGATCCAGATGGTGCCGATGTTGGGCTGGGGCTCTGGGTTCTTCTTGGTCGGGGCATCGGTATACCTTCGGAGCATGTCTTCGGAGGGCTGGCAGGAGAAGTTGAGGCGCGAACGGCTGGTTAGGGTCAGTACTGCGGCCTAGACATGGCTGTAGTTGGCGCATACTCAGGCTCTCCGTCTTCGCGCGCATATTTCCTTGAGAACTCCTCAAGTGACATGGTCATGTCATCTTCGACAATCATGTAGCCCTTTGATAGAGTCAGCGCGCAGTCCATTGTCGCCCAAAGCGCAAGCGCATGCGCAACGCACCCGGTCGTTCATCATCTCCTTGGTTGTCCGCCAGACCCTCCACAGGCGAATCAGAGACGCGCTGTACTTTTCGCCTTCCATGCTTGCGGTCGGTGACGTTGATGCGGGGGAACGAGTGTCGGGCGGTGGTGTCGGCGCAACAGGTGAGTGAAGACGGGCGCGTCAAAGAAATCTCCAGAAGTGCCAAAGGCCGGCCGGGCGAGAGGCTTGGCGTGCAGCCCTAGCGCGCGGACCTGGAGCTTGGAACCCCACCACTTCCGCCCATCTCGAACTTGGACATGGCCTCCTCAAACGAAATCCCCAACCTAAGAACTCTTCTCGGACCAGGCCGCGGCGGAGCATCAAGAGGCAGAGGACGTGGAAGAGGTGGTCTTGGGGGTTCAAGTGAAACAAGGGCCCAAGTTCTCGACGATGCCGTCAAGGGGACTGATCAAGATGCGGCGGGGAGCAGGGTGAGCTGTGTAGAGCTAGGTTATCTTCACGACCCATACGCGAAGCTGTTCGCGACACAACAGACGACGAGGAAGCTGCCGTTACTTAACAGAGGCACTTACGTCCGCACCTCGGCCATCGACCTTCTCGTCGCTAAGTTCCTCGTCACCTACCCGTCATCGGCGAAGCAGATCATCTCTCTGGGTGCCGGCACCGACACACGATTCTTCCGTCTCCTCGACCTATACCCTCAGACGCGCCTCGTATATCACGAAATTGACTTCCCTTCGAATACGCTCGCCAAGATAGCCACCATACAGAGACAGCCGCTGCTTTACCGAAAGCTACTGCACATACCGTCAACTTCAGCCTCCTACCACTCAGACACGTACAACATCCATGCGCTCGACCTACGTACTCTGGCCGACCCGTCGGACGAGAAGCCCCTCCCTCAGATTCCGAACCTGGATCCGAGCATACCTACGTTGGTCCTGTCTGAGATGTGCCTGGTCTACCTGCAGCCCTCGACAGTGAAATCAATAGTGTCATCACTGCTCACACACTACCTACAACCCGCGACGCCTGCGTCTCTCATTCTCTACGAGCCCATCCTGCCCCAAGATGCTTTTGGTCGCACCATGATCTCGAACCTCCAGTCCCGCAACATTCACCTTCATACATTGATAGCGTATCCTGAGTTGGGCGACCAACGTGCACGCCTTCAGGGCTATGGCTTGACGAACGGGGCGAAGGTCGCGGACACAAGTACTATTTGGCGAAAGTGGATCGACGAAGAGGAGAAGGAGCGCATCGCTGGCTTGGAATTCCTAGACGAGCTGGAGGAGCTGGAAATGCTGCTTCGGCATTACTGTGTCGCGTGGGGCTGGAGAAATGGCGAAAGCGACGTCTTTTTGAAAGCATGGACAAATATACAGGAGTAGGAAGTAGTTAACTCTGCAACTCACGATGCAGCCGCAGTTTTATCATTAATAGCCTTGAATCCAGAACAAAGACTTGATTCTTATTGCAGCGTGCTTGAGTTATGACGTGACCTGCGTAGAGTGAAAGCCACGTGCTTGCGCGCCAGACGCACTTCCAGGGCTCACGCGCTAGACCTGAGGCGGCCTTGCCCGAACGGCGCCGTGAACCCCAGACACGGTGCTTTGCGACAACAAGAACGACCAATTACCCACCACTCGCCTCGAATTTGCGCCGTGTCGCGAGGAAAGAACACCCCTCGCCAATAGTAATGGCATAGTCTTTGCCTCCACATCTGAACCACGACTATATACGCTCCTTACCCGCCCCGGCACAACAAACAAACCGACACGGAGTCGCTCCTGCCATGGCGGTGCGCAACACGACCCAGCCCTCCTTCAACTTCCTCACCGGCGAGGAGGAGGAGCCAACACCCGCGCCTGCGACTGCCAAACGAGAACCTCTGCGCGAAACCTTTCGAGCCACATTACGAGCCTCCCAGAATGCGCCGCACACGGTTGTGCCTTCTGATCCGATCAATGAAGACCTCCGCGCCCAACTTAACACAGTGCGATATGAGCTCGAAACCGCGAAACAAGAAAAGGAGATGATGAAGCTGGAGCATGCGCAAGAACTCCGCGACGCCCAGAACCGCGCCGATGCCGACTTTCGCAAAGCCCAGCAGGTCGAGGCGTCGAATAGCATGACCGCGAAGAAGTACGATGCGCTGACCAAGGAGATGTCCGAGGCACAGACGAAGGCTGCGAACGAGCGGCAAGCGCTGGAACGGCGATTGCGGGAGAGTCAAGAGAGGGCGCAATCGCTACAAGAGGAATACGACGAGGTCAAGGAGGAGTTGTCGACGTCGCAACGTCAGAACGAGCACAGATACAACACTCTACAAACAGAGCACAAGGCGCTGAAGGAGAGTGTGGAGGAGATGCACGCAGATCTACAAGCCAAGGTCAATGCTCTACAAACGTCGCAGAAGAAGCTTGCACAGAAGGAGGAGGAAGTCGGTCAGATGGAGGCTGAGGTCTTGCGACTGAAGGCCATTACAGGAGATACCGAAACACTGGCTGTTATCAAGCGGGAGCTCTCCGATCAGGTCGCGCACATCAAGAAGCTGGAGACCCTGACGAGGGAGCAGAATACGGAGCTCAAGCAGTACCGGAAGCAACATAAGGCGATTGAGGTTGTCGAGGAGGAGAAGAGGTCGCTGCAGACAAAGCTGCGCATGATGGATGACTTAGAACGGCAGTTGGGAGAGGCAGAGCTGAGGAAGCAGGTCTTGGAAGAAGAGCGCGACTCCTGGACGTCGTATCTTGAGGCCGAAGCAGAAATTCATGGCGAAGTACTCTTCGAGACACCCCAAGACCTCGCGCGAGCCTTCATCCAAGAGCGCATAGAGCGAACCGATCTTCTCAACAGGTTGGGTGAGATCAAGCCTGAACTCACTGTCAAGGACGCTACCATACAAGCACTCGAAGAGGAGAAAGCCAAACTGCAAGCGGAAATTCAGCAACTCAAGGCCGCCGGAAACACCGCCGCGACGAACAGTGCCGACGCAAAGGTGCGAGCGCGTCTCGAACGACAGAAGGCTCTCGCAACCAAGGAAGTCGACTTCCTGCGTGCCCAAGTCAAAGCCTTCGACGACGAAGAGCGTGAAATGCAACCGGACACGTTCGACGCTGCAAAGTCTGAGCGCATAAAGGAGCTTGAAGATCTCGTCGACCAATATCGCAAAGAGGTCGACACTCTACAACAAGAGTTCAACAACCTGGAGAAACCCGCGCCTGCGACCACAGGTCAGAAGCGCGCTCTCGATACAGACGAGCATGACGAACGCGTCGGCGAACTACGTCGGAAGAACCGCCAACTACAAGATGACCTTAACGCTCTGCAAAAGAAGCAGAAACTCGTAGAATCCGAATATAAAGCCCAGCACTCGCAGCTGAAGAAGCTGAAAGAGTCTTCGCGAACACGCGTCCTGGAGCTCAAATCCAACCCCACGGCCGACGCCGAAGCCCTCAAGCTAAGCACCGTACGCAATCTCCGCGAAGCCAACGCCCAACTCATCGATCAACTGGAGAACCAAAGGACACCCCCCTCCACCGTCCCCGCCGCCACACTCGACGCCGCCCGAGACGAGCTCGAAGAAATAAAAACCCAACTCGCCTCCTCTGAGAAGAAGATCAAGCGTCTCAAACAGATCTGGGCCGCCAAATCCCTCGAGTTCAGAGAAGCCGTCGCTTCCATCCTAGGCTGGAAGCTAGACTTTATGCCCAACGGGCGTGTCAAGGTCACCAGCATGTTCAAACAAGCGGACGAGGATGGAGAGAACAGTATAGTGTTTGACGGCGAGAACGGGACGATGAAGGTGTCGGGCGGAGAGCAAAGTGTGTTTGCGGGCGAGATACGCGATCAGATTGTGTATTGGGTTGAGGGCAGGAAGGAGATTCCTTGTTTTCTTGCTGCGCTTACGTTGGAGTTTTGGGAGAGGGGCCCGGGTGGGCAGACTATGCATGGGTAGGTGATTAGAGGTGGCGATGGAGTTGGAGCAGGTTCATGTGTATGCTATAGCGATCTGACGCCTGGTTCGTCGAATGTAATGATGATTTCAGAGTAATGATACACGTCGTCTAAGCCACCTCTCTTCCAAAACAGTCCCCAATCTCCTACTCCCTCTCGACCCTTGAATGTATCAAACCATACCCAACCTCCGCATCTCCCTCTCCATATTCTCATCCATCACGACCCTCCTTCCCCACCATTCCATGCTCCTCTCCCCATCCATCGGCCCGTTCCCTCTATCGACCTTCCTCCACCACCAAAACCAGCCCATGACCCAACACCACGCGAACGCCACCATGATGAGGAAATCGTAACATAGTAGGGACACTGTTGCGCCTACGACCCAATCATGATGTTCCGATGAGGGCGTGGTTGTTTCTCCGAAGTCGTTGATGGTGGTATTTCTGGTAGGAGTTGCTATTGGTGTAGTTGGCGAGACGAAGTGGAGTGTGAGGGTAGTGGTTTGGTGCTCTGCTTCGGTAGTCGGCGTGGACTCAGTCGTAGTGATGGAGGTTGTTGCTGGCATTGCCTCGGTTGTGGTATCGGAGGGCTGAGTAAGGTAGATGAAGATGGGTGTGGTGAGTGTTGATGTACGCGCCGTGGTAGCATCTTGGGCGAGTACCAATGCGCCGCCGGTGTGGTTCATGAAGATGAGGAGGGCGAGGAGAGTAAGGATGAGCATAATGATGTCGTGTCAACTCGGCAGCGTATCGAGGATGTGTGGTCTCCGCTTGGGTGGAATATGTCGGTAAGGACTGTGGCGCTTGGAGGCAGAGTAAGATAGAAGAATCAAGGAATAGCATAATCTTAAGGAGCACTAAAGCAAATTGATGAGAAGAGAAGTGCACAATGGTTAAGGGAGTGTGGTGAGGGTGGGTGGTGGAGGCAAGCGAGCTATTGTTCTCATTGCCGTGAAAAGAAGCTTATCATATATACATAAATTTCCCCTCCTTCACCTCGAACGCCGAAACCCTGCTACAGGGTATACATTTTCATCATATTGTTCGTGTTCATTGCGCCTTGTCCCAAGGCAGCGCAAATGTAGATACCCAGTCCTCAACCTCCTTCTTGAGTTCGATGATCTCGGTGATGTCCTCACCTTCACCAACGTACTCTTTGAACGCGGCTACACTGGCGGGGTTCTTGCGGCCAGTGTCTTCGGCCTTCTTTTTGGCGTCCTTATCAAGCTTCTGGGTAATACCGACGGCGCGGTGCACGACGTCAGCCACGCGCTTGAAATCCTCGGTCTGGAAGCCACGAGTTGTCATGGCGGGAGTTCCGAGACGCAGACCACCGGGCTTCATGGCAGACTTGTCACCGGGAACAGTGTTCTTGTTCGACGCGACGCCTACAAGCTCGAGGATGCGCTCTACTCGTGCGCCGTCTACGCCGCGGTCTTTCAAATCGACAAGGACAAGATGGTTGTCAGTGCCGCCTGAGACGATGTTGTAGCCAAGACCGCCGTTCTCCTTTGAGTCGCCGAGGCGCTGCGCGAGGGACTTTGCGTTGTCCAAAACCTGTTGTTGGTAGTCCTTGAACTCTTTGGTTGAGGCTTGTTGCAGAGCTACAGCCAGAGCAGTGATGGTGTGATTGTGGGGTCCTCCCTGGTGGCCTGGGAACACGGATGCGTTGATGGGGCCCTCCAAGTCGTACATCTCCTCCTTGCCCTTCTTGTCAACCTTCCGCACACCCTTGCGGTAGAAGATCATGGCGCCTCGTGGGCCTCGCAGCGACTTGTGTGTTGTGGTGGTAACGATATCGGAGTGGGGGAACGGAGATGGGATAACGCCGGCGGCAACGAGACCTGAAATGTGAGCCATATCGGAGAGGAGATATGCGCCAACATCGTCTGCCAGCTTTCGCATGCGCTCGTACTCGATCAACCGACTGTATGCTGATGTGCCCGCAACGATGACCTTTGGCCTGTATAGATGAGCCAGTTCAGACATCTTCTCATAGTCGATAATGCCAGTCTTCTCATTGAGCCTGTATGGGAGGGTCTCGTAGTATTTGGACACGGCGGAAATCTTCTTGGTGGGTGTTTGGTATCCGTGCGACAGATGGCCGCCATGGGGAAGGTCGAGACTGAGGATACGATCGTGGGTGTTAAGGACGGCGGAGTATGCGTAGAGGTTCGCGGGTGATCCGGAGAGGGCTGTATTGTGTTAGAAGAAGATGCAGCAATTTGATCGACTGACTCACGTTGGACATTGACACCCCACTCGTCAGGGCTCAAACCGAATGCCTTGAGTGCTCTTTGCTGACAAAGGCGCTCGGCCTCGTCGATGTGCTCGTTTCCTCCGTAGTATCGTGCGCCTGGGTATCCTTCCGAGTATTTGTCTATGGCGCCATGTTAGCTTGAGGTTGTGGTGTGAGGATGCGCAGAACGTACTCTGCATCACGCTGCCGAGCGCATCAAGCACAGCTTGCGATGTGAAGTTCTCCGAGGGAATGAGGTTTATGAAATGCTTCTGGCGGTTCTTCTCCTGCAATAGAAGTACTGTGAGCTTCGTCTTCGTATCTGCGACCTGGGTA
The DNA here is from genome assembly GCF_023758085.1 of Alternaria hordeiaustralica. Taxonomy (NCBI): domain Eukaryota; kingdom Fungi; phylum Ascomycota; class Dothideomycetes; order Pleosporales; family Pleosporaceae; genus Alternaria; species Alternaria hordeiaustralica. The sequence goes on along the minus strand of NW_026056803.1, from coordinate 273,362 downwards.
TGTGGCAACGAACCCTGTTGATGATTTGGTAAACGGTGGGATCGGCTTGTTCAAGATCTTGGGAGAGAATCTGCCGCTTGTTAGTGTTTCTGCCCGCTTCATGCTGTTATCATAAGATGTACCTTTTGCTGCGCATCCATACTTGTCGCATAGCCCCGCCATCGTTGTGTCTGTATTCTTGCATGGTTGGTGGCAATTGAGGCTGTGGAGCGAGAGGTGAGCTGGCGCAAAGGCGCTCTGTAGGCTGCTCTAAGGTTCGCCATGTTGAGTTGATCTGCTATACACAGTGGAAGCGTGGCGCGACCTTATAAACGTGCTCGATGGCTGCCGGACTCGTAGTCTCAATGAGGCAACGAAACGATGGGCCCGCTTAATCACGGACTAGGGCGGCACTGGCAGGGGTCAGGGCCTCGGCGCCGTTTCTCCGTTCTCCGGCGGTAAAATATCGACGCTTCCGTCTCGCGTCCTCTCTTCTTTTCTTCACGTAACTAAACCCGAGATGATATGACTGCTTTCAATTCAGCTGCATCCTCACTTGGCTGGCGCAAGCTGGCCGATGTGGGAGCTGTTGACACGCCCCGGCACCCACCACCTAGGGGGACGAAAAAATCTATGATCGGCTCGTTACGTAGGAAGCATCTGTTGATGCTGCTGTATTGTGTCCGGCGCGGTACGGTCTGGAGCACGAAATGTATAGTGCCTTCACTCAGCTCCGCTGTCGTCACCTTGTATGTAGCATTCCAATGTAATCGTTATTGTCACCACGTCTTGTTGTTGCTCATAAGAATTACTCACCATGAATGTGCCACACCTCAGTATGACGTCGACTATATTGACTCTACACCTTCACATAAGCAGACGAAGCAACAGCGGTTCACTTTAACTCTCAGCATCCGTAATTGCTAATCGAGAAGCCGAATGCGGAACTGAGTTTTGTTCCTGCTAGATAACACGGCTGGACACAAGCTTTCCACTCACTTCTACCCTGGCCCTGAGAGAGACCCTGATGGACTCACGACAGTACCACTTGGCAGCTCCTTCACACGCAGACTGTGATCGGTTTCTGATAAGCGTCTTCAACGTGCGCTTTCGAGCTTCGTGCACGAAAGACAGGTGACAGCCTGCACCCAGTCTCTGAGATCGTAGGAACTTCTGAGCATGGATGAAGGACACTGCCCTCACCTCCTCCAACCGACTGCCAAGATTACTAGTAACAGTCCTTAGCCTGGAAAGTGCGCGTGGCAACGACCGTCACTGCCTTAGACGCGCTTTCTCTGTTTACTGACCCCGCGTCTACTGCATCAACCCCATCTTGACCGCAGCCGCAACCTCTACCTCTCCCTCTGCTTCTAACAGCGGTCATCCAACGGCCAAGCGTGACCGTTTCCTACACCGCTAACAACCTCAACTAGCAAGGTGTCCGCATATAAGAATCACATCATGGCGCCCAAACTCAAGACACCGAGCCTGCCTCCTCCCACAACACCGAAGAGTCGCGACTCGAGTCCAGAGCTAGGCAGCCCTTCCAAGATCACGCAGTACAACCAGAAGACAGGCCGTCCGGTTCGAAAGAGCGCAGGCAAAATTCAGAAAGTGGCAGGCTACGTCGATTTCGAAGACGCTGACTTTGACGCCTTGACCGAGAGTGAGTTAAGCGAGTTGAGCGACGAGGAAGAAGAGGACGATATGGACCCGCGTAGCCGTTCAGACAAGAAGAAGAAGGGCGCACTGAAGCGCAAGCGCAGTCCCTCACCCCCGTCTCCGCGCCTAGAGCCCGTCGTCTACCGCCAGGAGCTCGATGACCTCACCGACAATGAGGATGCCGGCGCCTTTCATCGGAGTGCTCCGAAGAAGCCACCCATGACCTTGCAGTTCAACGTCCCGCTAGGCTTCCATGGTCCACTCTTCGTCAAGCTCGACAGCACCATCCTACAGACCAACGAGCAGGGCAAACTACATGAGATGCAGCCAGGCAAATCGAACAAGTCCCATGTTCTAGGTCCGCAGCCAGCCGGAAAGTCCGCGGTACGCAGCGTAGGCTTCACGGATCTGCCGCCCGAGCTAAGGAACACTATCTATCGGTACCTTTTCGCTCGCAAGGACAAGACCTCGAAACTTAGGATTCCGATGACGGTCACCGACCCCAAGGAAAGCCTGACCAAGTCCGGTCAATTCCTCAGGACCTGCAAGCTGGTGCATAACGAAGGCTGCTCGATCTTATACGGCGAGAACACATTCTCCTTCCACCGACACTACGACACTCGAGGACCCTACTGGGAGCCAGTACCCAAGGAGATTGGTTACCAGGACGTACTGCATTTCCTCAGAATGATCGGCCCCGAGAACATTCAATACCTTCGCGATGTCAAATTCGTCTTCGATGACGCACGCCCAAAGGACACACCCTATGTCCGCTCCAACGAGGAGCGCCGCTATCTGAACGACGACTACCTGGCGAACTGCCTCCGCATCCTCCGCAACGCCAAGCTCCGCAAGGTCACAATGTACTTTGGCGGACGTCGGCAACTGGGCCGTACCGATGTCAGGTTCTTGGGTTACCTGGAGCAGATCAAGGCCGACGAAGTGGTGCGGGAGCCCGAGAAGTACCATCATGGCGCCGATAGGTTCATGAGCAGAATGGCCTGGCATGACCTGAAGGAAGCGATGGTGCGAAAGGACAAGCTCTACGTGAAGGAGTAGCTCAGTACTCCAGATGCCCCAGATACCATCTCTCGGCATACTACACATTACATGTTCCTTGCGATCCAACCACTTCGAGTATCAGAACTGTCGGCTTCTGTCATGTTCTAATATTCTCATGTTATCGGCCTCATGTTCACATTCAGATTGCTTCGGCAACCTTTCAGTAGACCCAACGATTGCTTTCACTCGAGCGGAAGTACCATGGCGACCGGGCGTTGGATGGCTATCATATGTGGTGAAGGTTCATTTTGTACAATTTACCCCCGGGCCCATGTTTCCTATCTGTCAGCGGATGACGTTGTCAGCCCCTGTTTGGCGACGGTACAGTACAGGCACTTCCTGCAGCACATCACATCAATGTATTTTCCCAACATAAAAATCCAAAGCGTTAGATAAAATTCATTCATGCTGTCGTGATGATTGGTCCAACCCCTCATTATCATTCCTCGATATTACCGCCAATGGCACGTCCGGGCCCCAACAACGCACCGACGGCTAAAATACGACATCCCCTAGCCCCGACCCCACCAGCTATTTCTCAGCCAGCCTGCAGCCGCGCAACGTGTTGAACCATGGGACAAAAGATGTACCTTGCATAAGCGAGCCGTGCGAACACCTGCTTAATGCGGTACGCGATGGTGTGGCTGCAGGGCAAATCATATACAGTACAATAAATTGAGTTAAGCAGCGGGAAGCCGTTGTCAATATGAAACATTGCTGCACGTAGCCGCTGCCAGTCGTTCTTGCGCATGCAGAAAAGAATGCACGTCGATGCGTTCGTGCATGCATCCCGTTACCGGGCTGGAGGGTACGGGCGGAACACGATCTGGAAGGTGGTCAGAGTCCTATTTAGCCTCTGTATACTATTTGGGCGAAGTTGGTCGTCGAGTTCATAAAAGTGGTTTGATATAGCCGGTTTGCCCGATGAGCTCCTCGGACAGGACAGCACGGGTCAGGGTAGTGATTCAGTGGGGATACGGTACGCGATGCACGTTGTGGCTGGTCGGTGCGGGAGGTACGTCAGCGATCATGTACGGAGACCACGGAGATTTTGTGGAATTGGTTAGAGCGGAGGGTGATGTGAGGGGTTGGCACTTGGTGCCCGTAGCTTTTTGCATGTGTCTGTTCATTCATATCGTCGATTCGTCTAGACATCGTCATCGTTCGGTCCGGTGAGCGGTTCTATTTGATGCGCTCCTCGGGATTGCCGAGCATGCGCGTTGAACCCACTTATGCCGTCTTTCCTTTCCGCTTCTTGAACTCTTCTATCCAACCGGCGGCCTTGTCCTTTGGTATCACGCTTATCGTTACCAGGCCGTCGACGATCTCTGGTTTTCCGCTTCCAAGTACTTTGCCTAGGCTCATCTTCTTTCCTACTTTGATGAGGCCGCCGGCTGCAGTTTCCATGTAGGACTCTACGTTGTCGATGGTGTACTCGTGCTTCTCGTCCCATGGCAGCGGGAAAATGTATTCGAGATGTTCGTCTAGCTTCTCTTTCTCAGAGAACGCCTTGATGAAGTCAGACTGCGAGTGCATGGGATACAGCAGTATGACTGGCACCGTGAGTGTTGAAGAAGGATCCAGACTGTTCTCCAGCTTCACAGTGGCGTCTTCCAGATCTGGGGGCTTCTCCGTGCTCCGCGTGAGGATATTCCGGCTCCTCAAGGCGAGTTTGAGTGTTAACCGCTCTGATGCAACCTTTTCTTCTCGTTCGCGACGCGCCTTTTCGACGGATTCTATGTACTGCTTCCGAGCATCGATCTTGGTTTTGAGGGCCTTGAGAGGGGCGTTGTTGGCATCTAAAGCCAAGCCTCTGTCGCAAGCCCAGGCTGCCTCCTGTAACTTGTCTAGTGCTAGGCCAGCAGTGGCTGATCTGTAGAAGGCTTTGACGTTTGCGGGGTTGATCTTGAGCGTTGATACGCAATCTTGAATGCAAGAGCGATAATTTTCTGCCGTGTGTCAGCAGACCATAGTCGAAACTTTGGTGAAGAAGCCACAATGCCTGTCTTCAGGGTGTGTTTGCAAACTCACTCTTCTCCAAATTGCACAATGCTCGGTTGACATAGACAGCCTCCGCAATCGCCCTTTCCTTCTCCGCCTCCTCCTTCTCGTCAAGCTCCACGGGAATAACGTCCGGACCTTCCGCATCTGGATCAGGGTTTGTTTGTGGTCCTTTGAGCGCCGCTATTGCCTTGTCGTAGAACTCTTTCGCGTCTGTCCACTGCTTTGCCCGCGCGCATTCGTTGCCTTGTTGCCGGAAGTTCTCAGCGATCTCGGCACGGGTTCCCTCGTACGCCATCGCTTTCAACGCCTCGAGCGCCATGTTCTCGCCTCCCTCGCCATCTGTTTCATCTAGACTGGTCATGAAGATTGGCATACGGTTCATCTCTTTCAGCAAATCGTCTACTTTTTTCGACTTGACATCAGCCATTGCGGGAGGCAAATCTGCAGACGCCGCCGGTGGGCCATTTTGATCTGTTTGCGCCATGTCGCCTGTGTTGTTTCGAGAAATTCACAACTGTTGTCGCAAATATCACGATATGCTCGCTGTGACTGTCTGCTCGAATTTTCGGCGGATAGTCGCTTAGTCACGCGATGGCGGGGCTGCTGGCTTCGGGAACCCTGACGTCTGAACTTGCAATCACTGGCTGCCTGCGGTCGAGCAGACAACCCAGTCAGAGGGCACCACCACCAGCCACCCGCCTACCAGCTAGCAGAGCAAAGCAAGAAGGGATGGCGCAGGACAACGAGAGGGGCACGCTAAAATAGGGTAAGCCGGCACCGGCGCTTCCGCGTCATGCTATATCGTCTAAGCTTCTCGTCGACGCCGAAGGTTCAGGGCGCTGTAGCCGATTACGACGCAAATCTCCTATTTGCTTTTCTGAGACAACCACGAGGTCCAGTAGGGCCGAGCAATACCGACTGACACCTAACGAGGCATACATTGTGCGACAGTTGGATCGTGAGCTGTTATGTCGCGTGTCGGGTGGAATCATGGAATGTTCTGCTGATTGCCAGGCTGCCGTATTGCGCCCTCAGCTGTCCGCACATCAGGCCCACTCTCCGCTGGTGGACCAAGTACTCCTTGTTACACTCGGGGTCCATTATTCGTGAACCCCATCGGCGAAGTATCGATTCAGAATGATGGTTGCAAGCAGTTCCACCACACGGCAAGGCTGTTTATTTGGAGGCGTTCAACGAAACGTCAATCGATCGCGTCCAGGATGCCACTTGCACGTCGCGCGACGCCTTCAAACTGTATCCTTCCCGTCCGCGGGGGATTGCCCATTTGACAGGCTCAGCCTGGCCAGAGATCAAACGTCATGGTAGTGTGGATCTTGCTCTCGATTTGTTGGGGTAGGAAGACGGCCTGCGATCCTCAACTTTCACATGTGCCGAACTCCTTACTCGACTACCCGACTGACCATGACTGAGGACTGCTACAAATACACTCTGGCATGATAACTAAGCATCTCGCAAAAAGAACTCTGAGGCTGAGGTTTCTATTACCTTCAACTTGTAGAATTGCGTCGTCGATCTGGACTCGAGTTCGGCTCCTTTGCGCCGCCAAGAGCGCACGGATGAATCCTTTCGTCTCAAAGTAGGAAGTCGACTACCTCTGCTTGACTCTCACCTGACTCGGCAGTACAGGATAAGGCTGCTCATTCATGCAACTGCCTACCAGTATGGCAATCCATATATGCCTCCTTTTTGAGGCTTCCAACAGGCATGGGATTGCCAGACCGAAACGTGATCAAAGTCTCAAGATCGATGTTCTAATTACAGGCGATGGCTATAACCTAACGGTACCGCACTGGCGCACCGGAGCGTTGGGCGCCATCGAGAGTTTGATAGCTCGGACCGGGACACGAACGTGCCACTTGGTCCAAAGCTTTCCACAGTGGGCCAAGTTTGCGGCGTGGGCAGAGGCTGAAACCCTGAATCACAGCTCATCAACAACGCCAGACTACGCCGGAGGCGTCCAGAATCACTGATAGGGCAAGGCATACGCGGAGCTTTGGACGGCGATAATATCCATCTAGCAAATTACCGTCCACGCAACATTCGTCTGAAGCCAGCTGCGCCCAGGGTCGTATGAACTTGCGCCTCACATCTGCTGATGCTGCTCCTCTCGCGCAGCTGTCACACCCCCTTCGTCAACACCGTTACTGCCACCCGCATTCGTTACCACCTACCCCTTGTCGGGTCATTTCCTTCACCTCGCTAAGGTATTGGCCGTCGTCGCGGGACGCATTTAAGGGAACGTTGGACCTAAATGCGCAGCCAATGACGCTTGGCTGAAAAGCGGAAAGCGGATGGCCTGAGCCAATAGTGTCCCTGTAGTCCAGGGGATCCTCGGCTCAGCCTGCATGCAGGGATACTTGTGCACGCTAGTGCGGAGATGTGCATAAGCAGATGGACTCGGACATCGAAACAAATTTGAGCAGGCACAGATGGGGTTTGATTGATCCCAGGAATCCTATTCGTGCCTTTGGCCATAGTCCCGCCTCCTCTTGGACTGTGCGGACTTGTGCCTGCGTTCCGGGATCCTAGCTGATGCATGGGCGATCACAGCGATTTCATGCTCAAGTTGTGCCTGTCCCTCCTTCTCCTCCCTACGCTCCGTGCCGTTGACGACACACGGGTATCATTCTCGTAGGGCCCGCTGCCCGTTGCTTGACAGTTCTTTTCTTACCATCAAAAGTGTTTTAGCACGCGCCATTAGTCGCTTTCTTCATCTCATTTGCATCGTATGTATGGAATGAGTTGAGCACGTTTCTCTATCTATCGACTTTCACCATTGTCACGTCATTCCTTTGAACCGTAAGTACGCGCCATTGATTCGTGACTGGACCTGTTCGTTACGACAGGACTCTTTGCTTGGAAGCCATTTGGTACTGACCTTCTACTGCAGTATCCAGACCATCCGAACGCTGCCGTCGATATATCTACCCCACGTAATCCGACCCGACGCTATCCACTATCCTTGAGGACAACTCCTGCTATCCCACGTAACTAGCATTCAATACCCGATCGCAGTACGAACGACTCGACCGGTACGTGAACCATTGCCACGTCTATTGGTGGTCGATACAATCGCTATCGTTACAACAATCAGTTGTGGAAGCGCGTCGACAGAGACTCCACCAAGACACGCCTGGCTACGGCAACAGGAGACACGCAATTGACATATTCTGACTCTACTGCAGGCATGTGTTAAGCTATACGTACCTACAGCACCACTTCGTTGTGGTTCTGAACACCCTACTACATAATATACTTTCCTGGCCTAGACAATACGCCCGACATGGCTACCGACTACTTTTCCGACCAGGAAACCTTCCTGACCAACCACCCGCTTCCCACCCCCGCTGGAACTCCATACAGCTCCTTATCCCGAAGAACCTCAACACACGAAACACCAGGAAGCGATGTTCCCAGTTCACCACCTCCACTTCCACACGACAACAGTTCCAGTTGGGACGATGCTGCCAACGACGAGAGTATCTCAGTCCTGGATCCGCGCCGCTTTACTCCAACCTTGCATGCCAATCTAGTCTCGGAGATCTTGAATCTCCGCCGGGAACTTGATTCGAAACACAGGTTCATCGATGATCTGGAGACAAACCTAGACACAGCGCGATCCGAAAACGACGCCCTTGCTAAACAGCTTTCCTCGTCCAACAAGGAAAGCAAAGCCGTCAAACGCCAGCTCCAGCACTTCGAGACCGAAACACTTGCTGCATTGGAGGAGATTGCAGGTGAAAGAGACAAGTTCAAGGAGACCAATGCCGACTTGCGAGAGAAACTAGCTGCAGCAGAAAAGAGGACAAGAAGCCAAGATGACGACTCTACCAAAGTGCACGACATGTGGGCTCGCGAAAAAGAAGAGTGGGCAGGAGAAAAACGAATTCTGGAGCGACGTGTTCATGTGTCAGAGACCCGCTTGAGGATGCTTTTGGACGAGATCGCTATCCAGGAAGAAGCTGCCAATGAAGAGGCTGGTGTCGAAAGTGAGGCTGAAGACCCGAGCAAGGACACTGGTATACCGGAGAGCGACGCAGGAAGCGTACGTTCATCGCCCCAGCGAAGATCATCTACACGTCTTGGCCGTCATTCCAGGAACAGAAGCAACAGCAGTTACAGGAGCATCGGACGCAACTACCGGATGTCGTTGATGAGCTCTGACGGATATGGCAGAGGCAACGGTCTGAGTCTTGCAGATGAGCTTACATTCGATGAAGAAGAGGAAGAGTTGGATGATCTGGAGCTTGACTCGGATGACTTCCCTGAGAATGAAATGCGGGCTCGGAGAGTCCGCGAGTCGCGACAGTCGATGTTACCTGACGAAAAAGCAAAGCGCATCCTAGGATTAAGCAGCGATGCCCAGCAAGTTACATGGGATAGCCCTGTCATGGCTGCCGATGATACCGAGCCGCGGAAGTCGTCATATGAAACGGTTCAATCGTCAGTAACATTGACGCCTCGCGATATTACTCTCGTCTTCCCGCCAACGCGACCAATCTATGTCGACACCGGTGTGCAACCGTCGCCTCCACCATCACCTGCCAAGTTGGTCATGGTGGAAGCGACGTCGCAAACTATTGAGCCATCTGTCCAGACCAAGTCGAATGATTTCCCATCTACTGCTGCTGAGGTTGAGGCCAACCAAAGTCGGAAGCGTGTTTCAGTACCCTTGACTTCCAGCCCGCCTGTCCAAGCCAGCCCTGAAATTTGCACAACGACCTCAAGCTCGGTACAGACAATCGAACAGCCTCTCAGTCCGCCACCTACGCCTAGGATTCCTCAGCCATCAGACAAAGCACCCTTGTCACCAGTCTACCAAACTCAGCTCGTGTCTACGGCAACGCAGACAGACTCGCCGATCGAGCCTGAAGTAGTACCAGAAAAGCCTACTAGAGCGCCACCGCCAGCGCCGATAACAATCCCTTCTATTGCTATCCATGCTCCTACATCTGCTCCTTCGTCGCCCAAGGCCCCTATCCTTCCTCCAGGTACCAAGACTGTCTCGACTCAAACAACTGGCGACCTGGTAGCTCCAATGACTTCCACCGCCATGCAGACTGAGCCAATTAGGATTGACCAAAGAGCTGTGAAGCTTCCTGCGCATCTCCTTCCTTCTGCTATAACCTCCAAGCCTGGAACGCCTGAGGCAGATCACGTCAAGACAATCAAAAAGGACTCTAGTGACGCCGAGAACTCGACTCTCAAGACAACTTCTCGTCAAGACTTCATTACTCGTCTTGAGAAGGCTGCTGAGAAGAAGATCGAGAACCGTTACCCAGGGAACAACGACAATGGACCTTTGTCGCGCCAGCTTCATGCGGACGTACTCAACCGACCCTTCCGGACAAGCAGCCTCTTCGCAGGTTTTGATGGCCCCTCATCTGATGAAGAGGATGACGATGCGGAGCTGAGCGACGACGACTACAGGAGCCACCAGTTCTCCACTCCAATGCTTTCATCGCGCAATGCAAAGAGCGGACGGCCAGTAAACCCACCTACCCCGGTTCCTGAAGACAAGGAATCCACGCCGATGCCTAGGCCATCCGAGGATTCCGTCAACAGTGTTTCTATAGCGTCTAAGCGAAGCTCAATGGAGAAGCCCTCTAGAGTTGGCAAGACACAGCGTAACTCTATCGGCCGCCAGCCCAGTATCCGACGATCTGCTATGATCCACAGCGGAACCGCAGCGCACAACATACCGAAGCCACCCTTCCCGGTTCCCACTCGATCCAGCTCTCGCAACAAGCCAGTGAGCAAGAGCGAAGGTTCGCAAAGCCCAACACCTCGCAACAGTGGATCGTATGCTGGTCGCCGTCCATATGGCGTAAAGCATCAGCGGAAAGACAGCCTACGCAAGGTGCGATCTGCTGCTCCTGTCTCCAAGGGCGCACGCTCTCGTAGCAGATCACCCACACTGCCTGCGACTCCTAGCATTGCAGACACATCTTCCATTCCTCCACTACCGAGCGACATTGCTAGCGCAAGTGGCTTCCGCCACCGACACCAACTATCAAATGCAACCGCAGCGACAAGCTACACAGCCAACGGATCTACCAACACTTCTGTCTCGCACACTAGTGTCGTCGATGCGATCGCTGCAGCCATGATTGGAGAGTTCATGTGGAAGTACGTGCGCAAGAGAAAGACCTTTGGTGGCCCTGACACGCCGGTGGATGTCAGTCGAGCAGCAGAGGAGGCTTCTTTGGCTAGCCATGGTGTGAGACACAAGCGTTGGGTCTGGATCTCTCCATATGAAAGAGCCATCTTGTGGAGTAGCAAACAGCCAACGACTGGTTCCGCGTTGATGGGTAAGAGTGGTCGCAAGCGTAAGTCTCTCGAGTTCATGTCATTTTCTATCTACTAACATACCACTAGTCGTCATCCAGTCTGTTCTCGATGTCGCCGACACCTGTCCTGCCCCGAAGAACGAGACACTCTTCAACCGCTCTATCCTCATCCTTACTCCTGCTCGCGCCCTCAAATTCACCACATCGTCTCGCGAAAGGCATTACCTTTGGCTGACGGCCCTTTCTTTCCTCGCCCATTCGAGCGCACCCATGCCAGACCTGACTTCTCTGCCACCGGTACCTCCGCCGGTCGACGAAACACTTCAACGTCAACAAGGTGCGACACTCCGCCGTAGCCGTGTTCAGGACTCTGTGCGTCTCGCCAAGGGAAGGACGAACCCAGTCATGGCTCGCTACGCAGCTCAGGATGAGCCAATGCCTAGCTTGCCATCTCTTGCTGGATTCGAAACGGCTATGCCAGACTCTGCCAGCCCTCCCACTATTCCTCGTGGGCCACAACACGGCAGGAAGAGGAGTTCTACCGGACCGAGCGCACCTCCTCCAACTGTCCCCTTCCGCAGTTTCTCGCACCAGCATGTACCATCGGTCTACTCCAACGTATCATCTGATATGTACAGTGCCGGCGTACCACCATCAGTACCTTCGTCAGTCTACAACCCCAACAGCGGGGCCATGAGTTCGCGAACATCCGAAGCCAGCACATCGACTCGTCAGCATTTCTTCGACACCATGGGCACAGTCCGCATGGAAGCCTTCATCGACAACGCTCTCGGCGACCCGAAGCAGCTGAGCAGCTACGGCGGACGAGCACCGCACATGCAACACCGTCGCCGACGTGGTAGCAGCCAGTGGAGCGCGAGCACGCGCGACCAGTCGAACCGAGGCGGCGGTCTCTTCGACTTCGACGCTAACGATCCTTTCCGTGGTTTCTAAACAACGCACTGCACTTACGACTCGCTCACGTGTGACGGGCATGCTTTACGGTCGCTCGGATGTCTTCCACCGCCTGTCGCCCATTTGTCTTTCGAACATCTTCCATCTTTCGCTTGTACTGTCTTATTCTCTCACTGCTAGGGCAACGACCCATACGACTCAACGTCATTGTGCGGAGGTCCCATGTACCTCGTCTGCATCTTTCCTACCGTCACTCTACTTCGACCCACCTTTTGTATTCTCCCACTCGCTCAACAAACCCTAGGGGCCTGACTGCAAGGCTAGAAAGCGGTTGTGCTCGCGCGCATCTTATCACTCGTACCGCCTATTGTAATGTTTCTTCTCTCGGCCGGCTTTCGCTGCTGCGCACCATTGATACCCCTCTCGCTACCTTTCCCTCGTGGTCTTTGAGCGACCTTTATTCCCTTGCTTGTTTTTCCTTTGCACGAGCGTTCTATATCCACTTTGTCTTGGTTGGAGGTGTAGCCTAGGCGATATTCACTCGCTACTTGGTGGGGGATGGGTAGGGGTTAGCCTCAGGGGCAATGATCCAAGTTGGTAGTTTGTGAAGAATCCTACAATCAATACCGCTATCTATGATACTCGATCAGTCTGCATGTGATGTTGTAATGCGAGCAAAGCTGTGCCCCCCGATCCCGGCATACTTCGGCGTCCTCGCACCACTTTCCAGCAAATTCTCACCGAAGCCCCACCACGGCCAAACCATCGAAACCACGAAGTCCGTTTCGCGCACATTCAACTACCAATATAAACGGTATTATTTTCCATCGCACCATCAATCAATCAAGCAACTCGCTTACAATCGGTTTTGTAGTGTGCGTAGATCCTCTTCCTCACTTACCAACTTGCCCCCGCTAATAACCATCCAGGTAGCGGTTATCACTCCGGATTCTGATCTCAAAATCAGTGTCTTCCGGCAACCCCGGTTCGATTCCGGGCAAGACCTCTCTTTTTGGATCCGTAGAGGCCCTGGGTAGTGTAGGGAGACGTGGTGGTATGCGTGGTGGGGTGTTGGCGGAGAATGAAGCTTTTTTGGTTTCGGGTATGTCAGACACACCCAACTTTTTTTTTTGAACGTGAAAGTTAGACTACAACCTGAATCCAGCAATGCACTGAAGATGAAAACGTGCCTCTAATTGACTGAGGTATATGTTACGTTAATGCGATGGTTGAGTATCCTACAGACGTGGCTCGTATAACGTTCCCATCACAAAAGATTGTCTTGCCTACTACATGCATATAGAAGACTTTATCAATCCCTTTGAATGTGTGCTGTAGCCTGCAGTAGGTAGCTTTACTTTGTAGCTTCTAAATTGCACGAGCGGCTGCGTTGTATAAGGCTCGCTGCATCGCGTTCCCGAAGTTCGTGTGCCGAAGTTTCGCCTTTTTGTCCCCACCCCTGCCAACGAACACATCCTTCAAAATTGAATGGACAGGATTCTGAAATAACGTGATATATCCCTCTCAAGCATCAATTCAGGTATTTTGGAGTGAAATGTGTGTCTTCATTCGCCAACTCGAAAAGTACCAAAAAAAAAAGTCCACATCCGCCCACGCCTATTCACTGTCCTCCCCCGCAACAAAAAACGAATGCACTACAGTAACTGTAGCTCCTCTTGACTCATCGGAGGCTTGAACTCCGGACCTTCAGTGTCCTAACTGGTGGCTTTTGAAGACCCCTTGTTAGACTGACGTGATAACCAACTACACCAACGAGCCCTGTTTTATAGCAAATAGAGAAACTATAAGACTTATGTAGTTGTTCCGGGGCCGCTGTCAGCAGAACTGAGAGAGTTACAGGACTTGAACTTGTGCGGTCGCTAGGGCGAAAAGGGGGGGTTGAATGTGGGCAGCTCGCTGGAGCTATACCCACTTGGCAGGGTGGGGAGCTATCAGCTTACTACAGAAGCACCCTGGTACGGGGGGCAACGAGTCTTCATTGGAACTTACACTAGTATACATCCTCACTGCAGCAGGTTATATTGACAGGATGTAGAACAGGTGGTTGTGGTTACTCGAATATGTTGACATATAACGGTATCTGATATCGCGAACAGGGACGCGGAAACAACTCACAACAGGCATCGCAAGAACAACAACAGCCCCTCACTAGTAAAGGTGTCTAAAGCTTGCTGCCTGCTAACCTCCTCTTCTCCTTCTCTTTGTCCCTCAACAACCGCCGCAGAATCTTGCCAGACGGTGACTTCGGAATCTCATCGATGAACTCAATACCACCGCTGATCCACTTGTATCGCGCCTTGTGTTCTTCGACGTGCTTTTGAATCTCGCGAGCGAGGACGCGGTCGTTCTCTTCGAGGCCGACTGACGGTGATTTGACGACGAAAGCTTTCGGTACCTCTCCGGTCTTCTCGTTGGGGATTTGGATGACGGCGCAGTCGTTTACGGCAGGATGCGTTAGGAGGTGTGCTTCGAGTTCTGCAGGCGCGACTTGGTGGCCCTAGGATGTTGTTAGTGTCGAATATCTTTCACAGGGAGTAGAGACCGTACCTGAACCTTGATGAGTTCCTTGATACGATCAACGATGAAGACGTGTTCGTGACCATTCGCCCCCTTCTTGAATACAGCCTCATCACCGGTGCGCATGTACCCATCTTGGAACGTTTCCTTGTTGGCCTTGTCGTTGTTCAGATAGCCCAACACGACTGAAGGAGACTTGACTAGCAACTCGCCAGGCTGATCGTAGCCAGTGATCTCGGTGCCCTCAATAGTAACGATCTTGCACTCGATGCTAGGTAGCAGGGAACCGGAGGAGCCGAACCAGATGTCATCGGGAGAAGACGAGGAAACGACAGTGCATGTCTCCGTGAGACCATATCCTTGTCGGATCTTCCATGAAGGGAAGATCTTGGATAGATCTTCTGCTGTCTCTTGTCCTAATGGTGCAGCTCCGGTGAAGATGGACCAGACGGAGCTGAGGTCGTACTTGTCGAGCAAGGGCTTGTTTTTGGTCATGAGGATAATGATCGGTGGGACCAAGAACAACGAGTTGATCTTGTAGTCTTGGATGGCCTGCAGAGTTGACGCAAACTCAAACTTAGGGAGGACTACGACACCATCTCCACGGTAGACATTCGCATGGCAGATGACTACCAGGCCATAGATATGCGACATGGGCAAGAGGCCCAGGGCGATCTCGGTGTAGTCGGACTGATTCCGTACGTCGTTGATGATCGTATCTCTGTACGGCTTCTCGTAGGTAGTGATTTGCACTGCTTGTGGTCAGCTAGTGCTTGATGCGATATGAGGACAAACTTACTGGTGTTGGCGATGACGTTCCTGTGCGATATCATGACACCTTTCTGTACAATACGTTAGGATATACATGCGCGTACGTGCAATACATTCAATCCTTACCGGTAGTCCTGAAGTACCGCTAGAGTAGCAAAGGAACGCTGTCCGCAGAGCTCCGTCGCCTTTCTCCCAGTCCAACTTGGGCAGACGGTCAAGCTTCTCGCCCTCACGGATGAGATCGTCGACCGTCTTGAGCCCCTTTGGTGTTTTCTTGCCAGCAAACGATTCGGGCACCTCCAGTATGTATATGCGATTCTCGGGGATGCCGCAGTTCTTCGCCGCCTGTCGCGCGGTGTCTAAGAGGGGGACGCAGGTGAAGAGGGCTTTCGCGCCGGAGTTCTTCAATTGGTATTCGAGTTCAGCGGTACTGTAGGCAGCATTGGCGGGCGATTGGATGCCACCCAGACGATGGGTAGCCCATGCCAATGGAAGCGTGTCAATCTAGCCAACGTCAGTATCCTCGTAAACCCATCAGCCTGGAGATGCTTACCGTGTTGACAGAGAAGACAGCGATGACCTTGTCCCATTCAGTCGCCTCGTTAGGTTTGAAGCCAAGCTCCTTTGATAAGCCTCGGGCGAGAGCCTCGACACGGTCTCGCATATCCAAACACGAGTATCTCTTCCCGGTCAACCCGCAGGTGAAGGGGTCGTTCGAATAGCCGAGCGGGTGACGGCCATAGTGCTCATCGAGCATAAAGTCGCAGATGGGAATCGAGTCTGGCGGATCGAAGGGGAGCTGCGGCACCCATGAAGGAGGATTGAACGGCATGTTGAGCGATATCTACGCGTGCGTTAGTTGTGCGCGAAGTCTTGGGACGGATGCAGGAACTCACCTATAGTAAGCCTCAATTGGCGATGCAGGGAGAAGGCAAAGGAGGAATCAAAACTGCAGCTTTAACGCATGCGCCCATCTTCCTGAATGACGTTAGCATCATCGGATGCCGTGTCTGGTCGGAGCCGACAGCTACTGCCAGCCCCCAACTGTGGGGAAAGCTGGGGTACCGAGGTCACGCCTCGAAGCGGCCAAACCTCTCCTTAACGCCGGCCTTAGCTCGGAGCCACCAAAACGCGACTCACCTCCTCGACCCAGACACGCAGAAAGAAATTATTGCAATTCGTGACCGAGTATAATCAGGAGTCGCAAGCATGACCAATCTCTCCAGGTTTGGCTGCTTTCTTGGAAGTCGCTCTTATCGCGACGTAATACAGCAAGAGCCACCCTCGACCCTGCCTCCGCGCTGGCGGCCTTCTTCACTGTCACCATCTCCAACGTTTGCCCACTCTCACTGCGTCGCTCAAGTGAGAGCGTCTCAGCAGAGTTTTCAGTTAATCTCTGCGTAGCTGTCTTCCTATTGTCGCACGAACCTGAATTGAATTCCTATTGTCCGCATGACGCGATCCCACCACCTGCCACTCCTGACCTCACTCTGTTGTTTCTAGACTTCAATTGTCTTTCTTGTCGCTTCAGCTATCGTCACTGAATACCCAACACGCATCTAACAGCAAACCACTACTCGAATCACCCATCTCTAATGGCATCCCCCAAGCGCAAGTCCGACGACAGCGATTCCGACTGGGAAGGTGCACCCGGAGCGAAGCAACCCAAACTCACGCCCGAATCAGGGCCTGCTGAACTCCATAAAGATCTCGGTAACTATGGCAGCGCGTCTTCCCAACGCCCGACACGAGTGAGGAGACCTCCTGAAAGATACATCAATGCACCGCCTCAGCCGCCTGTCTCTAAGAGAAGGAAAGCGACCTCGACCAAGGCCAAATCATCTGCACAGAGAGCTTCAACTTCAACAAGTGGTGCTTCTCATCAGATTCAGACTGAAGCTCCGGTATCTTTGGAGACAGTTGCGAATGCCATCGACACCTCGTCGCAACCACCAGAGAAAGAGTCCAAGATAGTCCGTCTCAAAGTCCCATTCACCACGTCCACATGCCAGCCAAGCCAACAACACGAAAACGAAAGCTCTGATAGTGAGCTATCGTCCCCGCCGGCTTCTTTGCCATCGACTCCAGTCAGTACAACTGTCGGACTTCTCGGTCATCAAGCTAACTTGCAAACAGATTTCCGCCTACAAGAACACACAGACCTCTCTTCCGCTGGACGGACAAGGCCAATGTGCTCAGCGTATACCGGAACCCGTACCGGCATCGAGCCAAGATTTTGCAACTCCATTTGCTTCGCAAGAAATTCTCTCAAGCCAGACCCCCATATCGCAATCATGGGAACCAAATACGCCGGAGGACAGTATGCGCAACGTCCCAGACTTCGTCAATCACGCGCAAACACCGCCATCGATGCCTCCAAAGAAGGCCGATAGTCGCTTCGCATACCTTACGCCCGAATCAGCTAGCCACTATGATCCGAGTGCTGTACATGAACAGTCGAACGTTGAGCTTGGGAACGACCAGGCGCCTGAACAAGACTCATATCTAGCCCAGGCCATACTGCCTTTGGGTTCGACCTGCGGAAGGTGTGGCGCAGCTGGGCACGAAGAGCATGACTGTTCCGTGGCTCTTTCTGTCCCCGAAAATCGAGATCGCAGCGGGCAGGTCGAGGCTTGGCTTCGAGCTGGCGATCCCGCCGACCAGACAAAGCCGCCCTGTGCTGACCTTGTTGGGCCGGTGCCCAGTCTGTATGCGGAATCAGAAGCAACAACGGATTGCGATGAATTCGTGGGCTCTCCCGTCGGTGAAGGATTCGACCTAGCCGACAACAAACACCTTTATGATATCACCGAGCGACTCATTGCCCAGCAGAATAGAGGTTCGAACAAGCCAGAACCACACGGACAACCAGAAGTCTGGGCCGATGGACGGCAAGAGATCTGCGAGACGCTACATTACTATCGCGCATACCAAAGCGCCTGCTACTCAACTGGCGGTTTTGTGAGGGGCTTCATGTTTGACAAGGTTGCGCATGCTCGCGACTATATGGATACTAACGTTGTCATCTCACGAGCAGGTGGTGGTCTCGCGAAGGACATTGACTCCGGTGAGATGAAGTCAAGGAAGGACCAATCTGAAGACTCAGCTGCGCTAGGCTTGAGGAACTGCATGCTTCACTACAACCCAGTCGTCATCATCACTGGAGTCGACAACCCCAACATCCCATCAAAGCCACCGCATCAGTACTGTGTTTTGGATCATTTCAAGCCCACCCATATCTGGGCTGAGAAGAGTGGTAACAGCAAGATTGTGCGATACCGCTTTGAGAAGCTGAACACAAAGAAAGAGTCCTGGTGGAAGGAGAAGGATTCACAGGAAGTTGCAGAGCTCGGCTCGCTGCCACCTCCAGTTGAGAAGATATGCGGAAGCTGCAACGTGAAGTCTCAACAGATATACCTGAACGGGTGGATGTGTCTACAACCGACTTGCGCCGCCTTTTGGAAGATTCTCATGCCCACACCGGGACCAGGATTGAGCATATCAGCTCAAGAGCCTAAGGAAGCATCTTTGGTCTATGACCCACGCTTCCTCAAGCAGAAGACTCCTTGGCACAATGACGACCACGATTACCCTCTGGTTTCCAATGCCGCCGAACTTTCAGGGCACTCCGTTCCAGGGGAGAATACATCGGTCTCTTTCTGGTCTGGTATTGTATGCCCTAGCTGCGGGCGCTGCACATCCCGTTTGAATTGGACGAATTGGAAGTGTTCCAATGAATCATGTCAATACACAAGGACGCCTCTACATACGCTCATTCCCGCGCTCTCCCTTCGCGATCCATTATGGCCGGTCACTAGCAGCTACACGCTGTCTAGAGATACAATGACACCTCTCTTAGGGTTGAAGGTGTCATTTGAACACGGATACCGGATCAATCGTTATGAGTTACCCGGTGTCAACGGATTCATTACACACATGATCGCCAACAAGACGGTGCTTGAGGAAGAAGGTGGACCAGACGCGATGTTTGAGGAGCTTCAACAGACGGACATTGGGCTGCAGCGACGCTCCATGCCGAACGGTCAGCTCAAAGGACCTAACTACTGCCGCCATTTCGCAGTCAACTATGGCATGCCATACAAGTTCATCGCAGCGACAGCATCTCGCTCCTTTGATGGAGCCGCTCGTCCAATAACCAGCACTCGCAGTCGCCTGAACTGGGCGGCCAAGTTGCTCTTGACTCAAGAGACTGGGAAGAGCATGGAAGAAGTCAATCAGGAATGGCAAGAGAAGGAGTTTAACGAAGTCCTCGCACTGGGATACTTCGAAGAACAAAAGATCAACTACCACGATGACGGTGAATTCGGCCTCGGTCCAACTATCGCAACGTTAAGTTTGGGCGCACCAGGCACAATGCGGATCCGCATGAAAGCGCGTCACTACCACGGCGTGTCTTCTGTCGCAGGTCTTTACGACGACGCTGCCCCAGTACCCGGATGCGAACATTACGAAGCTCGTCTCGCACTTCAACCTTCTCTCGATGCGCTCAAGACATCCGACTCCAAGGCATATAATGCGAGGAGGAAGCAGATACCCAAGCAGTTGAAGCTCAACAACCGAGGCAATGCGAGGGATGCGTTGACCATGCAGCTCGGTCATGGCGATATTGTTATCATGCACGGCGCAGATGTACAGAAGTATTATGAACACGCTGTTGAGCACTCGGGTAAGCTGCGGTTTGCGCTTACTTGTCGGTACATCGACCCAACATCGCTGAAGGCTGAGGATCAGCCTCAGTATGAAGTTGGGCAGGATGAGGAGCGGTATGATGGATCAGGGCTGATTTGAGTTGTCTGGCACGATGGAGAAGGAAGACGGAGACTTTGGGTTATATACGGATTTCAACGACGCCAACCTTAGATAGCATGTTTGACTTGTGGTCACATCTGGCGGATACCATGTTATCTTACGAAGGCGAACGTGTCTTGCATCTCTATATACATTTCATAACGGGTATTCAACTTTTACTTCTTATGCACATAACCTCATCATTCTTTTAGATTTACATCTCTTGCTTCCACTCCTTGTTGAACGCCCGTCCAATTACCATTCTCCTCACCTCACTCGTTCCAGCACCAATCTCATACAACTTAGCATCCCTAAGTATCCGTCCCACGGGAACCTCATTCATGTATCCCATACCGCCCATTAATTGCACGGCATCAGCAGCCACCTCGCTCGCCCTCTCCGCCGCATACAGAATCGCTCCCGCGCAATCCTGTGTCTTGATATCGGGACTAGCGTGCGACTCATCCACAGCGCGGGCAACACTATATGTGAACGCCTGACTAGCACGATATTTCGTGTACATATCCGCCAGCTTCCCCTGCACAAGCTGATTATGCGCAATCGGCGTACCGAACTGCTTCCGCTGGTGTGTATAAGGAAGGACGTTATCAAGCGAGGCCTGCATGAGACCCAGCGGTCCCGCTGAGAGCACAAGGCGCTCGAGATCCAGGCCCTCCATCAAGACGCGGACGCCGCGGTTGATCTCGCCGAGGACGTTTTCCTTGGGGACGAAGACGTTTTCGAAAACGAGTTCGCCGGTGTTGGAGCCGCGCATACCCAGTTTGTCTAGTTTGTTGGCGACGCTGAAGCCGGGGGTGGAGGTCTCGAGGATGAAGGCTGTGATGCCCTTGGAGGCGGCGTTGGGTTCGGTTTTGGCGTAGACGACTATTACGTGTGCGTCTGGGCCCTGTAGATGTCTTGTTAGTACACCTTCTTCCTTCTGGCAGCCTTGTATGTAGACGCGGCAAGAGAACGTACGTTTGTAATCCACATCTTGGTGCCGTTAAGCAAATACCCACCATCCACCTCCTTCGCCGTACTCTTCATACTAACAACATCACTCCCAGCACTATGCTCGCTCATAGCCAACCCACCAATCTTCTCTCCACTAATCAAACCAGGCAGGTACTTCTTCTTCTGCTCCGCATTCCCGTTCAACATCAACTGGTTCACGCACAACTGGCTGTGTGCCGCGTAACTCAGTCCTATGCTACCGCTCGCCCGCGACAGCTCCTCCATAACGACACAGTGGGCTTGATAGCCCATTGCCAGCCCGCCGAACTCCTCATCCGCGGTTATGCCTAGGAAACCCGCTTCGCCGAACTTCTGCCACATTTCGTTGGGGAACTCATTTTGTTTGTCGGTGCGCGCGGCGACGTCTTCGGGGATCTCGCGTTGGGCGAAGTCGCGGACCGAGTCGCGGAGCTCGTCGAGGTCGGATTGCGAGGGGGGTGTGAAGGCTTTGGGGTGCTTGGTCGATGCGTGGCGGGCTGTGGTGGTGGAGAGGATGGCGGCGCGGGGGACGCGTGTTTGCCGGATGCTGCGTGTGAAGAGGCGGGGGGCTAGGGAGGCCATTTTGATTATGATGTAAACTGGAATTGAAAGGTCGAAAGAAAGTCGTCAAGGAAAGTGGTGAGATGTTTGACAATACCGTCTTGGGAGTTCGGTTTGCGACGGCTGATGGACCGAGGCACCTTCCTAACTCATGGATTGCGGAGGACCAGGGTCCGGGGAAGAGGGAAGCGGCGTAATTCCGCTCTCCCTTCCCATCTATCAACAAGTCTCTACACCACCAACAAGCCCTCAAAGATCCTTGACGCGCTTCATCGCCCTATCATTACACTCCCCCACATCCAGTGCGACCAAAAACCTGCTCACAGCATTATACGCCGCAACCGTCGCAGTCAACTCCACAACCATGGTGTCCTCCAACACGCCCTTGACCATCTCCGCAACCATATCTTCCACCTGCACACCAACAGTCATCTGATCTGTATAAACCATAACCGCATATTCCTCCTTGCTGAACCCCAACAGCCCCTCCCTCTCAACCATCCCATGTTTTGTAACAGGTAAATCAAAGATAGTCTGAAGTACTTCCTTGGACACGCCTGCTTTCAGGGCTAGAGCGGCATGCACGTCCCACTCGTGAACTGCGTGGTTCAGCACTGCGATGCGGCTTATGGCTAGTTCTTTGAGATTGGCCGGTAGACTGGTTTGCGTGCGGATTGCGCCGATGAATGAGTTCCAGCCGTCTGCTACGGCGGGGTTGTGTAGGAGCGCCAGATCGAGTGGGATGAGGGGGCGCGGCTTTCGTCGCTCGGCGATGCGCTCGTAGATTGGGCGGGCTTCTTCATTTGGGGGCTCGCTTGGGGCGTAGGGGACGCGCATCTTGGGGCGGGTTGTAGTGCTGAGGAATCGTAGGTGGATGGTGGATGTGATGGGTCGAGTTTGGGAGCGGATGAACTTGGCTAGCCGTGGGCGGAGAAACATTGGATGCGAGGAAGCAAGGAAAGAGGGAGATTATATATCACTCTTGTGCATATGCAGGGACAATCACGGATATACTTTCCGGTATACGGAATAGCGAGCATGGCACTGGTGAGCAATGCTAGTTGTTCAGATAAGAGTGAGTAAATCAGGTTTTTGGAATATCGTTCGATCAAAGATTCATTCATGCGTAGTTTTCCGTAGATCCCACCATATAAAATATATACATGTTCAACACCACAAAAGACGAACTCATTTACAACCTGCTCTGCTCATCAAAGACATTCGGTAACCTAGGGATACCTTCCAATCTAGTTGTCTTCTTACCCGCTGGCGCAAGTGTGACATTGTATGTCAAGTCGAGCTTCGCCTTGGGGTCCTTGCTAGGCTCAAAGTCTAGCAGCAGGTCGTCCTTGACGGCAAAGACAGTGTCATTCGAGACCCATTGGTCGTCGCGGGGGTATAATTGTGTGATGAGCGGCTTGTAGTTCTCTGCTGAAACCATGAGATGGATGTGTGCGGGACGGAAGGGGTGGCGGTCGAGAGTCTTGAAGAGTTGGCCAGCGGCGCCTGTTGTGTGTTAGTCTTGCTCCTACGATATCTTCTGAAATTGACATACCATCGGTAGGCAGCGAGTACGCTGTTGGCTTGTAGCAGTAGTACCAGTACTCGCCCTTCTCGTTCGTGGTGAACTTTCCGCGCAGGTTGTTGGGCTCCTGGTTCTCGGGATCTTGGAAGTCGTACTTTCCGTTTGCGCTCGCTTGCCAGATGTCGATGACGGCGTTTGGGATGCCCTTCTTGGTGTCGAGGTCCATGACTACACCGTGCATGAGAGTGGTTTGGCCATCGGGATGCGGGTTTCGGATGATGGTGTCGCCGAGGTCGCGGAATGGCGAGTGTGGTGACCAGAAGGGGCCGAGGATTGTGGAGGAGGTGGGTGTCTCGCCAGACTCGTTGATGTGCTTGTGTGCGATCTCGTCGACCAATCTGGGTAGAAGTTAGTATGACGTTTGGTCTTGCTGAAGGTTTGACGACTTACGATTCTACACCTAGCACATCTGAAATACGATGCGCCTCGTTCCTGGTGGCTGTTGTGGTCTTGCCAATGGAGTTCACAAATCGCACGCCCTCAAACCACTCCTCGTTGGTAAGCTCGACCTCGCGAATGAAGTCGTGAAGATGTCTGATCAGCTTGCCCATGACAAAACGCGTCCGGTCTGGCACATTTGGTCCAATAGCGTTGATGACGGCGTCGGTGAAGTTAGGGTCGAAGCGGTGCGAGCCATTTTCCTGAACCTCGGGCGCTGTCTGTGTGTTTGGGTCCATTTTGTATGTGTATATAGGGAATCAAGGTACAAAGGGTATCAAAGGGCTGGTGAAGGGGAGTAGTACGGAATAGACATCATGCCTGGGAGGCAAGAGCTTAATAAATAGTAACTGAATTCTACCGCCCGCAGCCAACCGAACCGATACCGTTAACAATGGCCGTCTCTCTAGCCGCGGATCAGGCGAGACCTTGTCAGAGCTGTCTGGCGGCATGCTGTACCGGCTTTCAAGCGTACTATGAGCGTGAGGAGCTACAGTGCCGAAGGCTGCGCCAGGTCGCGACGGCTGCCCCGCCTCGCGCTGGGCGGGTTGGCGAATTAAAAGGGAGCCGATGTGGAAGAAGTCTTACCCGGCCTTTTTCCCTCGCAATCTAGCGCCATCAGCACTAATGCCCCGCCTTCGGCGCAGACCCCGGAAGTCTAGAGACGCGACGCGATGGCTGAATTATCGCAGAGTGGAAGGAGGATTCGGCATACATCCCAGAGTGACAGCTTTTGCTGCGAGCTGTTTGTTTACACGAAAGACACGTTCCGTGCAAGGAAGCAACCACCAACATGGTCAAACATCACCTCATGATCGGCACTTGGACGCCGCCAGGTGTGATCATCACAGTCGCATTCGATGATGAAACATTGAAGCTGGAGTTGGTGAAGAAGACGGAGATCCCGGAGGATGAGCCCATAAGCTGGATGGCTTTCGACGTATGCGCGCAATGTCTGGACCTCGATGCGACCAACGATTGCTGATGACTAGGATGACAGCACAAGAGAAAGAACATCTACGGTGCTTCTATGAAGAAATGGAGCTCGCACGAGGTCAAGAGCCCGAGTGAGATTGTGCATACAGGCAGCTTACCCATGGGTGGACATCGTAAGTGACAGAACATCAATGCAGGTTTGCTGTTACTGACAAGTTCCACAGCCAAAGCAAATGATGCCAATACCAAGACGCGTGCGATCTTCCTTCTTCCCGCCCAGAAGCCTCCGTATGCCGTATACTGCAACCCTTTCTATGACTATGCTGGCTACGGCAACATCTTCTCAGTCAACCCCGAAGGTCACATCAAAGAGAACATCCAGAATTTCGAGTACTGCGACAAGACTGCCATTCACGGTATGGTCTTCGACCCCTCAGAGACCTATCTCTACAGCGCAGACATGTGGGCCAATCGGGTCTGGTGCCATAAGAAGATAGATGACGAGGGAAGGCTTGAAACAGTAGGCTTCACTGAGGCGCCCGCGCCGAAAGACCATCCTAGATGGGTAGAGATGCATCCGTCAGGCAACTATTTGTATGCCTTGATGGAGGGAGGGAATCGGTTGTGCGAGTACGTGATTGATCCGCAGACGAAGCTTCCCGTCTACACTCACAAGACGTACCCATTGATTCCACCTGGTAAAGTACCCTTCTACACCTTCTAGTTCTTTGCTAAGTGTCTCCAGGTATCCCTAACGCAACCACGATGTACCGTTCCGACGTTTGCTTCCTCACTAAATCCTCAAACTACCTCTTCGCAACCTCCCGATCCAATTCCTTCTCCCTTACTGGTTACATTGCCGCATTCAAGATCGCCCCCTCAGGCGCCATTGAGCGACAAATCTGCCTCAATCCCACGCCGACTTCTGGTGGCCATTCGAATGCAGTATCGCCGTGTCCTTGGTCCGATGAGTGGTTAGCGCTTACAGATGATGAGAAGGGCGGCGTGGAGATCTATAGATGGCATCACGAGTTTCTAGCAAGAGTTGCGAGGTTGGAGATTGGTGAGAAGGGCTTTGGTATGAATGCTATCTGGTACGACTAGACCGATACACAATACTTGGGCATAGAGGACACTTAGTTAGAATCAAGAGAATCAGCATTACGCCACAGCATTTTAGTATGTTAGCATGAACTTTGATGTGGGTGAGTACTGCATGCATTGATGGTCCTCCACGTCCCGAAGCGTCGCGTACACGCGTGGTAGCGGCGGGTCTGTGTTCAGCCTCGGAAGAATGAGGGGCAACCCGTGGACGGTACCGCCGTCGCCCGAACTAACGCCAGCCGGCAGATGTCATCGGGGGAGCTCTTCTTTCCCCAACTTCGTCATGGCCTGCACGAGATAATTGGAGTAGTATAGTCGCAACCATCGAATCTAATCGTTTTCCAATCTTCCATTCCCACCCAGTCGTCTCTCAGCTACTTACGACACTTACACTGAAGTGCACAGCTACCCCACACAACAGATACAATGGCAGCCAAATCAACACCAGGCATCTTGTACGTGACGATGCAGCCCAAGGAGGGCTTGCCTGAAGCACAGTTCCACGATTGGTGAGTTGACCCCTCCGCAGTCGCATCCTTGCCACTTCACGATCACACCTGACACTCTTCCCTCCAAGGTACCAGAACGAACACGGCCCCAATCGCCTGCGCCTCCCCTTTTGTAACAATGGCTTCCGCTATCGCGCCACGGATCTCGAGAGCGCGTCTGGATCCAAAGATAAGCCGGAATGGATGGCCATCTACGATTTCGACGAGCTCGAGTGGTTGACGAGAGAGCCGTACACGAAACTCCGAAGCGCACCGGTGCAATCGCAACGAGAACGCGACACTATGAGGCAGATATTCGTCGACAGGCGATCTTACGACCTGCTGGGGGAGTGGAAGGGTGGAGACTTCAAGGACCTGCAGAAAGTTGAAAACGAGGGAGAGAAGAACGTCATGATTGCTGTGAGCTTTGCGCTGCACGAGGGCGCAGACAAGGAAGAGGAGCTGAAGAAGTGGTATGATGAGGAGCATGTACCTCTTCTGCAAAAGGTGCCCGGTTGGAGGAGAACGAGGAGATTCGTAACATCATACCTAGATCTGGAGAGCGGACACAAGACCGAGAAAGAGTACCTCGCGCTGCATGAGTACGCGCCGCAGAATGGGCTCGGAGGACCAGAGTTCAAGGCTGCAACTACAACAGAGTGGTGCGACAAGATCTACAAAGATGTCGTAAAAGACAGGAAGAGGAGGGTGTACGATCTCTACTACACCTTTGGTGCTGCACAGCGCGACCTCCAAAGTCTGGCGAGCAAAGACACAGTACCAGCAGAGAGTTCAGAAGGCATGGTCAAGACACATCCTGCGCACACCACACCAGAGAAGCGACCAGTCATCGAGAGCTTCGTCACAACAAAAGACGGCGTGCAACTGCCGTACCGCCTCGAAGGCTCCAGCGACCCCAACGCGTCTCTGCTCGTCCTCTCAAACAGTATACTTGTCGACTACGGTATCTGGGACGAATTCGTAGCCGAGTTCACAAAAGCCACAAACAACAAGTACCGCATCCTCCGATACAGCACCCGAGGCCGCAACACACTTCCATCGAATACCACATCGCCCATCACAGTGCATACACTTACAGACGACGTCATCGCTCTCCTCGACGCCCTGCGAGTGAAGAAAGCATCCATCGTCGGTGTCTCCCTCGGCGGCGCAACAGCACTCAACGCAGGCCTCTCCTACCCGGACCGCATCTCCGCCTTCATAGGCTGCGACACCAACGCCTTCGCGCCCCCATCCAACGCAAATGCCTGGAACGACCGAGTCGCCGTTGCTGAGAAAGAAGGTCTAACAGCCTCCTCCGGCGAGCCCATTGTCGGCGAAGAACTCGCAGAAGTGACGGTGCGCCGCTGGTTCGTCAAAGAGTCCTACGACGATGCGGAGCTGGCGAAGAAGATTCAGCGCGTAAAGGACATGGTTAAGACGAATTCACTGGCTGGGTTTAGAGACTCGGTCAAAGCATTGCATCAGTATGATATTAGGGAGAAGATGGCGGGGTATAAGGGCAAAGGTGCATTCTTGGTGGGTGCGGGGGATGGTGTGCTGCCTAAGACTATGAAGGAGAACATGGCGGATAAGTTGGGGAGTGGGGTTGAGCTTAAGGTTGTTGAGGGGGCGGGTCATTTGCCCATGGTGGAGAGGCCAGCGGAGGTTGCGCAATTTGTTGCGAGGTTTTTGGAGGGTTAGAGGTGTGTTATTTGATGATTCAAGAATGTGAGATCTGCTCATCTACTCCATAACATGCAGAAGACAGTAGTGCCTGAGTAAGCTGTGGCCTTTGCGTATCGATCTATACTTCTTCAGTTCATGACGATCCCAGGGGCTGGCTAACCGTAAACAAACTAGCTTGTTAGAATCACCGAGACATGAAACTTATATCCCAGACTCAATCATCCGCAATTTACGCATCTCTCTTTCTGCCACTGCGTTCTTTTCTCAAGACACTTCCACTTGTTTCCAAAGCAGTAAGACCCTCACTCCGCAAGTATCTCCAGCCTGTGACCAACAAGTCCTATTACAGGTACTACCTAGGTTCCCAAGGTCGTGGAAGCCAGTATGTCGGGCCGCATCCAACACGGCCGCATCGGCAAGTACAGTTCTCCAGATAAAAAGCCTTTTCCCACCCTTGTTAAGCCATACTTCTTCAAACCTACTGCGGACAACCGGCGTTTACGCCCTTACAACAAGACACGTTATGTGTTCAACTTCTCCCAATGGGAAGGCAAAACTATTCACGAGTTGGCTTACGACCATCGACCGCGCGGCCTCTACTTCCTCGATTTCATAACTGGTCCAAAGTTCGATTTAGCAAGTCGTCCTGACCTGATCAGCGCCCTGCGCTCCCTTAACAATGAGTGGTATACAGCTCACCTTTACCCGTCCTTCGCTAAGGGGCTCGCCAAACGAGGATTCAAGAGATTTGAGATTGAAGGATCGGTGTATGAGTGCGCCAAGTATCCCAAGAATCTCAACCCCCATCTACAATGGTACTTGTCGTGCGAGAAAACACCGTTCGACCATTTCATAGAGATGGAAACGCCCTACAAGGCAACCGTTTGGACCCATAGAAAGCCGGAAGTAACTTTCGATGCGGAGCCCCTCGCGGCGCTACGACCTGAAAGCGCAAATACGGGACAAGGGATGGGGTGGGAGGCGTATCCAATACGTCTCTCTTTCTTCGGGGTGCCGATTCGAATTGAACGCCTGTACATTGATGACCCAGAGAAGAAGAAGACCTATCTTACTGTTCTACCCGCCGGTATCAATGGAAATTATGTGGCATCGGAGTTCCTACATCTCACCATGGAGTTGAATGAGGAGGGCAAACCGCTGGGCTGGGCAGAAAAGATACTGGGCCTTCCGTTCCATTTCTCAGGCGCTCTTTGCAGTACGTACTACGTTGACGTAGTCGATGCTCGTTTCGAGAAGATCGAAGACGAATCTGTCATTAGGACCGGTCTTCGGTTCGAGATGAGAGGCGTTATCGCTGCAGTTGACGAAGGCAAGATATCCGTCAAGCCAGACTGGCTAGATCCGCGACTTTTGGAGGATGAGGGGAATCGCGAAATCATGCACATGACTCTGCAGGAGGGTGTTGAAGCACCAGTGGTCGGAGGAAAGTACCTGATTAAAGGTATTCTTCCACCGCCAGGTTTTGGTTGCAGTAAGTGGGGACCTACATTCGATTGGAAACACGGCAAGCTACCGGATGGAGTTTGGAAGGCTTTTGCGTTTGATCGCATTACCGAGTAAACTATCATCATCACATGCTTTCCACGGTGTTTTCCAAGGATGTGTCAAGACCAAGGTTTCTTCTCATCAGGTAAACCATCAATGTATCGCCTGGAATGCGACTAGTGATAACAAGAGTACCATAAAAGACTTTTCAGCCCGTTAAAGAGTTGGTTGGATATCTCCTAGTCCTGATTGACCTCATCGGCGCGATCGATTGGTAGTCGAGTTTTGGGTGACGCTATTGACGCTATCTTCTTGGGTCCAGATTGCGCACCTACCTAGGCATGATGTAAGTAACCTTGATTTCAATCAAGTACTCACTACCTTCTTACGAAAACGTCCCTCTTCAATAGAATAAAGCCTGGTCATTATCAGGAAGTATTTGCTCTACAACATCGACGGGCTGCAACAGTGTCCCAGCTGCCTCACTGTACGACCACTACTCTCTAAAAAATATCTCTTCAACATACCCGGTTCTGTTTCTTCCAGTATCACGAGAGATGACAAGTCGCATTCAAGATGCTCGCGTTGTGAAGTCTCCACACAAATCACGCCGGCAAACTCAGTCACTTCGGAGGAACACCTCTACTTCTCTTCAGAAAGCCTACACCTTCCACCCT
This sequence comes from Alternaria hordeiaustralica, assembly GCF_023758085.1. Classification (NCBI taxonomy): domain Eukaryota; kingdom Fungi; phylum Ascomycota; class Dothideomycetes; order Pleosporales; family Pleosporaceae; genus Alternaria; species Alternaria hordeiaustralica. The sequence goes on along the minus strand of NW_026056803.1, from coordinate 243,334 downwards.
ACGGAACTGAACAGGCGCATTGTCCCGGAAAATAAAGCCCCGTATCGCTTCAACTTTGGCCCATGGTGCGGCTCCACAATTGAGGATCTTGTCTACTATGGGCCACAACAGTATGCTGGCAAGAGGTATCTACTCACCTTTATCTTGAGCGAGAAGTTCGACTTGAAAAGTAAAGTCGACCTCATCACGGCTTTTCGCTCGCTCGGTGACTCGTTCTATCAGGATTTATTTTGCGTCGGACAGAAGATGACAGAGCGAGGATTTACGCGGACATGGAGACACGGCTCACACTACTACTCCCAGCAGTGGGAAGAAGATAAGGCAGTGCTTTTATCGTGCGACGAGACAAAGTATGATCAGTTCATTCATGTGTCTGGACCCCGGCCTTCGGATTGGGACAGAGCGGAAAATGCTACGTTCGGTGGCGGTCAAAGAAGGTCTAATGTCACTCTCGACGCAGCTGCATTCAAGGAAACGATTTTCAGTGATTTGGATGAGGTTGAGCGAGAGGAATTGACGCAATTCCCGGTGCACATATCCTTCCACGGCATGCCCATCAGGTTGGAGCGGCTGTTTATCGACAACCCAGAAAAGAAAGCCACATATCTTACTATAGCGCCACTTGGCTTCGATGGCTCATCCGGTGGACAGGACATCTATTTAACGATGCGTCTCAACGAACAGGGTCAAGACGAAGATTGGGCAGAGAAACTTCTGGGCATACCCCATCACTTCTTTGGCGCCTACATTAACAGCGAGACGGAGGATCTTGCGTGTGCGAAGATCAAGCTCATCCAAGAGAGCGAAATCGAGGGCGGATTCCGTTTCGAAGCCCATGGTAACGTCGTGCCATCGAAAGATGAGCCTACCCGTATCGAGTTAGATTGGGGAAATCACTCGATGATTCGAAAGTATGGGTCGATCGAGAGTCTTCATTTGGAATACTCAGAAGAAGGACAGGGTCTTCCAGATAGTCCATGCCATATTCGGGGTGTGATCACGCTACGCGACAACCTGAAGTTCAAGTGGAGGGAGGAGCGTCTCGAGGATGCGGTATGGAGGTGCTGTGCTTTAGAACTCGATAGGACGAGATGAACATGAAGCTCGCGCAGTAGACCATGAAATCAACATTGCTGTAGTAATATGAGCACTTACCATCAAACTACGTTCTACCCTCTATCCTCCCTGCCATCTAACCAGCTCGTACAATTCACACACCTCTTAGCCTTTTCACTAATATACTTCCTGCAAAACCGACACTTGACCTGCTTCTTGACGATGTTATCCCCGCTGCCCCTCGAGTACGCCAGCGCCACCACCCAAAGCGCCAATGCAACGACCAGGAACCTGACAATCTTGTCCAAGAACTCGCCGTAAGCTAGTACGACGGCGCCATCGTCAACAGCCTGCTTAGGGGTATTGTAGCCATTGGATATGGTGGTGTTATAGTTGGGTCCAGATTGTAGGATGGCGAATTTGGCGTCGAGGTTGCGGGAGAGGAAGGGAAGGAGCGAGATTATGGGGAGGATGATGGAGGAGACGAGGGAGTTTGCGACGGCGGTGAAGGAGGCTGCGAGGCTGGGTTGCGAGTTAGTATGGTTTATTACGTGTGTTTTGTTATAGAAGTGCACATACATCAGTCCAACGGCTACTTCGAGCACATTGTCGCGTAGGGCGAAGTTGCTGAAGCTGTCCCAGGCACTGGCGGTTCGCCTTCGGATCCCCTGTTCTGCATCGCGGAGGGTTTGGTGTGTGTTTTCATCTAAGCGCGGCATGATGGTACTGTAGGATGTTGAGATGATAGGGTAGGGTGTCACGATGTGTAAGGATGTGATGCATGGGTGGTGGAAGCTGGAGTCGCGTCTCAGGTGACGACGTCATTCCGGCCGACGCGTAGTGCGCGTAACCTTGGAAGATCTGCACTAATCACGCGCATGAGGGGATTGCTTGCACGAGTACACCTACAGGTAACATTTGCATGTCGGAAGCATACAATTGCTATCGGATGTGTGTATCAACACTGACTGCAATGAACATTCACCCTTTGTTCAACGTGGCGATGTGATCGTCTTCAATGACCATCTCCACTCCAACGCCTCCCGAAACTCAGTCTACTCCACGCGTAAGCTTCCCCAGGCTGTGGTCCACTTAGCGAGACGCAAGATAGATCGGCTTTCCTTATTATCATTGCCCTGCGTCGCAGACAGCCACGCGGCTGCAGCGCTGCGCACGACATATCCAGATCCTTCGACATGACGACTTCTTGCGGATCATGCCATGCACACGGCGAACACCACATCCTTCACGATCTCGATCGCGAACAGGCGTAGCACACCCAACCTCACATTTATCTTATCCAGCCACCAATCCGCGCCGTGGGTCTCCGAATGCCGACCCCACAGAGTCGGCCCTTCTACACAGGAAGCCACTCTCCTCCCGAAGACAGGCCACATGCCCAACCCACACCCCACCCCACCGTCGTAACGAGGAAACCACCAAAAAAGATTTAGACCCCGCCTGTCGCAATCACAATCACGACAGGCAGCCTCATGATTCAGTACCATCGTCAACTATGCCGACCCCGGATCAAAGCCCTCCGCCGCCTATCTCGCGCCGCGTGACCCTTTGCGCACGCCATAGTAAGATCGCCGTCCTATCTGTAAGGGTCAAAAGGGTACATCGTCCAAAACGCAGGGTCTTGCCATCCGAAGCGGATGGAAAAGCGTGGACATGACAAGTGGTCACGATATATCAGGTCATGTTACAGCAACTTTGGGAAAGGTAAGCTGTGTACATGTGTAGATCTCTTCGCGTAAAGTACACCAAAAAAAAAGATGCGCGGTGCAAAACACCCTTTTCCTGCGATAATGTCGGCACGCTGCGCTTCGTGAATGGACGAAGTGAGGGGTAAAGAATCCGAAAACGTGGTTGGTGAAGCTGATGGATATATGCCGGTAGATGTTTCTTGGGCACACTTTCTCATGCAACATGCGCAGTGCACGAGGCTGCATGCAAGATACAGAACAAAGCGGTTATGGCTAGTGCTGGTTGAAGTAATGGCAGACGAAAATCACGACTTGGTCTACTGCAGGCAATCGTGAGGCTGAACGGAAACAGGAGAAGAAAAAAATTGAGTTGGCTGGTAAGATAAGATTATCTTCGCCTCTGTAGCGGTGGTGCCGGGAGACCCGATTATTCTTGCTGTGACAGTCGCCGCGGAGGTTTTTCGGATGGTTTAGGGTAGGGGCGGTAAGCGCGCGAAAGAGGGATGTTCGCTGCTGGCGTGTGGAGGGGTAATTTGGGCACTGTTGGTGGTTTTTCGCTATCGTGGGTTATGCGGCGTGAGGTCACGGTACTGCACGCTTGTCTCTTAGTCTGCAGTAGTCGCGTTTTCGGGTGGGGGATGGTTGCGTGTGCCCGACTCAGTATACCGCCGACGGAGGTTGTCAATGGAAGGGGTTGGCCCGTTGCGTTTGATGAGGTCGTCATAGCAATATCACCGAGCCAAGTGCGAAGGAGGGGATGAAGCTTGAAGATATTATGAAGTGGAATTTGTTTGTTGTTCGATCGCTATCATGCTGCCGCGGCACGTAATGCAGTACAGTATGTGTAAATGCTCAAGAAAACACCGCCCAATGCGTGAAACCATAAAAATGCAAGCCCGTGGTATACCAAAAAACGCCTCCCAATGCTGTGTGTAAAGTCAAAAAGCCACCAACGCCGTGCTATGCTGTGTATCCAACCCCTCCCCCATGATGCACCTTTTTCTCTATCCCGCCGTGCTACCGTGCTACAAGATCGACTCTCCCGTTACCGAGTCGACTCGTGCTCTTGATTTTGATCGGGTCGATGACCTCCGGCGTTCCGCACCGTCTTTGGGCTTCCTAGTCTTTGCGCGACGTAGCGCAGGAACATCCTCCTCTTCAGATTCGTCTACAGTGAACAGGTCTGGGCTGGGTTCTCTCCATGAGTGGCGATGACCTGATAGTGTGCGCGAGTACCGGCGACGGTTTTGCTGTTTGCGAGTTGCGAGATCCTGGGCGCGGCCTCGTGATGGTTCAGTGATTCTGATCCGTGGAGGGCTGAGCTGAGATACGACTTGTGGCGTGTCGTTCAATCGATCGTCGTCCAGCCCCATGAATGACTCCTCCTCGTCCTCTTCGTAGATGGTAGGCGCGTGGTACTGAGTGTGGAGCTGGCTGTGGTTGTGCTTGACATAGCGGGTCCACTTGTTGGCGAGGTTGGACTTGAACTTGGAAGACTTGGTGGTGCGTGGTCCTTCCTGGACGTCGATGCCTGCGCTCAGGGACAGTTCGTATGGGTCGTCAGCCTCGGTGATGGGTGGTGAGATGAAGTGCGAGAAGGGGTCTTCGTCGATGTCCGGAAGATCGTTTTCATTAGTGTCGTCGCTGCCGTTCTCGACCCATGGTGGGAAGGAGTAGGCGCGAGGGGTGCTTCGTAGATAGGAAGGCATTATTAAGAGGAAGTCCTTGAATTTTCGAAGGAGCGATGAACGTCGAACAGGTAGTGATGGCTTAGCGCTTGATTCAACCTTGACAAAGGCGATGTGACCGAGAATGGTGTTCGTTCCCCCGGCTCCTGGCCGGTCCTTCCTGAAACAGCAGCTCGCAAACGCTCGGTGAAGAGAGTTCACAAGTGGTGCTGGTAGGAGATTTTGGTAGTAGGTTCGCCAGTGGTGAGCGGCGCACGCAAGCTATATATGCGTGACTTTGGGGTAGGCGTCTGGGAGTGTCACGAGTGGGCGGCGTGGGAGAGGCGACGAATATGAGACAATGCGAGTGCTGCCTGGGAAGTGTTTGCCTGGGAGAGGGCAATGCAAGAAGCGACAGTTAGTCGGAACCGTGGTTTATCCTCCGCGAGATGTCTGGTACGGGATGCATATTCTGGAGGATTCCTTGGGTACTTATGTTGACAGGCGAGCGAAGCAGCCGGAAGAGGTGCCCTGCATGTGCAGTGCATGCGCATTAGCGTGCGGTGTGGATGAGAAGCTTAGTGCAGCGTGAGCAGAATAGGTAAGGATCCCAGGGCGCAAAGGAATGGGTGACAGGCAGAGTGATGGCGGGCGGGCCACATGAGATGGTTGGCGGCACACCATCTCGGTGTAGGATGACCTGCAGGTTGCACGCGCGCATTGGCCACTAGGTGTTGCGGACTCGACGGCCGTTAATGCAGGACTGACGATCGATGGGGTGCCGCTAAGATATTAAACTACAGCGGTTACAGGCATAAGTTTTGTACAGTAGAGCTGCTAAGCTTATATCTAGCGCTACTTTAGATAGTTTTTTATCTAATCTAAAAAGCTCTTATTTTCTATATTTTATATAGATTATAGGGCTTCTCTCTTCTTACTAGTATAATTATAAATAAGCCTAGTACTCTAAAGTATAGAAAGTAACTAACTAGAAATAAGAGACTTATAGTATAGATACTTCTTAACACTAGCTATATATAATTCTAGACTACTACTTATTTAAACCTATTATATAGATAAGTAAAATATATTAAATCTAGACTTATTACTCTAAAGAAAAGATCTAGTAAACTCTTACTACTTAACTTTTAATAAGTAGAAAAACTTATTTAATTTATCTAATCTTCTAAAAAGACTTACTAGATAAGCTACTTAGCCTTATCTCTCTACTTCTTTAATTAGTATATAGAAGAATATTATATTTACTATACTCTTTATAATACTAAGTATACTAAAAAGATTACTCTCTCTAAACTACTACTTTTAGAGGTAAATTATACTAAAAAGTAGCTTTAAGCTAAAAAGTATAAGAATTAAATACCTAAATAGTAGAATATAATCTTCTAAAGTAATAAAACTTAAGTAACTAGAGGTTACTATAAGAGAACTTAGGTTACTTATTTACCTAAAAAGGTGCTTAAAAGTATTTATTTAGTAGAAAGAATTTAGTAAAAAAAGAGGTAGATATTTTAGAGCTATTTTAATAAGAGTAAGAAAGGTTTTTATTTATTTTAGAAAAAGAAGTAGAGAATAATTAAGACAGAGTCTTACTATAAAAAAATACTTTCTCTAGTTAAGAAGTAAATAAAAATATATTCTAGCCTAGTATTTATATAAAATAACACTCTAGCGTATACTTTAAAGAATACTTTTTATAAGATTCTATTAAGAGAGGTACTTATAATATCTTAGCTAGTATTCTCTCTAGATCTTAACTCTATTAAGAATATATAAAATAAGATAAAGAATTAGATTAAAATTTAGTACCTAGATCTTCTAAATAGAAAGTAGTAATTATATAATTAGCTTTATAGTATTATAAAGAAGGCTTAGAATAAGATAACTTCTAAATACTTTTTCTCTTTAGTAAATAGTATAGAAGAAAGGTGTTAGGTAGTTATTAATGCTAAGGGTAGCTATACTAAGTATTAAACTATTTTATAGTGTATTAGCTGCTTTAGGGGACCTCTAATCGCCCTACTATATAATACTTATGCCTGTAACTATTGTATGGCTAGAGACTGAACAGCGCGATCGTGCAAATTGCAGCGAGCCGTAAAGACGACTGGCGACACTAGGCGTGAAGGGTGGAGCCAAAGGCCCGAAGACACTACGCAGTCACGATACAGCGCTAGCGGCGGGGCAGATCACACCAGCATACCATCACAACCTCTCTGTTCCCACTCAGCCTCATTTCAGGCTTGCCTCTTTTGGTCCATCATACACCCTCTTCTGCTCACACGCCGCTCGCTCGCGTCGCTGAGAGGCCACGACTGAACTGCTTAGAGTCCCGCTACATCCGCCCTGCCACGCTCGTCGTGGGCATGACGAGGCTGCTTGCGTGAACCTTTGTTCTGTGCCTGCAGCCGACGCTCGACTACACCGAACCCGGTGGCGTTCTCCAGAAATGTTTCATCAAAAGGTCATGGATAGGTAGGGTTTCAGCTCCGTGGATGATTCAGCTGATGCGGCTCCAATACACCACACTGACAAACTACATTAACTTTGGATCACCGTGACAATTGCCACTATTGAAGCCTGGCACCGTGGTCTGCCTACACGGAGTCTTACCCGTATCATTCGACAGCCTGGGATAACGCGGCATCACCTCTCGGCTCCACTATCCAGTTCTCCATTATTTTGAGATTTCTACTGTTTTCCCAGATTCCTCCTTACAACCGCGATACGGCCCGACTTTGCTTGGGCTCTACAAGAGATGGAATGACGTAGTTTCGCATACACACGACCCTCCTGTTGGGCTTTGTAATGTTACAGTCACCGTTTTCTGACGTTGCGGTCAACGTCGACGATAGTCGGATACTGTAGACGTGGGTAACGCGGTTCCCGGGCGCCAATTTGGGCTTGCGCCTCAATATCTGACTAAGAACTCTATCTCGCCCACCGCAGTGTCACCTGAACCCTGATGCCGCCTGACGAGTCGGAGTCGCCTGCATTCTTGAATTTCAATGCGTCCCGCTCGCTAATGCTAGCAGGCGAAGTCTTGGGAGCTCACGTTCAGCTCTCGACACGAAATTTTGTGCGCCTCATGGCTGTTCATGTTCCAAATGATGTTCGGCGTGCACGAGTTTGTCGCGGCTGGGTATTCAAGAACACTACCTTGTTGGGTGGCTAGGGGCAGCTGTGACAATCTCGGCTCCTCTTTCCAGATGCTACTACAAGTCGCTTACGCCATTAATGAACTGCATTCGACACGGGATTGGACGCTTCTACAGTGTCTCTCCTAATGCGAACCAAACAACGTTCACGAATAGAAGCTCATCGTCTTCCTTCGAAGCGTGTAGTCTTCCCTGGCATGCTGGCTTCCATGCGACCTAGCCTCCGTTATTCGCAGCGCTTTCTCCCTTGATTGCACACGTCTTGCCAGATCTGGTGGACTACGCAGCATGCCCTAGCAGCGCTCTCTACACAATTTGCTTTTTCTTTCCAATCATTGGGTCATTAGTATACACAAATCGACCGATGCAGTGGCACGCGTACCGTGATCTACCACTCACCGCTGGGACGACCCCAGCAAGACTAGATTTCTTCACAACCGACGTCTACATTCTCGCAGAGTCCGTCCCTCAACGTCCTTCACGATGCATCTCCAAACCCATTCACCGCCCTACACCGCCCTTTCCGCCATGCCTTCCGCGATACGATCTACGAGGCGCGAGCGCCCGGGAGCTAAAGTCGCTCGCTAGCCTACAAATTCCCAGCAGGGATTCCCCAAAATGCCAACCTGCATTTGTACCAAGAAAGAAACACCATACCTGTGGGTCTACAACAACTCGGACGCTTTTGTTCCAGGTTTCTTGAAACACATATCGGTCCACCGTCGGTCCACCTCGGACTTTTTATGACGTGCGCCTACAGTTACGGGCTCGAGTTTCGGCGAGGCGACGAAAAGTTCGAACGAGATGATCATTGGCCGCCTGCCTCGTTTCGATTCCGTCTCCGTTCGTACATACGAGGCGCTCACCGCTGGTGTTCCTGCACCAAAGCCCGACACACCGTGCCGATAGCGACTTACATAGTGTTGAATGCCGGCATTTGTACCAGCGCTGACAGATTTCCAGTCGCCTTGACTGGATGCCGACGCCGGTGCCAGGGATCCTGTCTGTGGGGTGCATGGTTGAGATGAGCCCCGCCGTCTCTTCGAATTCTGCAACACCACGGACTCTGATCCGACTAATCGCCCCTCTCGATCCAAAATCTAGTTGAGATGCGCGCGCGTACTGCCTGCCCCTATCCTCGCGCCCAATGCATGTCCTAGGTACAACGAGGCTCTCACCGACTACGTCACTTCCTTTACCGTCTATGTTTGGGTATACTCTTCTCCGCGGGTCAATGCGATAGTAAGCGCTTCTGAGAAAGACTTCATCAAAATTACCCCGCTCCTCCCACACGGAAAAAAATTATGGTGGACGCGTGTTCCGCGTGACACCATCGACATGGTGCGGGAATGCCGAGCCTGCAAGTAGTCAATCAGCTGCAATGGCAGAACAAACGTGAGGGCTGCAACAACCAGAGGAGAGAAGGAAAAACAAAAGAAGGATAAGCTTCGTCCTAAACGCTTCGTCGCAACATGTCGGAATCAGCACTTGCGTATGCCCATGTCCGTTACCCCAGCTACGTCACCTGGCACACGCGTTGCACTCACGATCGTCGCGTTAAAACTCTTGTCTCTTTATTCTTTGCTCTTCGTACCCAATCACAAAAGTGCACGCAGACCCCCTCGTTCAAGAAACGCCGTTCCAAACGCCGCGATCAATGGGTATAGTACATGCCAGATGCTAAGATCCGATGCCAATCTCATATCCAAGCATCACCTCTGTTGATGCTCCCTCCCATCCCCGATTTCCGCCCGTTGAGATCATGAAGTTGCACGTCGGGTCGAGGTATAGCTGCGATATGACGCCGGTGCGGTGTCCGGGGACAATAAAGAAGGGTGTAGCGGCCGCGCCGGCTTTCGGTCCCGCGTCGTTGTGGGCAAGGTCGTAGAGGCGGAGGATGTCGTATGATGCGCTGGTACATGTTAGTGCTTGTCTCACGTCACGTCACGTATGTATGTATGTGTGCGCGTGTGAGGGGAGGTGAACTTACCAAATGAGATGTCGCCCATTGGGCATAGCCCGAACTGCACTCACTGCACCACTGACGCTGGGGAATCGGAACGTGCGTCGCGGCTCTCGTAGGCTCTTGTGTAGACTGTATTCGTCCACTGTGCCGTTTCGCCGACCAGCGTAGATGAAGTTGCCGTCTGGTGACCAGCATGCGTTCATGCACCACGGTGGTGTGTTTCGCGGGGGTGTGATGCGTGCGACGGGGTTCGGTTGCCGGCGGTCCCAGATACGCAATGTGCCGTCCATTGACGCGTCCATAAAGGTCGTTTCAGATGAAGCAGGCTGCTCGGTTTGGTTTGCGGAAGTAGTCGTAGACTGTTCGAGATCCTCTGCATAGGGCAGGCCGTTGGAAGTGCCATTGAGCTGCGCATCTGTACTTCCATTCGCTGCTGGTTGGTTCTCAGCATCTACTGGGGGTTCCTTCGCTTGTTCCGCAGCTGGCTCCTCGGGTGCTTGTACAGGACCGCCCATGTCCATCATGTCCATGTCAGCATTGGCGTCGTCGTCCGCTTGTTGTATGCCGTTCGCGATGGCTCTGGAGAATTCGTCCTCGTCGTCGTCACCACCGAACGAAGGAAGAGTGGCCGAGAGGTTGTTTTCCTGGCCGTCGCCAAACAAAGAGTCCTGGTCCTTGTCTCCAAACAGCGAGTCGTCTGGAGATCCCTGGGCATCCTCAGTGCCTTCTTCCTTGGGTATCACGGGCTTTATATCGGCGCCGTTCGCGAGGGCGCCGTTGGTTCGAGGTCGGGCGGAGTTGTTGGAAGAGAAGGTGCCGTTCGAGGTAGGAAGGGTTTCGGTATCCTGAGGTATAGGCAAGGTAGACATGGGACGTTGCTCGATTGCGGATATCTGTCCTCCACTCGTCTCGAACTTCCTCTTAACGCTGCCAGTGTTCAAGTCCCAGTCATTGATAGTCTTGTCCCAACTACCACTCAATACCGACGTCTCGTCCTGCGACAGTGTCAAGACCGACACGGCTGAGGTATGGTTCTTGAGTGTGTGTATTCGCGTTCCTTCCTGATGGCGCACCGACTGCAGGTTTATGCCTCCCGAGTCCAGACCCGACAACAGCCATAGCGCTTGGTGGTGTACTGCGAGCGAGTACACAGGGGACAAGCTCTCGGCTGCGGCACTGTCCTCATTCTCCCAGTATGAGAGAAGCACGCCCGCCTTGGTGACCGAGTCAACGAAAGGGTGTCGCTGGGCCACGGTTAGGGCGAGCTTCCCGTTGGCCGTGTCCACCCAATTGAACTTTCGTATATAGCCGTCTGCACCCCCGCTGAAGACCCATCGCATGTCCGGTGTGGCGGTGATGGCATTGATGGAGGTGCTGTGCGGTGCGGCGATGGTGGGTATGATGTCGTATATAGGCGCATTCAAGGCCTCCTGTCGCACGCTGGGGTGGAAGGGCAGGTTTCCAAGCACGCCCGAAGCCGCCGCTCGAGGGCTGGGTGATGTGAGGGTGACAGATGGATTGCCGTCTGCTTGTCCAGCTGTACCGCCATTGGATATGCTGTTGCGCGGTCGCTGCGAAGGGCTGTCGGGCTCGTCCTGGTCCTGATCTTGATCCTGGTCTTCATCGTCGTTGTCGTTGTCTCCGTCTGCATCGTCGTCGTCATTATCGCCGTCATCTGCATCGTCGCCCTCTTCCTCCTCATCTACATCCATGGCATCATTCTCCTCCTGCTCATCTTCCTCCTCGGCGGAGCCTGTTGCGCGCGGTTAGTTGGCAGCTCCTCCGCGCGTCGTGGGGATATTTACTGGCGCCATTCTCGTAGTCGTCCTCCTCATTCATTCTGTCTCCATGAGCATGAGCTAATTAGCACGTGCTCAGCGGATGCACTGCTACGTCGCGTCGAGTGGATGCGCCGATGTTCGCGTTGGGGAACATGGGTGACGCTCGGCCTCGCGTCATTCTCCCGAACGGCACCATTCCCGTTTGGGACTAGCAGTCCTGGAGCCAGCTGGTCCAAATGGCCTCCAACTCCCCGACCAGCACCTGTGCAACGTACAACCCCGACCCATTTTTATTGGCTGATATTGTACAGGTTTGTCTCCTTCTCTGGATGCTGACGGTTCGCCATAGCCGGGCGTGGGACGATGTAGTCGCCACACGCAGCAGCGATGCCCACGATAAACGTTCGCCAACACGTCCGTCCTTGTTCAAGGCGACCTTTTCCGAGATTTTACAATCCAGGACCCTCGCAAAGTCTTCGCGAGATACACAGAACGTGCAAAAACAGACCTGTAAACTTCGACAGTTGTCTACTTCGTTTCCCTTTGATGTCTTTCTTATCCAGCCTGATTGAGAGACCTCATCATCCTTACTATGGCTCCGGTCCTGTCTCCTGGAATGCTTATGCCTGGAACGAGTATTGATCTTGGCGTAAGAGTCCGCAGCCACCAGGCTGGCATCGGTATTCAGCCTTGTCACCCCTACCCAAGTATTTGCCTCCTTAATGATTTGGCCCCCACACCTGTCGCGCTGGCTCACTCTGCGATATCTTGATAGGTTTCCCAAATGAGGCTTTGTCATCTGATGGCCACCGGTCTCATCCTCAGCCTTCTTAAGCATGGCAGGTCCCCGCGCCCCGCTGTTGTTCTGATATCCCGTTCTTCTGGCCTCTCTTCTATTCGAAACCTCTTTCTTCTGGCCTCTCGTTCTTCGATCGCTTCGATTTGCTACTCATCATTCTGACATCCTGCGGAGTGTGATGGAGGATACTGCGCTCTTGATCGATCAGCGATCGTTGGTCTCCACCAAAGAGAGTGATGTTCACGATCGCGGTCTGGGACCTACGCATCCCATCGAAGGAGCCAAAATTGCGCTGAAGCGTGACTTTCCATGGCTTGAGCTCATGTTTCACGCTGCAGCACTCGCCATTGCTGGTGTCCTTCTGTGGATACACATCATCGGACTCTTTTGGAGGGATTTCAAGATCAAGAACCAGAAGCGGCAGAACATGGAACTTAAGGCATTTCAGGTCGCGTCCAAGGCTCACGAGTTGCTGATGCTCGCATCACTATCCATAATTGTCTTTCACTACATGCGAAGACTGCTGGTCGGGCGAAATGGTATTCCCTTCGGACTCGTCAATGCACTTCATGTCACAGGCTCGCCCAGCATGCTGTTCAAGTGGTCATTCTGGGCGGGGTGGAGGCGTCACCTCCCATTCGGAGGCTTGTTGTTTCTCACCTGTATCTTTTCGCTGACTTTAGGGCCGTCGTCAGCGATCACAATGATTCCTTCGCTTGAGTGGTACGAGATGAAGAACGCTTTTCCAGCCAACGGCTCAACCGTCCTCTACAACGCAACTGCAGCCGAAATCTGGCCGACGGTCTTCAATAACTCAATGGACACAAATGAAACTGCTCGTTGCCTCCAAGATCCATTCAAGTCACCATTAAACCTACACTGCCCGTCGGCAGGGTTCATCGATATCTATAAATGGGTATTTATCTCCAGGTTTTCGGACATAACATGTATTCAATGCTAAAACTATTCAGTTTATCAGTTTCACGAAGACTGGATCACGCGATGACTTGCTGTTCACAGACCTACGTGCGAGCAGCGTTCAACGGAGGGTCTCCATCAAGACTGGCAATGACCCAAAGGGCGGCTGGGCCTACACCACCGTCGTCACAGAGCTGAGCTCGAGAACACTCGGTACATTTTATAACTATGCAAGACACAATAATGCCGGCGGTACTAGAGACATGGCATATCCTCGATTGCGCATCACAGCGGACACTCCAATACACCAGCCCATCGTCTATGTGAAGTGTAGCCTCTCTATGTGGGACCAAGTCCCGGATCGACTACGTGTCCCATTTCCGAACATCGTTAGGTCACAGGCATGGGGGCAGGAAGCATTGCATCCCGAAGCTGAGACACAATACGCCAAGTCCAACGATACCATCTTTGATCGGCTACCGAGTAAGAACGCGAGGTTCAAATGGTACAAAAACGATAACGGGGATTTGTCATCATCGCTACTTGCGTTGGCAATCATCCCTGTCTCAGCCAAAAACTCCACAAAAGACAGATACCCATCCACTGCCACTGTGGCATGCTCAACTGATGCAAGGTGGGTCTCTAGCGATGCATATTACCAGCCCAAGAACTCGACCACTGTCTCGAGCAACGTTTCTGATGCACTCTCCGAGACCGAATGGAAACCCGAAAAAGCACTCCTCACCAAGTTGGGCATATCAGAAAACCCGCTCGACTTGCGGCGCGACTGGGCGTATTTTCTGAACCGACAGCAAAGCGAGTGGCTAGCCGACAACTCTTCCTCCAGTGTCAGTGGCATGGCCCGGTTCCTCAATACTGCCATCATCCGCCCTAAACAAGAAGAGAACCGGATAACGGCATTCTATGCGCCTAATATGACGACCCCAGACACGGGCGGCGCATTCGAAGAGGCAATAGCGATGCTGGTGGGAACCGTGCTTGTGGACGGCATAGCGCGAAGCACGTCTAGATTATCCTCTCTCGTCAAAACTAATGCCACTGCTGACGTGGTAACAAGACTTGAAACCTTCCTTCCCTCAGGTGAAAGGCTTTTCAAGTGGAATCCAGACAGCTACGTTCCCGGTTTCTACTCCGTTCGCATCGCACTAGATTCCTACGGATACGGATACGGACTCCAGAACACAGCCGTCTGGGCAGCCATGATTGTCCTGCTGCTCTTTGCGCTGATGTTGATTGTGCATGTAGCATTTGTAGGCTATTCTGTCGCTAGGGGACGGTACTATGGTGGCGAGTGCTGGGAGGATGTAGGGGAGCTCATCGCGTTGGCAATGAATTCGGCGCCGAGCGAGAAGCTGTACGGCACGAGTGCGGGTGTGGAGCGCGCCGATACATGGAGGAGTTTGGTCAAGATCCAGGAGACAGGCGACCAACATCTGGAATTGTGTGTCGTGGATGGACAGCAGGAGCATGGGGGGAGGGTCGTGATCGGGAAAGCGTACCTGTAGCTCATACCTTTTATTGGCTTTTGATACAGACTGAAGCGACTACTTGCCTGAAAGCTGGGCATAATTGCGACTCATGGTGGCAGATTTCGATCTTCTTAGAGCTGGTTAGGTTCCAAGGACTTTCGGCTATCATCTAAGATACAATTCGAAGTAGTGTTCGAATATTTAAGGCGGGCCCCTTTGTGTTACCTGGATGCGATTTAATTTTAACAATTAAAATTTGACTTACAATCCCTTATTTTAGCTGTACTGTAACTTCAATGGTTGCTGCGATGATTGCTGCGATTCTGGGCTGGTGTGAGCTCGACGCGTTGTTGGGATGATAGAATGGGCGAGGAAGCAAGCCACCCCACATAACCCCACTTACGTCAATTACGTAATGCAAAAGCTCGGACCAGAAACACGGGAACTCCAGCTGAAGACACCCGTCTCGCGGCGTCAAGATTACATTTGAGTCGGACCTCCATCAAAAGAGCATTGCAATGACGAGCTCGCAGGAAGGACCGGTAAATTGCCGTTCCTCAGCTACCCATGCGGCATGGCCAGAGGTTTCGAAGTAAGTCGCTAATGAACACTCGATAAACTCCACCAGTGCTCATCGCGTTCAGGCTATACAAGCAGATAGAAGCGAAGGAAAATGAATGTGAACAAATCGATTCGGGTGAAAAGGATGTCGAGTATCCAGACGACGTAATAGATGAGATAAGGGCTGAGATCAGGCGGCTCGACAAGTAAGCATCATAGCTTCAAGAAGCGGTAGTCACTGACTAAAGACAGAGAGATAGATTCTCGAATCATGAAACATGAAGCTGATGGATTCAGAAAACTCGCAAAGAATTTGCTGAATGCTCTAGGTGGCGTTGCCGAGTTGCGCCTCTCAATCTACGAGTTTCTATGCGTAGAGAAAGACGGTGTTCACATACCAGATTTCACCCACGACTTCTTTCATGAACACGATACAGCAGACGTGGTGAATCTGGTCGCTATAGAGGAGACATCCTGGCCTGATATACCAGATCAAGACGAGAAGAAAGCGATCGTAAATCGTCGGCTGGCAGCTATCAGAGAACGTTACATATTTGATCCCAGGCTATTTGGTTCTCAGATGGCTCAGGAAGTCACAGAGGCCTTCCTCGAGATGAACGTACTCCACTTCCGCGATGCACGATTTATGAACGGATTTATGAACACACCTTTCCCGTGCGGGTCTGTTCCCAGAGATCACGTCCGGAATATCGTGATCTATATACGATTTGAAGACTTCCTCGAGAGAGCTGGTTGGGATGTCCGTTCGTGCCCCGATACGCCCCATGAACCAGGCCCGGACTTCAAATGGAGGGAACACGGTGTATACAGCAACTTTCGTCGCGACATCGCTTTCATCCAGCGTCTTGTATTTGCCAGACCTCCGGAAGTTACATTGCTCATGGTTACACCATTTGGCCGATGGGATGCGAAAGAACTTGACAAGGATCGCATCAACCTCAATTTCCTAGAGGTCATACTGCCAACCTACACTCATCTGAAGAAGAATGGGTCAACCACGAAAGTCATTTCTAAGGAGCTTGATTACTTGACTGACAAGGGCCGGTACCCCCCTGGGGGAGCGGGCTGGATCCGTCACGAGGATGAAGACGTCACTTGGCAAGTCGAGATCGCCGCCGAAGCATATGCTCAGGTAAATACAGTTCGTTGTAGCTGGTCAATATTTTACTCACGTCAAAGTAGTCTACTATTGACAATTACGTCTATCCTGGTGGTCGAAAGAGCTCGGAGCGCATCCAGTTAGAGAAGGCTATCAAGGAAGCTGCTGCACAACGCGCAGCCTAGCGGTAGCCTTAGAATATGAGGTACAGCCGGGGAAGAGGGTCTTGAGACAGTGGCGATGAAAGTGGCGACAACAATGAAAGCGATGGAAGCCTGGGCGTTCGCAGATAGGTGAATTGACTCACGCCACAAGGTTGCGCATCTGCGTGGCCATTGCTCAGTCATATAAATTTGCGGGCTCATTGCCCATTCCCCAATACCTCTCATCCATTGCACTCCCTCAAATTGATCCAAATTTCAACCCGACCAAGATGCAGCACCACGAAACCGAAGCAAAGCTTACTTCACCTTCGGACGCGGATATGTCTCCTTCGACGAACATGGCAGCATTGTCCTGTTTACCAGAGGAGCTGCTCGATGATATCACGGGATATATGAAACAACGCGACCTCGCTCATATTTGCCTCGCGACGCACCAGCTGCGACGTATCGCGAACGAAAAGCTCTACACCAACCTTACCCTCAACGAGCGTTACTCCGGAAGCTACCACTGCGCGGTCGAACAAGTCTTCTCCTTTGCGCTCGCGCTCCTTCACCGGCCTGAACTAGCATCTAGCGTTCGCAAGCTCTCGATGAGTCTTATAAGAGGGCAGCCAACCTCGCCTCCCAAATGGTCATCTGACGACATCGCTAAAGCACTACGAGTGATCGACGACATGGGTACCAAAGGCACTGGTTGGGCCATCCGTGTGCCAGACTGGAAAGCGCGTTTACTTTCTGGCGACGGCAAAGCTTGTGGTGGTCTCATTCTCGCTTTACTTCCAAATCTGGTCGAGTTGGAGATAGAGATCCTTGCCACTATGCCTGACTTTCGTGTAGCGGACGACGATGTTGAGTATAACGAACGCATTGTATGGTCCCATCAGCGTTACGCAGAGGATCCTCTCGACAAACTCTTTGGAAAGCCTGGGTACTATCTCTTGGAATTTCTAAAACCCAAACGCACCGATCCGATCATGTCCTCTCGGATGAAAGGATTCCTCAACGCAAGAATCAGGAACCTTGTCAACAGACCAGCTTTGGATTTATCCCAGATCTGTGGCCTCAAGAAACTCGAAACTTTGCGGTTCTTCGGCAGCCGTCTTGACAAGCAATGGTGTACTCTGCCGAAGCTGCAGTGCTTAGAGGTCGCGCGAGAATGCAGGGTCCCCGCTTCATTCGTCGCTCCTGCTGTTGATACCCTTCAACTTGAGCTTGCTAGCTGTGTCGCAAAGGAAGTTGATCACAACGGGGCGCTCCATGCCGGGTTTCTTTCGGCCACATCGTTCCCACGGTTGGAACATCTCTCCATCCAGCTCACCAACTTCCACTCGTCTGGCGGCTTCTCTATTGTCAAACCTATCCTTAAAGACTCCAAGCGTGCAAAGAGTAATAGGATGGTTTATTGCCTTTCTCGGGTTGCGCCTAGCCTCAAAACCCTCTCAGTGAGCGCGTACGATAGCTTCGACCAAGAGTTCTTGAAGTGGATGGGGCCGGTCCCCACCTTTACTTCCTTCAAGCAGCTGGAAACCCTTACTATACCACAAGATCTTCTTCTTGGCGATGGTTTTCCGAATCCTTGCAAGCTTCTTCCTGCTAGTATACAGGTGATTGAGCTTCTTCACCCAAGCGTCAAGGCCTTTGCTTGGCTCGACGCGCTCAACAAAGCTCACCACTTCTTCCAGGACCTGAAAGCTGTGTATTTGATCTTTGAAAACGCCCAAGATGACCAGTGCGTCGCGATGTACGAAAAATACAGCGATTGGATCGCGGGTCGCAAGATGCACTACGAAGTGATCCTGCAATGTCCTCCTGCCGAGCGCGCGATATGCGACACAGTACCGGAAGAGGAAAACCCACGAGCCTATCGAATATGGGCACGCGCTGATGAGCGGGTAGTACCATCTTTCGACGATGAAGAAGCCTTTCCAACACTTGTGCCATTGACCAATGACTCAGAGGCGACCCATAGACGGCAAGCTAGCCACACTTTCCGCATCTCATACGCCTCATGCGCAAAGGAATGGTATCAAAAGATACAGGTCGCGACTCCGAGGACCTCCAAACAAGTAGATAATGACTTGACCGTTTGAGGACTTCACCAATAGTGCGCGTTCTTGCAGCGGCGATGTTACTATCATCAGTGGGCACTGCTAGGCGGAGGACAAGCAAAAGATTTATTACAAGATGCCAAACAAACAATGCGGCAAATGAAGCATACTAGAAAATGAATGCCAGTGTCATTCACCAAGTGCTTGTGATAGCTTCATATGTAACCTCTCAAACTGTTCGGCCCAAGTGACCCTCTTCTGCAACATCGTCACCCAGCTTAAGAGCTTGTGGTTGTTCTCGGGAGATAATGGGTGCCCGAATCTGTTCATGCTGATCTAGGTATGACGCATCGTCCCTCAGGAGCAGAATCGCATCTGGCTGAACCTTCCATGCTTCCTTTGAGTTGAGAATGAAGTCGATGGTAACGGTCGTACAACGATCGCCGGTGCCTGCTTTCAGGTAGTGCCAGGCCTGTGGGCTAGGTGCCTCGCGGTTCGGAGTCTCGAGGCAGAACCTAATCTAAGGCACGCTAAACATCAGTGCGCTATTCATCGATACCACTATCCTCTTGCGAGCGACTCACCCCACGGGTGTTGCTCGGTGGGAGCTGTTGTCTGTACATGACCCACTCCGCCATCCCGATACCCAGTCCATAGTGGCTGAAGGCAAGGTCGACAGTGAGATATAGGCCAAACGCGCCGAGTATAATGACCGAGAAGGCACACCAAAGACAGCAGAAGGCGGCTGCTCCTCGCCAAGCTGATCTGCTTTCGTCGAATGAGTATGATCCAGACGAGCTTCTAGGTCCATCCACTTCGCCCCAGAAGCCTAGTCTTGACTCTTCGTCGTCGTCGTCATCGGTGGGCGGACGTAGCAGTTGATGCGCGTTAGTACCACGGCTGTTCTCACTGGATAAGATACCGGTATCTGTCGCTTTATGAACAGCTGCAGGGCCACGGAAGTATGCGAACAACGAGGCATGCGGCAAGGCGACATCGGCGTCTGTGTTCGAGGTCGACAATGTGGTCACGTTCCACATGGTGAATGCGATGCAAGAGATGCGTATATATTATGCGTGATTCCAAAAAAGAGACCAAAATCGATGGATGCAGCGGTGCCAATGGCAATTTTTCGGGTTTTCGCGCGGGTGGATGACGGGAAGAATTACAAGAGAAAGACGACAAGAATGCCATAGATTTGCTAGCTTCGCACAGCCACTGCATCCGGCAAGAAGGTGCACTCGGTGATCTCCATAGGGTTTTATAAGGTATCGGCAGGAGCGATTTCCGCGAGTAGTAGGAGGTTCGGGTATCGCACGTGCTCGAACGACGAAGAGGAAGCCGCGAACGAACGTCACTAAATGAAGTCGGCAAACTAAAGGAAGAGGCTGTATGCCACATAGTAAGACAGGATGAACAGGATTGAATTAGTATCATAGCAGGATTACCCATTACGCTGGAGATCCGAAAGGACGAGTTGGTTGACTTGATCCAGCGTTACCAGTACCACTGGGTGTTAACGAGAAGCCTGCGAATCCACCCGAAGCACGTGGGGGGAGGCTTCCGAACGAGCTTCCGGTGGCTGGAGTACTAGAGGTAGTGGCCGCCGATGTACGAGCATAAGAGGCAAACCCAGTGGTCGTCACAGGAGCGTTGGAAGAAGCGGAAGTCGCGTTGGTACCGGAGGTGGGCGGACCAGCGGTAATAACCAGATGAGAAGCCGTGTGAGCGGCACCTGCAGACGAGGCGAACTTCTGAGGGCTTGTGGATTCCATCTTCCTGGGCCAGGATTTGAGGAGCAGAAAAGCTAACTCATCAATGGTGTCCAGCTTGGATTCCAGCCCGGGCAACTCGGTGATGTCCACCTTGAAATATGTCCGGAAGGCCTGCACTATCTCGTCTCGAAGACCGCGGTTGGTCTCTGGGGTATTGCTATACGTGAGTTGCACGGCAGCGATGAAGTCTTCCGAATCAACGTGGTGATCCAGGCTCTCGCGAAACTTGGTCTTTGCAAGTCGGCTAAGCCCCTTCACCTGATATTTATCAGCGAGCGCATACATGCTCGCGTGTATTGTAAGCGGACTGGTGATTTCGATGCTGTTGTCGGGCTTTCGGTGGCTGACGTATTGGGACGCTTTCTTCTGCTGCTCTATTTTCATTTCCGACTGCTCGATATTCTTGAGGTTCAACGCGAGGCAAGCGCATTGATCATGACGCTGAGAGCTTCCAAATGCGTATCGGCGGGGGTGGTGAGCGGGCGCCGCTGCTGTGTTGAGGTCATATTGCTTGAGTTGTTCGAACGCGGCGATGCCAATGTCGTCGGTGGGATCGTAGTCGCCCAGATACAGGTAAGCGATTAAACGTCGGATCATCTCTGGGTCGTCGTCTGGCAGATCGATGCGTCGCTCATCGGCTTCCTGTTTTGCTGTCAGCACAGGAGATCGGCTCAAAAAGGCTACTAGTTCACCTTTCCACCGAATTTGATGTTGTTCGCGAAGAACTCGCATGCTGAGCCAACGACGACCGAGTGCACATCGAATGTCGAATTGCCGCAGCTGATAACCAAGTCGGTGAAGTCGCCATTCTTGTATGCCCTAAACCATGTCAGAGCCAGACACGAGTACTGCCACAGGCGCGTTAGTGCAGCGCGGAAAATTTACCTGAGAACATGTGGCGGACAGCTGAAGGGCATTTTACACATTGGCGAGCCTGGATTCGAGGTTCTTGAGGGAGGAGCGACGCGTTGGACGCGCCCATCGTGAGATTACGCCGACGCGACGCATGGGCACGAATGTGGCTCGCCATGAGCCCCTTCTTGAGCAGATAAGCGACAGATGTGCTCTCCAGACTTTACCACATGCAGCAGTGCTGCGCAGGGAGCGAAATGCTGCATTACTAATGACGCAACGTGAAGCTATTCGGGTCCGGAGAATTAACTCATGCAGGTGTCAGCGCGAACCACGCTAGCGCTAGGGCGTCGTCGGGTCCCCAAGACCAACACCGTCTTATATCATACTCTCCCCCGCCGGTCAGATACCGAATCTTTTCTGCGTTCCCGACAGAAACTCCCAGCCTACCCAAGAGGCATTCACGACCTTTCCGCACGATGACGCCGTCGACAAAACCGGAGCCTGGACGACCCCAGCCCATTATCACAGATGCGCATGATCAACATCTCGACTCTGACAACCTCCCAGCCATCTAGTGTACTGATCTATCAGTCCTCATGTCTTCTATGTATCTATCGCCGGTCGGTCCCTTTTCTATCATCCCGACAAGGCCGGGAACGCCAGACTAGCATCTTCTAAAGACACATCTTCCAACCTCTTCATGGTTTCTACAGATGGGCTTAGAGGCGCAACTGTTCAAGCCTATCTACCAGTATCTCCCTAATTCTCTTCCTCGACACCAGGCCCCGCTCCAAAACTCCTTCAATGGGTATTTGAAGGTGCTTCATTTGGTTGAAGTGGGCCAGGCTTGTTACCGGCTCCAGGTACTTGAAGCAATGCGGATCTGTGCCGGCTTTCTTGATGCACAGCACTTCTAGTGTCTGCGATACTGCAGCCATAGTTTCGATGAGGGTTTCCATGCTTCCCCGCGCATCATTCCCAAGAATATCAGCCTCGATCTGATTTGGCCCTGGAGCTAAGCACTTGTTGCTTATGTTGATGGTGAGCGATCGCAGGCAGGGCATTCGCTGAAAGAGTTTGGGTAGATCTTTGTATCTCCGGTCTTCGTTAAAGAAAGACCTCGGTGGTCAGATTCAGCACCAGTTCTTCGACCCTGGAGACACCTGCTGATGCAGTATCCCAATCGACGCTACAGTGAAGGCCAAGGGTGACAGCCCTCAGGCAAGACAACGCCAGCCAATCCCAGCTGATATGACGAGCATGCAGATGCAGCTTCCGGAGCGCCTTCAATCTGGGTTCATGGCGATATCGAGGGGGTGTGACCCAGCCTTGACTGGAAGCCTGCACTGTACGCTACATGCATGGCCATAACGACCGCTGTCGAGCTCATGCAGGCTACCGTTGGAGATGATTTGCAGATCGAGCTCTTTCAAGTTCGGGAGAGAAGCAAGGAGGAGTGCCGCAATCTGTGTCTCGCCCATGTACACGCGTGTGTGCTGGAAGAAGCCCTGGAGTACTGGATTGCCAGCCGCGGACAATGTGGTGAATGGGATCTCGACAAGGTGGATGATGGGCCGCAGCGCGAGTTGGGCTACTGCGCGTGCTAGGTCAGGACGACTGAAGAGGGTGCGAGCCAGTCGGGCAATTTGTCGCGGCATGGCATTGTCGGTGTAAGAGATCGTGGGGTATCGATGGAGTGCCTCCTGCGCCATGGAGCCGATATGTCTGGCAGCCAAGCTGAGGTTATGAAGATCGACTTCGTGGACTTGGGCGACGACCTGGAGGAGGAGCTCGTCGGGGAGCCTCTTCAACGGAAACGAGTCAGCGACGGCCGGTTCATCTACACACAAATCTGTTAGCATCGGAGTCCCCTTTGGAGCATTCATTTCTATTGACGGTGGGTTGAGGTTATCGGTCTTGGCTGAGGTTGGTCACGCAAGCAAGGTTCTCACAAGAGATGGAGATGGTATCGTGCCTGTGAAGAGTTTGCAGCATCGGATACAAAAGTTCGCAAAGTGAAAGGGCGCGATGAGGTATGAACGATGAGTGAGATTGCACGCAAACGGCGCGACGACTCCGATACCGCAAACCACACCTCGCTGCCAACACGGCCATCGTCGCATGCCACTCTCGATACACACGTGGTCTAATACTCGAGGCTTACCGATCAAATACATCGTCACTCCACAACATTACGTCGAATGGCAGAAAAGGGCAACGATGATGGGATATGACGATACTCAATCGATGCATTCCTTACGACGCTCACCCCGACTACCTTTTCCAGCTCTTCCCATATCCCTGTGATATCCAGGCAAAGATACCATTGCTTTCATCCTCTCCTGTTCCTTGAAAGCAGCGCGCCTCCTTACTGCGCTCGTCATCATTGAAATGACCGCATGTCATGGAATTTGCCACCCCAACATTCCAGTGTCACTTCGATTTCCAGGATGGCTAGCGAGCTCCTAACGACAGTCGCCTAACGACAACGATAGTTGTAGTAACCCATCCTTCCCTGTATCACTATCATCGGCAAGCGTGTACATAAGTCAGCAGAAACAAGACACAATGAACTCACACATGCCATGAACCATTATACGGTCTCTTATCCTAGCAAAATGCGATATCTGCGTGTCATAGTTGATATGTGGAGATCTTACGCACCACAAGATCTTCCAGCTCGCAAGCATTCGTGATGTATGCGCAGAACATTCGAGAAGGAACTCAAGTCTAAAGCGTAAACAAGACACCCATGCCCAACCTCAACATCCTCGCAAAACCGACCAACTTCATGCACTGACACCCCGTCTTCTCACCACCATGATCCGGACAAACAGCTCGCACAAACACTATAAAACTCTATCGCGCGTCTGATTTCAAAGCCACATGGCACAGATCAGTAAGCAGTTTAGATCGTCCCCACCCTGTGCAGGTGCAGGCAACATGGGAGGAAGGAACGGACCGAAAACGTTTTGTAGATCTCTTGGTAATGGCTTGTATACATCGCGGGAAAGGGAAGAAAGTGGGCAACACCTCACGTGGTGGCTAATGCGCGATCTTCGGCTCTTATGTAGACCACGTTGCGGGCCGTAGTAAAGGCTATTCTTTGGCAATTCTATCATTATGATGTAAAGCACGTGCGCGGCGGTTGGCAACTCCGTGTAGATGAAAATAGTAGTATAGCAAACGCTGTTGACATGGCAAAAGTCATAAGATAAGATAAGATGACGTATCTTTCTGGTGTATGCCCCTCGGGGACATTGGCGCTTAGACATTGGGTATTGGTGCACAGTGATATAGCTGATCTTGAGCTCGGGGTTGGGTGCGTAGGGTAAATGTTATAGTGGATGTATCTATGATGATGAAACTATGAAGAGAAGAACGCAAAATCGCTCATTGGTATCGCTAAAAGTACTGCAAGGTCCCTAAGAAAGAAAACGAGAAATTGCCGATGAGCAGAGTCAATGGGCCATTGGCTCAAGCACACCGGGTGTGACGTTGAACTGCGCGGATGCGCGGCTCGATAAGCTTGGTAAGACATGCTGACCCCGCATCACGTCGACGGTTGACTGCAGCACTGTCGTGAAACACGTTGTCTTAGCCAAGACAGACGTTTTGTGTGGCGGCTGCGTACCACCCGCAGGATAATCCCGGTCTTGGACGCGCGTAGGATTCTACACAGATAGATGACGAGATTCAACATGGAGTTGAGTCGTATGCTTGCAGCGGCGATGCAGATACTGGTGCACACTGCGGGGCAGC
This sequence comes from Alternaria hordeiaustralica, assembly GCF_023758085.1. Classification (NCBI taxonomy): domain Eukaryota; kingdom Fungi; phylum Ascomycota; class Dothideomycetes; order Pleosporales; family Pleosporaceae; genus Alternaria; species Alternaria hordeiaustralica. The sequence goes on along the minus strand of NW_026056803.1, from coordinate 218,487 downwards.
GATGATTGGCTCGATGCGGGAACGACTGTGACGGAATTCCCTTCAGGAAGAGACAGGAAGTCCGCTCGCCATACGGAAGAGTTCGAAAGCAAGGCCTGGTGTTTCTCGCACGGCCATTTCGACATCGGGTCGCAGCGACAGGCTGGGGTTGGCACGGAAGGTCTGGATGATGACGTCTCGCAGACCACGGTCAGTGTGGTAGGTAGACTCGTACGCCTCTTGGCAGGCCTCTGGGAAGTCGGCACTGCTGAGGTGCAGGTCAACGTCCTCTGCAAATTTGCTACGCGCAAGCGCTTTCAAGCCTGCAATGCCATACCTGCCATAAACCGTTAGCAAGCTAGTTCAAAGTAGGTGTGATGAAAGATGGGCGCATGATTGGAGAGATAGTAGTAGCACGCTGACGCGGACTGTTTCGAAGATGCAGCCATGAAGGCCCAAGGACCATAGTAGGTAATTGGCGCATCTTGAAATCGTACACAAGAAAAACAGACGAAAGGGCTGTGTATGCAAAGGTACAGTGGGGTGTGCAGCGCGGGGTGCGATTGGCGAGGTAGAGTGCCGGTGACGCATATGGCGGAAGTTGTCGGCGTTTCAACCGCCGTGCCACGCGCTGTACACCCCAGTCATGGGAGGTAGAGCTGCAGGCGCAGATGAAGCAACCCCGCAAATCGCGGCGCGCATTCAGGCAAAACGTAGAAAAGTAAACAATGACGAGAGAATGGTACTACTTACTTCTCAGCGATGGCGTAGACCTTGGCATGTGTGATGAGATGTGTCGTCTCAATGTCGAACTCAGTCTCTGATTGCTCGCTTTCCAGATCATCATCCTCGAAGAACTGATCGGCCATCGGCGTGTCGGGCAGCTTGGAGGATGCATCGATGCTTTGGAACATTGGCTCGTCGGCGGGAGGAGTCAGCGGCATTGAGTTGTTGGTTGCTGCCATAAGTGCAAGGAGCGGGTCTTCGACTTGGACCAGGTTCAGCTTCTTTGGGGGGCTTCTCCTCTTGGTAATCGATGATCGTAGAGAGGTAGGTCGGTTCGATCGTTGTGAGGATCGGCGCGAGAGTGACTTCTTGGTGAGGTAGTCCATGTGGTAGAAGTCTAGAAAGATTTAGCACAGTCTAGGGTACCATCGCCTCATGCAATACGTACAGTGCACCATGTGTTCAACAGCTTCTGCGTCATCTTCGGTGAGGTCAACTACTCCGGTTTCTGCTTCCCTGAAGCCATTGCGGCAGGCTCCCTCGAAGAAGGTGGATCTTGTTGCGAGGAGTATGCGGTGTACTGGGTATCTTTTGGCACCACAAACGATGGTCAGATCTGAGTATTGTCCGCATGCAAACAGTCTAACAGACTTAGCTGGGTTGGAGGAACAGAAGGGTGTAACTTACGAGGCCAGAGCCGACTTGAGCTCGATCATTGGTGCGTCCATTGTGTGAAAGTGTTGTGTGAGAGTCAAGGTAGGAGTGTGAGGAGGTTCTTGCTGATACTCGAAAGGTTTGGCGGGCGGAGGAAGGCTTCTTGAGGCAGATGCTCGTAGGACCCTGCCGTTAAAAACAAAAGGACAACGGCCACAGGTGTGACGATTTTGACCTTACGCAAGAACGCGTAGGGGTACGTAGGGTTCGGGCGCTGATCACGGAGGCGCCGCGCGAATCCGAGAGACTGGATAGGCTGAGTCAAGGGTACCGAGATCGCCGGAAACAGGCAATTTTATGCTGTTGGCGATTCAGATGATTGTATATATGGCGAAATTGCTGATTGCTCAATGCTGGTATAGAGTGTAGTTGGGTATTGCAGATCGAGGTGAAAGCGGAGTGTAAGGCAAGAAGGGAGGGCTACTGGCGCTCTTGTAGGCATGCAGCCGTCTCCAGCCATGGCACGCTGGCGTCAGTCCTGGACGGCGCATTCAAATTCAGTGACATGGGCGGTTGCATGGACCGCATCTAGGCAAGTCACAGGGTCTCCCATCGCTCGCAGGCAGCGCAAGATTTGAGCTGACACGCATCGCTTCGTCCAGAGGACTCAGTGGCTTGGCGCAAGTGTAGCGCGGGCTGGGCTAGAACAAACAGGGCGGTCTTCTGCAAGCGCATCGTGGAAAGGCAGGGTAAGCAATGTCACGCGAAGAGCTAAGGCTCTAGTGGCTGCAGCACAATGCCGAACGCGAGCCATGGTGGATGCGAGGCGCAGGGCATGTCAACTAAGCGGCAAAGCAGAGCAGCTAGAGTCAAATGACCAGGGAAGTCCGGGAGACCAGGGAAATCATTTGCCCTGCGCATGAAAGGCTACCGTTGGTACTGACGGACTCCAGACGGTCGGCGAAACGCGAAGGCCGCTCTCCGTTATGGGGACGGGCGGCCAAGAGGCGGGGCGGAGGATTCCGTCCAGGATGTGTGGGGAGCAGGCTGCGATGGCATGGGAAACCTCAAGCCGGTGTTGCACCACGACCGAACGACCAAGACTTTGACGTTTGGCAGGAAATCTGGTGGGGGAGGTTCTGGGCCCACCACCGGCGATCCGTGCTTCTTTGGGACGCCACGACGCGTACCAGAGAGTGCGATGCGGGATCACGAACGAATGTTGTGCTTCTCCTAGGAAACTGTAAATGTTGCTATATGTCCTCGTCTCAACATGCCTTTAGAAAAGTATGTTCGGTCAAGATGTCCTACCCCGGTTTCAAAAGCCGACATGTCTCCGATGGGAGATCTTTGCATGCGTAGAAAGACAGATGACAGTTAATGCGTTGCTGCGACCCCACGATTCCGTACTGGAACGAACAATTGGGAATCATCAAGGCCAGAGTGTATGGAAGCGCATACGAGAAGGCTGGTGGTGTGGAACGAGCCGTCTAGCCAGACGCTACGCGGACGCCGAAAGCTGAGACTCAGCCTTCCGTGACAGCAACACGGAAGCGACATTGGCCGCGACCACGTACCAGACCGATGGAAGAGAATCTGAGATCGTGATGAGATGAACGTTAAGCTAGATGCGTATGACCAGACATGCGGAAGCTGAAGCTGGCGCTATTGGCCTCGTAGAGCACCTGGGCAGGTGCTCAGCCGCAAGCCACTCGTACGAGTACCTGAGGCCAAGCGACACGTGAGATGCCGATGACTGTCCGTGTGTAAAAAGGAAAGAAAGCCCTAGAGAACATCGTCAAGCGTAGACGTGGTGTTGTGTTGGAAAGTGAAGAAGTCACAATGAGCATGGCAGGAGCAATGGAGCACGCGAGGCTGACATAATGCGAAAGTGACATGGGTGCTTCGGTTGTCTCGCGAAAGGCTGACGTCGACAATCACCGAGCTCTGGGACAGGCAACTCGCTGTAAACACGCACAACGTCAGACAGTCGCAATTTCGACGAGTTCACTCACCTTGAGCTTGATGTACGCGTCTCTCACTGCGACATAGACTTTATTTCCTTCTCCCCTCTATTGCTAAGCCAACCACCACCACCAGCCAGCAACCCCGCCCTGGCCCAACTATGGCCGACTTCAAGTTATCAGCCACTCTGCGCGGCCACGAAGACGATGTACGTGCAGCTTTCTCTATAACTACAGGCAAACTACTAGACTGTGCAGAGCAACGACTAACACCACCAACAGGTCCGCAGCGTAGCATTCCCATCTCCCTCCTCCATTGTCTCTGCGTCGCGAGACTTCACAGTACGGGTCTGGGCACAGCAGTCACAAAGCCCACCGATATGGGACAGCACCATCAAGACACACGGCAAAGAGTTCGTCAACTCTCTCGCTATCGTTCCACCCTCGTCCTCTTTCCCCGAAGGCCTGGTCGTATCAGGCGGCAAAGACCAAATCATCGACGTACGGCGGCCCAGCAAGAACCTCGACGACGACGCCGACGCTCTTCTGATCGGACATGGCAACAATGTGTGCGCGCTGGATGTCAGCGAGGACGGCAAATACATTGTCAGCGGCAGCTGGGACATGGAGGCACGGCTGTGGGAAGTAGGCAAGTGGGGCGAATCTACAGTGCTGCAGGGACACTCTGCCTCTGTATGGGCCGTCCTCGCCTACGACAGCAACACCATCATCACCGGCTGCGCAGACAACCAGATCCGCATATTCCACACCTCAGGCTCCACGTCCCCGGTGCGGTCAATACAAGCACCTGAAGTCGTGCGCGCTCTCTGCCGATTGCCTCCGGATCATCCCTCAGGTGCCCAGTTCGCTTCCGCTGGCAACGACGCCGTCATTCGGTTATGGACACTCAACGGACAACAGGTGGCTGAGCTGCACGGCCACGAGAACTTCATCTATTCGCTTGCCGTTCTTCCCAATGGTGGCCTGGTGAGTGCCGGCGAAGACCGGACGGTGCGCATATGGGAAAACAACCAGTGCATCCAGACCATCACCCACCCAGCTATCTCCGTATGGACAGTAGCTGTATGCGGCGAGAACGGCGATATTGTCACTGGCGCGAGCGATAAGCTTGCGCGCGTCTTTACCCGTGACCAGTCCCGCTACGCTGCTGAAACCGAGATCCAGCAATTCAACGACGACGTCAAGGGCTCTTCGATACCACAGCAAACGGTGGGAGACATCAACAAGGAGCAACTGCCCGGTCCTGAGTTCCTTACACAACGTTCCGGCACCAAGGAGGGCCAGGTCCAGATGATCAAGGAGATGAACGGCAACGTGTCCGCATACCAGTGGTCTGCAGCCGCCAATCAGTGGGTAAACGTTGGCACTGTTGTCGACTCGGCGGGCAGCGGCGGACGCAAGATCTCGCACGCTGGCAAAGAGTACGACTATGTTTTCGATGTCGATATCGAAGATGGCAAGCCTCCCCTGAAGCTACCCTACAACCTCAATCAGAACCACTACGAAGCTGCGCGCAAGTTCATCGAAGACAACGAGCTGCCGCTCACGTACCTCGACCAGGTCGCCAACTTCATTATTCAGAACACACAGGGTGCTACACTAGGTCAGAGTAGTGCGCAGGGAACGGACCCGTGGGGCTCAGAAGCACGGTATCGGCCCGGCGACGCCAATCAAGTCGCGACCCAACCTCCACCCGCACCTCCGGCCGCTAAGATACTCCCGCAAAAGGACTACCTGCCCATCACGACAGGAAACCACAAGATCATTTTCAAGAAACTTACCGAGTTCAACGAGGCCCTTGTGGCCGATGGACAGAAGGGCATCTCGCTGAATCCGCCCGACGTGGAGCAGCTGAATGCGACCGTCACGGCATTGGAGCAGGGAAATGGCAAGGGCATTGACATTACAGGCGTGGAGCTCCTTGTCAAAGCCGCAACACAGTGGCCGGCAGAGAAGCGTCTGCCCGCCTTAGATTTGCTACGGCTTGTCCTTGCTTTCGAGGAACCGGCAGCCTTCCTAGTGTCGCCTGAGCAAAGTCTGTTACCAAACCTTATTGAATCAGGGGTTTTCACGGAATCCTCACCGCCCAACAACACAATGATGGCTATACGGTGTCTCAGCAATCTGCTCCAAACAGAAAAGGGACGATTACTTGCCAGCACAGAGTTTGATAACATCCACCCACTGGTCTCGCCCTTCTTAGCATCGACGAACCGAAACTTGATCATCGCGCTCACTACACTCTATATCAACTACTCGGTACTGCTAAACTCCGAGAACAACGCGGACCGTGCGCTTTCTTTGCTCGACGATCTATCCAAGATTCTCACTACAGCTACCGATTCCGAGGCTGTATATCGCGCGCTCGTGGCTACAGGCACTTTGCTGTGCTTAGGTCCAGACTTCTGCGAGGCTGGTAGGGACATTCTACAGATAGGCGATGCCATCACCCGCGCCGAGCAAAAGGTCAAGGAACCGCGCATACGGAACGTCGTCGCTGAGATTCGGCAGAGGCTGCAAGGCTAGATGGCTGCAGTGGCTGCACCCTATCTATGATAATAAGCCAAACAGGTCTAGGGCCTACATCGACGCTAGGTTACCTATCTTGTAGATTTCTATGTTAATTTAGGCTGCTGGCCTGTTCGGTTTCTTTCTTGGTCGACGTGGCCGGACAACAGATCAACCTTCCGATGCGCTGAACCAAGGTACATGACACATGGAGGATTAGCGTTTCTTGACAAGAAGTGGCAGAGGAAGAAGAGGCTTTGAGGCTCGATTCTTGCGCATACAAGGCATGATTGGACACCGATATCAGCCTAGCAAGTTCAAATGCATTGATAGACAGATAATTCATATAAGCACGTTCAATCACGCGTGGGTCCAATGCACTCCAACACCATCGTACCCGCGCATTTCCCCGGATCGTCGTGCCTAAGGGCCTAGATTAGCATGCAGCCATCCGCGACGTCAACCTGCGTTTCTTCCTTCTACTCCATGCAAGTCAATTTAGTTTTTGCAGTGAATTTCCCCGCAATTGACATTTCAGCAATTGCGACCATGCGAACATTTGCGTTTTCCGCACATACACTACATCGGCATCAATGCCGCAAGATCGTCGTTCGTGACCGCCGTTATAGGTTTTGTTTTTTGCATTCTTCTTTCAAAAAGACCATGCACTACGTTTGCGATCGACCTGCAGCTGCATTGAACTGGCTATGCGTTCTTCCTTCCCTTGAGGGGTTTGAAGTGCTCAGGCAGGCATGTGCCCTGTACCTTTCCACACCGTTATTGATCCTCTTCGCTAAACTGCCGGCGGACTACTACTGTATGTGTTCGCCAAACGCTCGTCGTGAGATGAGGAATTGGCAATAGAACGCGGCACGATGAGATGACGAGGTCGACGTCATCTCCCAAACGACTCAGATGGAGCCGTCGTCCCCACTCATAATCGATTCATCTAGCCGTGGCTAATCTGTTAAGTTCATGAGGCAAATGACGGCGTGGCACTTGCCATCATGCGGCCTGTCCTCGGTCAAAAGAGAACAGGACTGGCTGACTTGGGTCTCCGTCACTTTCGCATTCGGTGACGGACGCCATGGCATTTGAACACGTGTGCGAGGCTGTGTGCTAGTTCTGCATTTGGCCGATGGTCATGGTTCAGTGAGGGAGTGAGCGTTTGGGCGAGTGCACAGGCTGCTGTCGGCATGTCGGTGTTTGTGAAAGGCCGACTTGTAACAGTGTGATGCTTGCCAAGTATTGTGTTGCGCGGCCGAAGTGACGAGGGAGAAGGACCCAGAGTTTGGAGGAGCGGTGTGACCATGGGGAGGTGGGTGAATAAATGCGTATGCAGTACTACCACGGGTGGTGTGGTGGTTCGAAATGCAGTGCAAGGTGGGTGTGTATGCATGCGCACGGTCGGGGATGTGAAGATGACGCTAGTATTGATTGGTACTAGCGCAAACTCATGGGTTGTGTTGGAAGGGTGTCTGAGGAAGGAATCTCCAACCACAGTATGCGACTACATCTGTCCAGGCGCCGAGCTCCAAAAAGGAAGTCTGCCTTTACATATGCGTCTACACTTCGAATGGAAGTATGCTACGACGTCGAAATACGCTCTGACGCTTAGATATCGCTGACGTCAAGACATTCATCGGAGGAGGTAATGGAGGCATCATTGTTGGATCGTGCCTTGAGCGAAGCGAGTAAAGCGTAGAAATGCAGGAACAAAAGGGTTCAATTGACGTCAGTTTTGATCGCATTGATACTTACATCTAGGGACTATATACCAATTCCAGCGTTCACCAAATCTCCAACTATACCACAGCAGGAAGCATTTCTTCCAGATTACAACCACATACTAAACTCTTGAAATCTCACGAACCTCAATCAACACTCCCTCAAGATGTCAGGCAAGAACCAACAAGGAAAGATGGACGTCACACAAAAGAACGGCACGTCAACTCATCTCTACACTCCCATCATAACCAACTAGCTAACACAGCACAGTCTTCAACGCACCCCTCCACAAGCACTCCGCCGAGTCCAAAACCCCCTCCAACCTCCCCTCCACCATCAACGCCGGAATGTGCACAAGCAGCAACCCCATCGCCGCCATCCTCACCAACAGCTTCCTCGACTTCTCCACCTCAAACGGTACCGATCTGCGAAAAGCCGGTGTGGGGCCAGGACAAAGATATTGCCTCGAAGCTTCGTCGTGGAAGAGCGCTGCGGATAAGGGTATTGGTGAGGTGCCGAAAGTCAAGTTGGAGTCGACGCATGAGAGCGCGTTGAAGAGTGTGGGGTTGGATACGCTGAAGAAGTGGGCGGCGGAACAGGAGAATCAGGGACAGGTTATTCGGCCTGGGCAGGGTAAGGGGGGTTTTGTCAGGGAGAGTGATCAGATTGGTGGGAAGGAACCTAGGGCGTGAGGTCCATGTCTGAGTCGTTGGTGAAGAAGATGGCTGGGGTTAGGAGATAGTATTGTACGATAATGATGGAAAAGAGCAAGAATAAACAGATCCTGAAAGCACTCTCCCAGCCACATGGCCGTCTATCACTGCCCATAACCGCCTTCTCGTCACTTAGCAAGGTCTTCCGAACAACTAGTCCCGAACGCGTGAGGAATGTGGTGTGTTGGCGTTGTCATCCTATTCATCTCAACGTGCGGGGTCGTGAAGATAGATTATATGTTGAAGCCTATAAGGTCTTCAATGTCCAGATCGGCATAGACTTGTAATCCACTGACCCCTACGGTAACCTGCTTTACTTTATGCGCTAAGTCAGGGCGCGATAGGATTGTTCTTACGAAGCTCGCAATAGGGAACACGATCATCGTGGTGTTTGGCTTCTCGATCCAGACCAATTTGTAGAGCACTTCTTCGACGACAGGGTGGATGGTCTTCGATACACGCGCTAAAGAAGCTTGGCTGCTGGTGTCGATGCGATTGATGATAAGAAGCTTGAGCTCGTTGGGTAAAATCTCGAAGCGCGAAAGGCCTGGAGGATACATGGTGTGGAGAGTTTGCAGTGTGAGATTTGGTGGATGAGAGCGGAGGTACACGATCAGTTGACACGAAGGGGGTCAACTAAAGAAGCAGCGGCTAACTAAACGTCCGCACGTCACTCACCAAGTGTAAGTAATGGAAGGCAACGCTGGTCGCACAATCATCGGTCCGTGCACAGATGAGGAGCACCCAGGCTCCTGCGCTAACAAAAGGGCTCTCGCCCGGGCGAGATAAAACAAATCTGAAGTGACACAAAATACCTCTCATCAACCATATTCGCTTCGCCATTCGATACCAAAACACCAAACCCTGGCAACAAGACCTCGCGAATGATGCCGAACCTCGAGGATCTACCATCCGAGCTCCTGCTTTCCGTTGCCCGTTACCTTCCCCAGTCCGATCTTTACAGTCTAGCATCGACATGCCGAAAGCTCTTGAGCACCGCAGAAGACATACTGTACGAGGCACCCGTGATAGGAAGGCCCTACAGCAACGAGTATCAAAACCCCATCGCCATGAGAAATCGCGTTTTCACATTTGCTCAAACACTGCTTCATCACCCTCGGTTGGCTTCGAAAGTCCGTCTGTTCTCAGTGTCAGCATCCAAGGGCGGTGCTGAATTCATCGTTCATCCTGACGCTATGAGTTATGCTGCCGGCTGTCTTCGAGAGATTGGGCTCCATAGTGCTCCATGGGCCAATCGCGTTGGGGACTGGATGCGCCGGTTGAAAGCAGGCGATGGCATAGCGTGGGCAGGACTCATACTCACAATCGTCCCTAAGTTGCGAAACCTGACTATTGAACTCCTGTCTAACGCTGGCTTCACTACCGCTTCCACTTATGATAGCTACTATCGCTACCGTTGCCAACCCCTGGAAGGGCTCTTCGGATACCTTGAGGAGTCGTCCGACTCGGCGGCTCTTCTACCACTCGATCTCACCATCATTCCTGGATTGTGTCGCTTACAGACGCTTCATTATCTCGGTTACGATATAGCATCGAGCTGGATTTCTTTACCGAGACTGCAGACCCTCAAGATAGCACACGAGTGCCGCCGTCCTGATCTCAAACGAGCGCAGACCCAGAACGAAATACCATCGCCCGGTATTAATGTGCAGAACATTGTATTGGAAGTCTCTACTTTATTGCTAAGCCCGAATACTATCGATTCGTGTCGGGCACTCGAAGACTGCTTTGTTTCCTCCAATCTATATCCCAGCTTGCGCGAAGTCAAGCTATACCTTAACAACCAGTGGTACAACCCAGACTACAGCTTTGCAGAAGATGACGAGGAGTCGGATCGCTACCACGAGAATATTGACATAATCGGAACACCGGGAGAAGGCCACGCAGACGTGGTACTGAAGCGGATGACCTCACTATCACGAACTCTGACCGGGTTGTGGATTGATGTATATAAAGACCTTGACTCGAGCTTTCTGCACTACGTCGACCCATTCTCTAGCTTCTGTGCTTTCCAAGCGCTGACCCTGCTATCTCTTCCGCAAATGCTACTTCTCGGCGCTGACTTTGGTGTCCTGGGGCAGCAGCATCAATCCGTCCCTATACACCAGTTGCTCCCTCGCTCGCTCGAATATCTCACAATTACGGCGCCTTATGTCTCGGTGGTCGACTGGCTCGAGCAATTGCGCTATCAAGGTCAGTTCAACACACGACTCAAGACCATTGAGTTGGTTTGCTCAGACTCTCGAGGTGATCCTTATCCAGCATTTTGGTCACACGTCGATGTCTGGGCAGAAGAGGCCGCGACATGGTTCGTTATTCAGGTTTTCTGGAGCGACGGAGATGTGAGCCCATGGTGGCCCCAAGGAGCCTGGTCTCACGATTGCGACCCGTACGTGATGCGGGTTGTTAGATACTTGGACGGGCTACATGTTGGAGATCAATAAATCATGAGCGACATGGGTACAGGTTTCGGGGGGAAGACATCACTGATAGTTCTGCAGCTGGAATTCTGAATGCTACAATGCATGAACCAATGCTATAATCCGTTTCCTCTCCGTCTTCTTCAATCTACTCATATCATACTAGCCTCGACCTGGTCGCATCAAAAGCCTGGCTGCATGTGTAAAACTTCGCTCTGAATCTAGCAATACCACCCACCATCAATCGGCGTGGCAGTTCCAGTCATGAACGATGACGCATCCGAAATGAGGAACTCGATAAGCGGCGGAATCTCCGTTTGATGTGCTTCCCTTCCGAGCGGAAGGAAAGAGTAGTCGACTGGTGCGCCTCGAATCTCATACGCCTTCCTCAACATGGGAGTATCGACTGGTCCTCTGGACGGATTTAGCGCGTTGATACCTACCAATTGTGTTTCAACATGTTAACTTACGGGCAGAAGCAGTTGACCCTAATATTCTTCGGCCCCAGCTCCTTCGCTGCGCTTCTTGTCATCCCGACGACGGCATGCTTGGAGGCACAATACGCCAACTGTTTTGGAGCACCAATGATGCCCAGGATACTGGCCGCGTTGACAATCGAGCTACCCTCATTCATGTGCGGCACCTGAGCGCGCAAACAGTTTCTCAACCCAGTAACATTCACAGCCATGACGAAGTCCCAGTCGTCATCTTCAACCTCCTCAATACCAGCGACGGCGCCTTGTCGGCCAGTTACACCTGCGAGGTTCGCTGCACCATCCAGCTTCCCGAACTTTTTGACTGTGGCTGCGATCCAGCTTTCGACGTCGCCACGCTTGCTCACGTCAACGACCTGGGTCATAACTTGTGAACCCGATTTCTGAAGCTCGCACTCGAGCTCTTTCAATGGCTTCTCTTGTACGTCGGCGAGCGAGAGTTTGGCGCCTTTGCTGGCGAACAGGCGGGCGGTTTCGAGGCCCATGCCTGACGCAGCTCCGGTGATGACGATGACTTTGTCCTTGAGAGACATGGTAGCTGATTTGTGAGTACTTGCTGGTAGGATGAAGTGTCGTAGTAAATTAATAGGTCGTGCGTGTTCAATGCTCCTTGAGCAACGCAACCACAAACGAAAGGAATTGAAGTGACCAGCATAACTGCCGACTAGTACGCGGTTTCAGTGGGACAGCCGACGTGCCAAACCTCCGAGCCTATTGGAACCACCTCGCAGTGCTTCGGACCGTTCCCACGATGGAGAAAGGAAGTCCTTTTCCGGTATAGCTTTAGGGCGCTTATGTACCTAGCGGTGAGGCGCGGAGGTCATAAATCATAACCCTTACCAATATTCAAGCAGCGATGGCCACAGGAACTTCCAGCTTGGAGAAATATTGACTGTACCGCATTGTTGTAGTACGTTCCGACGTTATAAGATGCGGTGTTTTGTTATAGCTGTTGTACTTGTGCGAGAGTTTGGTCGGTGGTGTAGCTAGTGGCGGGGCGTAGTGTCCATGACTCGACGCGCGGCGATCTCGGAAGGGCCGTTCCCTTCTGACCCTTCGGATCTCATCCTAGCTGGATTTGTTTCTGCGAGTGTACCTAAGCAAGGGGGGAAAGGGCACTTGAGTATATCTCTTCATCGTATCTTCGTCATGCCACAGGTTGAGCTGGGTGACGACAACCTCGGAAGGCTTCAGAGGCGTTCGAACACGAATAAGTCTATCAGATAGACTCGTTCTAGCTTTTGCGATAATGGGGTAGTTCCACCCTATAATGAAGATTGACGTAACCATCCATCCATGCAGATTCTACAGCGTGAAGTCCGTGACGCTGAGGCATTGATCAACAATTTCGCGATGATGGAATGGATGAGCAGCAAGCGATACATTCCTGACCACCAACTTCACGTAACGAACTTGACGGGTTGCGACATTGAACTGACAGGTCGCTATATCTTCTCAAGACACATCACAGCATCTTCGCAACCCTCGAAAATGAGTGATCCATGATGCGAATTTCGACTACTGCAAAGATGAAGTACTACGCTGGCGTAGCATTCTTTTCGTTGCTCGTCGGAAGCGCGGGAGGAAATAAGGGCGCAAGTTAGTGCCATTCAGTAGACCAATGCGTAATGCTGAACTGACTTACCAGCGAGCAAACCACCAACCTGGGTAACATACAGCCCACCACCAGTATCAAGTATCGCCACAGCGACCTCATCTTCTACGACTCCAACGCAAGAGCCGACTCCAACTTCCCCGACTGTCCTTACCAGCTCTTCATCAGCCTGGTCAAACAGTACTTCCACTACCTCCTCGACCCTCATCTCTATGTCCAATGTAGTCAGCACATCGACATCTTTTCCTAGTACTACCTTGGCGACCTTACCCTCTCCCACCTCAAGTCCCACTTCAGGTCCTCAACCGAATACCTTCTCAATCGAGATAAGTAACCAACGCCAACACGTCGGCCAATGGTACGGTCGCTACATATCCGAAGGCCTGACCGATACGCTCAAGAACCGCTGCGACGACGACAAAACTGGCGCTAATACCTGCAAAACCAAGAAGGACAAATTTGACAACATAGAGTACCCTGACAAAAATGGTTTCGTGGAAAAGAAAACGAAATTCGTTGAAGTCAACGTTGAGAGTGACTACATCCCGGGTAAAAACGAAGGAGGGGTCAAGTACGACGGAAAATCGCTACAGAACGCCTTCATCGCTCAGATCGCAGATACCTTCCAGAAGAGTGGCGAGGATGAGAAGAATTGTTACAAGTTTGACCAGGAGTCTACGATCTGCCCCGGCTGCAACCCAAACTTTTGCCTTTCATTCAAGGCGAGGAAGAAGATACTGAGGTGGTGTAACGCGCCGGAGTATGTTCGAGTGAGCGTCAAGGACGGAGAAGGGAAAGAAGTCGCACATATGAAGGTCGTGCTCAAGTTCACGGGTACGACAGATCAGGGGAAATTTGATTGCATGGCGATTCGAGAGACTGTCGAGAGAAGCGCTCGAGATAACCGGTTGAAGGATGTGAAAGACGCGATTGATGGGAAGGAAGTCGTGGCGAACGTGAGTTGCTCGGGAGAGGAGGTTACGGGGACTTGTCCCAATGAAGAGTGCTTGTATCAGTTGGGGCCGTGTTTCAAGTAGCTTACATATATTGAGGTATTACATATCGACTAGCAATGTTTCAACTATTTGCGTCGCACCGTGAGTCGTGAGGTGTGTGGTGTCGGTGGGAGCATTTGGTGAGGAGGCGTCGCTGGCGTTGCATGACCATGACGCAGCACCTCCGCCGGACTCCCGAGATATAATTTCCGTGGGGCACTGGCGCCCACCACGGCATGCAATACGCGCCTGTCATACGTCCCACAGCCTTATCCATCACAGTCACACGTTCTTCTCGTCTTTTTTATTACAATCGCGCATTCACATCCTTCAAAATAGGACGCAAACATAAAGCGCACCGCCAACAGGCGCAACAGAACAAGCCGTGGCGCAACACTGAAAAAGGTCGAAAGGGCAAAGGCAAAAGAGGCAGGATGGGACAGGACGAGTCACGGGTTGTAGACCCAAATGCGCCACCTCAGACCTTATCGGCGCGTACCTTGGAGGCTCTGGCGCAATACATCAAGGATGGGCGTGCGAAGAAGATTGTCGTCATGGTGAGTTCCAGCGCGTCAGCATGGCCAGACGCGTGCTGACATTCGGAAGACAGGTGCGGGCATAAGTACTTCCGCAGGCATACCAGACTTCAGATCACCAGAAACCGGTCTATACGCCAATCTCGCTCGCCTGAATCTGCCGTACCCCGAAGCCGTCTTCGACATCGATTTCTTCCGCAAAACGCCCGAGCCGTTCTACTCTCTCGCCCAAGAACTATACCCTGGGAAGTTCAGGCCGACGATAACACATTCCTTCATAGGCTTGCTCTACCAGAAAGGGCTGCTACTGAAGCTGTTCACACAGAACATTGACTGCCTGGAGCGCGAGGCTGGAGTCCCCGGCGATAAGATAATAGAGGCTCATGGCAGTTTTGCGACGTAAGTAGGCTTTCTTCTACAGGCTCCAATCAATACTGATTCGAGACAGGCAATGCTGCATCGACTGCAAGAAGTCATACCCAAAGGAGCGCATGAACGAAGCCATCCAGAACAAATCGGTGCCTCGCTGCGTCGACTCGTTATGTGACGGACTCGTCAAGCCCGAAATCGTCTTCTTCGGAGAGCAACTACCGTCCGCATTCTTCGACAACCGAGGCCTCCCAGCGCAAGCCGACCTGTGCATAGTCATGGGCACGTCGCTCAGCGTAGCTCCTTTCTCTTCGCTACCGCAACTTTGCGAAGACGAGACCCCGCGTCTGCTCATAAACTCAGAGAGGGTCGGCGATATGGGAACACGGCCAGATGATGTTCTGCTGCTGGAGGATTGCGATAGTGGTGTGAGAAAGTTGGCAGAGGCATGCGGTTGGACGGACGAGCTGGAAGCGCTCTGGGCAACGACCGCGCCTGCTGAGGAACCCGTGGCACCCAAGGAGACAGTCAAGAAGAGCCATGACGAGTTGCTGGAAGACGAGGTCGACAAGCTCACGCGCGACGTGGAAGAGAGTTTGAGGTTGAACCAAGCGGAACACAAATGGCTGGAGAACCACGTCGATAACAAGCTAGCAAGGAAGCAGGAGGATGATAAGGACAAAGACGACTCTCCGACCGAGTTGCAGCCAACAGTCGATGCGGCGTCAAGGGCGAGTCCTAGCGAGACGAAAACGGACCCCGGCGGTGGGCTAGGACATGTGTTTCCGCACATGAACAAGCCTTCGCTATAGATGCTGCATAATATGCTTGGATATATGGATATAGATACACGGTCTCACGATCATGAATGACGATAGCGTACTATGCGAGTCAACAAGGCGACCCGTTTTGGAAGTCGCGCACTGACACGGCTGCCTAATTCCCTTATATCCGAGTCTGCACCTTCCGTCTTCCTTCACGCCTATACCTCGCCCTCACTCTTTCTCGAAGAAATCAGGATGGCATCAATCACCGAGCTTCCTGCTGAACTACTCGATTTCATACTCGCCGATCTTGGTAGCCGCGCCATCATCAACCTAGCTCAAACATGCAAGGCCCTCCACGCCGTCGCCATACCGGCAGCGTACCACACCGTCACTCTCACGTGGGACAACACCTATTCAAAAGAAACCAGAGGACCGCAGCGCGGCATGCAAAGAAGAACTGAGAAAGCGCCTAGAATACAGTCTCTGATCCGCACGCTCACCAAGAAGCCCGAATACATCCTGCTGATCAAGAGACTGGAGTTCTGCGCCAAGGGATGTGTTGAGTACGGCTACTTAGACCTTGCCGACACTATTTTCCCAGACATTGAGTGCGATGGGTATGATAAAGAGTGGGAGAACGAGATGTTCAAGGTCCTTGTGAGGGATAGAGGGATGCAGCCCGGGGACCGTGGATGGGCCCAGCGCGTATTGATCGCACTTCTCGTCGGCACATGTCAAGCGCATTTGGAATCTTTGACTATGGAGTGGGGATTCTTTTTGGGTAACCCGTGGTTTCCTACTATGATGAGGCATGCCATCGTGAAGAATGCTGCAGCGTCAGAAGCAGATGACGGACAACCGTTATGGTTTGCCAATTTGAAAACTGTATGCGTTACCTTGGAAGAGACGGAGGGGGCGGCCGCAACGTGGGAGCGTAGTTTCTGGATCCGGCAAGAGGCTTTACTTCACTTTTTCTATCTGCCGGCGATAGAGTCGCTCGATATTGTTACGTGCTCATTAAGAGGGGGCAACTATGATGACTATGGCGGACTATGGGACGAGGCAGACGGAGTGGACGGCTCATTCGAGTGGCCACTAAAGACACCTCCTCTATCGCAAACACTGACGACTCTCCGCCTTACTCCCTCTTCGATGGACCCCCTTACTATCCAGTACCTGCTCAGGCAGACGCCCAACGTCAAGGTCTTCCAGTACGATTGCTGTTTGCATCCAGCACACCCACCTCTCCGTTTGTCGATCTTGAGGGATACACTACGGCATATTCGCGACACGCTTACCGATCTGACTGTGCGTTACAAGCACTATAACAACGATGGTAGCGATGACCCCCCAACCGACGCTGCGGAACCTCTAAGAGAGGGCCTGGGCCCACTACACGATTTCCCCGTTCTTACCACTTTGACTACGTCATTCCCAGTGCTGTTTGGTATGAATAATACGCCAAATCTAGCGAAACATCTCCCTCCGACGCTCGAAACGTTGACAATCACGAACGACCTTTCTGCGTATCAGGCACTCGGAATGCGCTTTGAGGATCTCAACGCCATGGCCATCTTCCGACAATACCTTGCGGGTCAAATACTAGCCTCGAGTGTAGTTATCTCTCACGAGGGTGACTCTTGCAAATGGGTACAAGATCGAGAGCCGGAGTGGAAGGCCGCAACACCGCGGCTAAGGAAATTGACATATGACGTGGGAACCCAGTTGTTTACGGGGTACTGGCTTGGGGACGAGCCTAGAGAGCGACTTTTGGGATTGTGCAAGACGCAAGGCATCGAAGGCGATGTGGTACCACAATATGACTCCTTTGGTCGACTCGTGGAGTCGGATTAATTCGTTAACGTATGGCATAAAACACTCTAGTAGTTTGTTTTCTGGCGATCATCTGTTCAAAAGATTAGTACACACATCCTTCTTTCATCATGTGCTGGCCTTGTACCAAATATCGCACGCCCCTCCATCAACATAAATAGCAAAACGTATACTCACAATTCGCACCCATAGCTTTCCTAAGCTTCATCGTCACAGCCTCTTCCTCCAAATCCTTCTTATCCCCTGTCTGGATCTCCACAGCATAGGTACGGATGACCTGCTTGACCTGCCCACTCTGGAAGCTCATCTTGGCTTTGCGCATCACCTTTGTTTGGGGTCCTATGGACGTCTCAGCAATGTCGACATCGAGGCAGGGGACATGACAGACCTTGCCAAACAACAAAAGCAAACTTGACGCGCTCGCTGTACTCGTCGTTTCCTAGCTTCATGCGCACGTAGGCGTATGCTGCTTCGTCGTCGCCAAGACTCTCCGTCATCTCGGCAATGTCGCCGCTTCCTGTGCCGGCGAGTTTGAGGTTATCTGAAGTCGCGGATGCATACTAAGGATGGTCAGCCGTCAGATCCCTCACGTTTTTTTTACTTGACGCCTTCGATCACGTCTCGGTGAGCAAAACTCTTCGGGCGCATTATCGGATGTACCTTCAAGATAAGCCACGTGGTCTCGGATTTGTCAGAGCGCACGTCTTCGTATGCTTGCGCGATTTCAGGATCGCTGAGGATATCGGCTGCAGAAGGCATGATTGGGGAAAGCTTTTGCTATCGCTGGATATGGGAGGGCGATAGCAGGGGTGGGACGACTCGGAAGGGGAGTTTTGAGGAAGTTGGGATGGGGATTCAGGGTTCAGCGATGCCGCCGCACTAGCCCCAACTAGTGCGGGGCTAGGCCGTCCAAGGAGCCGCGGAGGGCCAATGGGAATGGGGAGAGTGTGGGTCTGGAATCTCGAGTTCTGGCGGCCGCGATACCTCCTTTCTGCTCACATCTTCTGTCCATTGCGCACGTATGGCGGGTCTGATCTGGATCATTGTTGAGACAGGACCGCATTTTACTTTTGGGTGATTTCACGATGTACTCTGTCAACACTTCTACCGCTTTGCGAGACGAGTGTGCTCAACAAACAAAAAAGCGTGGAAGCAGATGCTGCTCGCTCCCGTGCTACCCGCAGTCTTGCTAATGCGCCTCACAGTTTTCATTCACCGTAAATATCAGAGGAGGTATTGAACTAAAGAATTTGTAATTTGATACAACTAATGCTCTTATCTATGAGCTATCTACACCTGACCCTACAGACCAACTCTATTGTCCAGACCTGGGGCCTTCGGTCTCGAGAGTGGCACCGGGGAAGTTTATGCCATAGTCGAACATGCTCCTGCCCGCCGGCACGCCCTGGCATCCGCCGCCTAGATCCTTAAGCGGCTGCAGCGCCGGCCCAAGACGACTGTCAACAGCCGCCAGAGCAGCAGTCAGAGCAGCACCTCCTAGAAGCTTGCTCAAGAAAGACGGGGTATCCGCCTGCACAGCCTGCGCGATGAAGCAGCCCATCTTCTTGGGGTCGTTCAAGTCCTCTGCGAAGTTGATGAAGCCGCCAGTAATGTCACCCAGGTTGACGCCCGAGAAACTGTTGACGGCGCCCGTGTTGCCACCGACCTGGCAGTTCAACGGGTACGCGGCACATTGCTGTGCGGTCGAGACACCAATGTCTGCAAGCGTCCATGGGTCGAGCGGGTGGCGCTTGTACCAGTTGTCTGGGATACGCTCATAGCCGTACTTGTACGTCAACGCACCGCTGGCGTCACGCTTGTAGCTGAAGAAGTCCATGAATACATCTTGCGTCAGGAATCCGCGGGGAGCCTCAGCGCTGTGGTTCGCAAGCAAGTGGTACGCGAACATGTGTGCGCCAAAGGTGAATGCAACACCAGCGTACGCGGGACTGAAGTAGAATGGGTTGGTAGCGATACTGTGCTTTTTGCGGTTGTTGGAGTGCTCTGCGAGAACGCGGGGCGTGATCAGACCTCCTGCGCGCTGGTTGGAAAGGTCAAAGAGCTCTTGCATGTATTGCGGGTAGGAGCGGCAGTTGGAGTTCATCTCAGGTGCGAGCCAATCGCCACGGGTGATACTGGCATCGCCCTCACTTCTTAGATGGCCGTATGCGCAGATTCCTGTTTCGTTGCCAAGGAGGTCACCAACCAGTGGAGGAAGAGAGCTGGTCTTGTCTGAATGGGGACCGATGCTCCAGCGGCCGGAGATGGGGTCGCCGTTGAAGAAGGCCGTTGCGGTCTCGAGGAAGATGGTGGCTGTCTTGTCGAGGCCGAAAGCTTGCCAAAGACCGGTGTTGATGCTTGCTGCATCGACAACACCGTCGCGCTGGATGTAGCCGTGGTTTGCGGCGGCGTTGAGGCCGGCACAAGGACCGCGGATGTCTCCTTTGCCTGGGGCTCGCCACTCGTGCTCGCCAGATGTGTTGACGAGTTGGAGGGCAGGGTCGAATTGGTTGAAGAGAGCGTGGTTGGGTGTGCCTGGGTATTCTGGGAATTCGATAATTTGTGGCGTTGTTTGACGCTCTTGGATGCGCTTCTCAGCGACCATACGAGCTATCTCGGGGAAAGCTGAGACCAGCAGAGCTGGCCCGGTAAGGAGCACGAGGGACGTCTTCGCAAACATTGTGTAGTGCAGTGATGGAGGGTGAAGAGATGCTGACGATAGTGAGCAGATCTCGTCTATCTTATATTTCTTTGCATCCACGGCTGCAGACTAGCGTAAGTTCCCCACTGTGGAGTTAAGGGTCACTCCCAACGCTCCTCATAGCCGGTGTCTTTGGTCTCGAACGAATTCGAGTATCTTTTCATGGTTGATCCGCTAGTACATGGACTACTTTGTCAGTGTGCAGCCAACAGTCTCGGTGGCGACCATAATCCATTGTCTGGGGTAGTCGAACAACCGTCCCAAGACAGTAATCGCCCACGTCGATCTGCAAGGCTCACATGGCTGGGGTATAGTCGCCAAGACTGGAGCTACGAGCGGCAATGCGCTATTGAAGGACAACGGATGCCATTCCGTGATCAGCAGTATAGTCAGACCCTGAGTTGGCTGCGAAAGAAGTCCAGGAATGACAGAGTGCCCTTCGAGACCCTCTTGTTTGCCTAGTCATGCCGATGTAGCAGTGAAAAGGCCTTAGACAAGGAGGTGCTGGGAATTCGCAGTGTTCTCTTAAGAGGCGACTGGGGATAGATCCAAGTTAGAGTAGCACCACGGCGAGTCATGACTGTTGCGGGGAGTGTAAGTGAAGTTGCGAAGATCCTCTAGTAGTCTCCTACACAGCTTTCAATTTCTTTTGACGTGGATTACAGAAGTCTTCTTGACGCGAAATGGACTGGAGGATGTATCATCCGATGGGAAACAATTCAGTGTGCTACGTCGGGTAGTTCCCGCGCGGTGCAGCCCAGCAATGATGGATGTCATCCACGATACACCCCTAGCCAACTTCTTTTTTGTTATTACCGTCCGCTTGTCCGGAGCCTGGAGATGACTTTAGTTCTTTTTTTGATGAAAAAATATTCATTGTTGGCACGCCAAAAGTGGCACTTGGCGGACAGACCCCGTGGAACTCCGCAAACTGCCTGTCAAGATGTGAATAGACTCCAAGACGCAAGTCCGTTTGACCCACTGGCAACATGCGCTATAGACGGAAGGCACCGTGTGAATCTGATCAAGATGACGGAGCGGCGTGGCGTCCAGCGCAAGTGTAGAGATAAGCTCGACGAAATCGTTGTTTAGCGCGACGCTAGCGGAAACTACCCCGGGTCTCGTTCATTCCGTGGTTCAGATCGACCATCAAATTGCCCGGCTGGTGCTTGGGAAGATCCACGACTGGCACTTCTGACATACGAGAACCATGCTATTGGCTAATAGTCCCAGCAACAGCGCCCTGCGCCGGCGACCCTTACATGGCGTCGCCGTCTTCTCCAGATAATGAGTAATTAGTAATCTACCTAGGTAGTTTTCAGGGGAAAGTGTACCGGATAACCCTCAGTTGCCGAACAACTACCGAAGAAGATCTCACCAATCAGTAGTCTTGCTTACTGCTCACCAGTAGCCATGAGTTCATCAGTGAGCTGTCTTGCATCGACCACTCGATAACCAGTCCATTTGGGGAAGTTTGTCGCGTCGCAGTGCAGTCATTTTGGCATTCCCATACGACCGAGTTCCATAGGTAGAGGAGCATTTTTCTCAACCTCGTCTATCCATAGGACGACGAACGTGGCAACATCCGGCAAGAACACGAGGCTCAAACTATGCGATGAGAAGGTTCGTCCACACCCACAGTCTGGGCAATTTGATGCACGCAAGGCCTGCAAGTGCCGTCAGCCTCGCCACCATACAGGCCTCCTACTCTTGAAAGACTTAATCGTCACTACCCACGCATTCTCCACCAATCTCAAATACTACAAAGTGTAAACGGCACTAAGTCTTGGCAAGATGTTCGGTCCCTAATAACAGTCACTCAAAAAGACATCAGCACCAAGCGTTCGGCAGTGTATGCGGTCTATCGCCGTTGCCTGTACGTCCGTAAGACTCCCGAGGCTATGGAGCCATCCCCGCATATCTTCTCAGTACTACTACGGCAAGAACCTCGGGAACTTCGCCGAATCTTCTCCTATGTTTACAGGACACGGAAAGGCTTTTCGTGATGCGAGCCTTTGGGAAACGTCTTTGGGATTTACTCAGTGATATTAGTTGGCAGCTTCCTGGTCTTGATGTACTCAATTTAGTGGTGTCTGACGGGGAGATGGCTGACTAGCTAGGTGCTCATGTAGGTCCACCTGCATCAGTGATGAAGGCGGCTTGCTGCCCGTTCGTTGGGCAGCAAAGAACAAGCAGAAAGAGCGAGTGTGACACGATCGGTGTAGACTCTCATCCTTTGATGCGCCACTTGCAACTACTCTCGCTTGTTGAATGTGCTGGTCTTAGAACGCAGGCACCACGCGACTGAGTAAGACGGTAAACAATCGCAATGCAAGTGTATTTCCCACACACTATTGTTCACATTATGTAGCAGTATACTGCTGCTTGAAACTACACAAACATGTTCACGTCCTGGCCTTCGTTTAACTTCATAGGTCACACGGCTTTAGGATAATTACGGTCTGGGCCGCTCAGTGCAGCATGCAAAGTCACTCTTAAGATGATTCAACATGTCTACATGTTGACATACGTGGTTCTAAATTAGCAAACGGACAGGAGGTTTGTGTAAGGTCTTGTGTTTGCTGTCCTCTGCGACCTTAAGATAAGATGACTCGTCACTGAGGAGATCGTGCCCGTCGCCCCACCACCATGGCAGACATGACGGTACGAAACACTGCGAACCTAATCGCCAATATCAATAATGGTATCATGGTAGGCCAGAACTTCGGAAATATCAACCACGAGTCCGGATGCCATACCGATGAGCAGCGATTCGACAAGTGTACCAAAGCGCTCTGGGTGACAGACCCTGATATCGACCGCGATTATGTCGTGAACACTAAGGGTAGCCCCGTTTCTGGCACATGCGACTGGATTTGGCAAGACCGCACTTTCTCGGATTGGTTGGATGGGTCATCATCCAGAACACTATGGATCGCAGGTGGACCTGGAAAAGGCAAAACAATGATTTCAGTTCATGTCACCGGCTTGCTCGAGAAACAATGCAATGATCGCAATCATGTCTTCGCTTACTTCTTCTGCGACCATCGGGATGCGAATCGCAATTCGGTATGTGCAATACTTCGTACCTTGATACATCAAATCATCGACCAAAAACGAGGTCTACACAGCAAGGTCTACCCCTACGTTCGGGAGGACCGAAGAGCTGAGGCTACGATGCAGTCGCGCGATGCCCTTTGGCGAATCGTTACCGAGCTACTGCACGAGCAGGGGCTTGAAGGTCTGGTGTATCTGATCGACGGGCTTGATGAGTGCGACGATGGAACAGCTCGTTGGTTGGCACAGAAGCTGTCCAAGCTCCATACCGATAGCTCCGACAAAGATATGAGAAACGTGAGGATTCTCGTTGCGAGTCGGAATATTACAAGCATGGACTTTGCGTCTAAGATCGACCTAGACACCATACAAGACCCAGGCTACAACGAGAGTATCACGAGATTCATCGATGCGCGAGTAGCTGGAATGGCAGATCAAGTGCCCGGTTGCACACGAGCGCTACAGGACCAAGTCAAACAAATCCTACAGTCACGCTCGGGCAACTCGTTCCTTTGGATTGGTTGCGTAATGGACGAATTGTCAGTCAAAGAGACGCCTACAGAGATCGAGAGTTCGTTGGCCGAGTTCCCTACCGGACTTGTCCCTCTCTATAACCGACTTTTTCACCAAGTACATCCAAATCCGCAATATCGCTCGGAATGTATCAGATTGCTGCACTGGGTGGCACAAGCGATGAGACCCATGAACCTAGCGGAGCTAGCAGCGGTGTTGGAAATCCGTGGGTCAGAAACCATATCAGTGGAGCAGAGACTCAGTGATCGTATCACATGGTGTAGGTCTTTGCTCATCATCAGACATAACCCCGATCCTACTCACGCGCCTACGGTCGACCTGGTCCATTACTCGTTGAAGGAACATCTATTTGAGTCGAGCGTGGCGGATGACTCCGACATTCGGCCGTTTTTCTGTCAAGCAGATGCAGTACACCACCAAATTGCGCACACGTGCTTGGATTATCTCTACAATAATCTCTCGGATAAAAAGTACTGGTTCTGTGATGATGAAGATACAAATACGCGGCTTCCTCTATTATCATACGCCACGATCTATTGGCCAACCCATGTCAGGCTCATCAAAGCAGAGTCAGAAGGCCTGGCTATGGATCTGTTAGAAAGCAGAGTCGGCACTTTCTTCAAACAAGGTGGCATGGCATACGCCGGCTGGTGGTGGTCTTCCCGAGCGGCAATGTATCCTGTATTTCAATGGGAATTGCCTCCTCAGTTCGGTGATCCCGAAACGGGTCCTTCCCTCAAGGAGAGGCAGACCATCCACCCAACGCATCTTTCGGCAGCTCTAGGCGTGCTTCCGTGGATCGTTTACTTCTCTACCTTTCCCGATATACCGCGTTCCGATGTCATAAACCTCTTCTTGGATCCAATAGGGCAATCTTCACTGAATTACGCTGCCCTCGGAGGTCACGAAAACGTGGTCATTTGGTTGTGTGATCAGGGCGCAACCGTAGACGATAGATCAGTATTTGACGCTATCACTGGGCGTCATGTCAGCGTTCTGAAGTATCTTCTTGGTCGTGGGGGTAGTCCAAACATCAGACAATACAATCCTTCGACTGGACAATGCGAGAATGAAACGGCACTCTGGGATGCGTGCCGCCAAGGTCTCGAAGACATTGTGCAGGTACTACTCGACGCTGGCGCCGACCCAGATGAGCTCAGTCCGGCATCAGATTTGTCAGAGTACTTCGGAATCCCTACACCCGCCTTCGTCGCAGCCTGCTTCGGAGGCAGTAAGCATCTTGTAGAAATTTTGTTCTCCAGAACCAAAGCACTGCATCTCTACCTGGACTACGGCTTGTTAGCAGCGATTAGCGGCGGCCATGAAGATGTGATCCGATTTCTCCTACCAAAAATCAAGACGGTTGGTCACGAAAGCGAGAGAGAAAAGAAGTTCCTGTTTGTGGCTTCGTTTTATGGAGTATCTTTCTCTATTCTCGAGCTCTTACTGGATTTCTTCGGCTCGAATGTGGACTTGGTGGTTCGCTTTGACAAGTATGGTTCTTGGAGAATGACCGAATTTGCAGACCTTTTCAAGGACCACGAGACTATGCAGATGCTGCTGAAGAGAGGCGCAACACCGACGAATAGCATGCTTCTCACCGCTACCGAGACAGACGACGCAAGCCTTCTCGAACTCCTCCTGCAACGAGACGTTGATATGAGCATGTCTCTTCATGTTGCGGCCAAACACGGTTCCCTTCAGGCTGCGAGGTTGCTTGTCGCAAAAGGAGTAGCGATCAATGGTACTAATGGACAAAAGAAGACACCACTCATTATCGCGGCTGAGAACGGCTTTGCAGAGATCGTGGAGCTGCTTCTCAAAAACGGAGCCAGGCCTAAGACCAAGGATAAGGGGGGCAAGAATGCACGCATGAGAGCTGAAGCAGGAGGCCATGCAGATGTGGTTCAGGTCATCGATGACTGGGCTCTCAAGATGAAGAAGTAACACATCGGCCGTGTAGCTTTCGATCAAAACACCCCAAATGTATGTTCTGATATGATTCCCTTCTTCTAGGCGTATTAATTGAATGGGGAAACCATCTACCAACGGTGAACATGTGATGATGATACAGTTTGCTAGAACCATGTGATGGTCTGCGCTGAGATCTATAACTAGAAGCGTCACAACTTTGTCGTCCTGCGTTATCAATCGCTTTAGCACATCCCAAGATGGCAGAAGCAGCTGGGCTTACACTTGGTGCTCTTGGAATTGCTGCACTCTTCAACAACGCCCTTGAATGCTTTCAGTACGTTCGTGTAGCCAAAGATTTCGGCCAAGACTTCGAGACATACCGCATCAGGCTCCATCTATCCGAGATTCGGCTCTCTCATTGGGGCAGTGCCGTGGGTGTTACAGACACGGACGCTGAAATCCCTCTCCATTTCTCTCCGGACGAGCAAGAAGTTGCGCAACGGACGCTTGAGCATATCATCAAGCTGTTTCAGGTAACGGAGGAGAAGGCCAAAAATCTGGAGAGAAGATCATCAGAACCTGAACTCAGCGATCGCATGAGGAGGTTGTGTGATAAGATGAACAAGCTGGCTCTGGGGAGAACCAATAAAGCATCCCAGACGAAAGACGGTCTGTACGCGAAGACGAAATGGGCGCTGTTCTCTCGGCAAGGTTTCATCGACCTCGTTGGGTCGATTTCCAGTCTAGTCAACGATCTTATATCCGCTTTTCCAGATGGTATCAAGAAGAATAGGGAGCGATTGTGCAACGAAGACGTAGAGGAGATTGTTGCGAACGAACCGGAGCTCTCAACTCTGCTGAAGGACGCCTTGGGCGGGGATGACGAACAGATGCAAGGCGCATTGCAAAAGGCTATCGCTGCGACACATCAAAATACCACTACGTTCTCTGGTTCTGGTGAGAACAAAGGGCTGCAACTAGGTCAGAATTATGGTTCGATGACGAACACCTTTGGTAGATAAGGAGGGAAAGAACGATAGGACATGCGTCGTTTGTCAAATATTGCCATTTGAGCACAACTGGGTTGGTGTTGTCGTTGTGAAAGTCTCGAGCGCGTCAGGTGCGTTCGTTCCCGGCATGACGTCGCGTGGCATCGGAACTGAGCCCCACAACGTTCCGAGAAATTTTGGCTTTCACCAGTCATCACTCTAATGCCCACTCGCCATCCCCGCATACCAAATGTCAAATTCACGAAACACTCGCCCCATATCGCTCCAATACGACCTTTGGTGCAAGTCGCTGCATCAAAGCCCCACCGCGTCCCGATTACCACGCTGAGAAGACCGAATACCTTCTTCACGCCCGCCGCCTCCAAACTCTACGAGCCGATTACTGTGAACACCGCAACTAAACACGATACTATCGCAAAGATGCCTGAAACTAGCGTTCGGCGCGTGGACCCCCAGAAACTGGGGAAAATCACGTTCAAGAAGTCAGAGGACTTAATCGACGAATGGGACATAGAATACGACGATACAGAGGGCGAGGCTAATGCCGGAACACTGAAGCAAGCAGCGGAGGAGCTTGTGAATACGAACATCCCTGTAGCCTTTCCAACAGAGACCGTATACGGACTTGGTGCGGATGCGACAAGAAGCGCGGCGGTGAGGGAGATCTTCGCGAGCAAAGGACGACCAGCCGACAACCCTTTGATCGTCCATATACACTCTTTACCTCAGCTTCGAGCGCTGCTTTTGGGCAAACTAGACGTCGTAGGAGACGGGAAGGATGCTGGAAAGGACCCCATACCGGATATCTACCGGCCGGTGATTGAGCGCTTCTGGCCTGGACCGCTTACTATCATTCTACCGGCCCCTGAGAATTCGATCCTCGCACCAGAGGTGACAGCGGGTCTTCAGACTTTTGGCGCACGAATGCCGCGTTCTATCATCGCCTTGTCCTTGTTACGGCTATGCGGTCGCCCACTCGCCGCACCATCCGCAAATGCGTCCACACGACCTTCGCCCACCGCTGCGGAACACGTTTACGACGACTTGAACGGCAAGCTAAATCTGATAATCGATGGCGGGCCATGCGAAGTGGGAGTTGAAAGCACAGTCATAGACGGACTATCGAGCCCACCTGCGATACTGCGGCCGGGTGGCGTCACTGTGGAACAACTACGGCAATGTCTAGGATGGGAGAACGTAGTGGTCGGATACAAGGATAAGCAAGCGGAAGACTCGAGCAAACCGCGCGCCCCTGGAATGAAGTACAGACACTATAGTCCGAAGGCGTCGGTCCTTCTATTTGAGGCAGGCGCGAGCCAACCTACATCGGACGAGCTCAAGAGCAAGAGGCGCATTGGCATCATTCGGACCAAGGGTTGGGATAAAGTGTTGGGTTTGGGCGCCGAGAAGGTGAAGACATCGGATGCGAATGGACCAGGAATTTGCGCTTCACCGGACACGGCCGCTTCTTTAGACGCCAACGACTCGCCGTCGCGCCTTTCGAACCTTCTGCGATCTGTCATCCAGCACCAGATACCCCACGCCGACCACTACATTGTGAAGCCCGAGGCAGTCCAAGTTTGGGAGATCAACCTTGGTGCGAAGACCGAGGATGTTGCCAGAGGCCTATTCTCAGCACTAAGAGAGCTCGATAAGAAAGGCGTTGAGGTCATATATGTGGAGGGTATCGACGATAAGACAGGTGACGACATTGCCGCCGCGGTCATGAACCGACTTAGAAAAGCGGCAGAGATCAGGATATGAATGGAGGATGCACATGGCGCGCACTTCGACTGAACGAGAATACTTCCATTTACACAGCCTTCACGCTCGCCTGCTGATTGCTGGATGCCAATTTTCGATCATACAACACAAATTTGACACGTCGATGAACAACTCAGTGATGCATTTAGCGAGTGTGGATATCTGTTCGCGATAAAACGACACTCCGACACCTCTCCTTTGCGACATACATCGATCCTCTTACTATTTTGCAAGTATATTAGCGCCGCTATCATGTCCACTCGCAATACGTATCTCGGCCTTGTTGCACTATTAGCCAGCTGCACTCTAGGAGCTCCCAACGACGAGACCAGCAATCAAACATCTACGGCGACCGACCAGCTGCCCCCAACAGGCAGTTCTACTACGCATGTTAAGGTTACTGCAACGACCACGACCACAACCACTCCACCTTACATGCCACCTCATGAGACTGGTAACTATACCTCCGGGTTCGCCATCCCTCCACCACCAGGCTCAGTGACTGCACCGTCCGATGGACCTGACTACAGTAAACCCACTAGCACAGCCGTTACTCTGATATGCCCCCATCCGACTGAACCATGCATTATCGACGGTATTCCAATATGGCCTTCTGGTACCACTTCTCTCGTCTTACCGTCCTTTACATATGATCCTTTGCCGACCTCCATGGCTTCTGGTTCTCTTCCAAGCGCGGGCAGTACGATGATGACTGATACACTTGCTACGTCTGCCAGCCCAACCAGTCCGATGGGTAAAAGTACCACTTGCTCCCATACTATGTCGCATATTGTACCTGGCAATTCCAGCACCGATCTGCCTTGGACACCTGTATTACCTTGGATAACGCGCTGGGAAACCTTGAGCATATCGTCAGGAAGCCTCCCTACTTTCTCGGTATTGAGCAGCACCGCGTCTGAGATACCAGCGACACCATTGGCAATACCGGTTACCTCTGGGTCAGAGACTTCCGAATTCTACTGGCCCACAAGGAGCAGCTTGGATCCCAGTAGCTCAGCTACTTCGTCTATCACGAGCATCGGCGAGGAGTCAACGGCATCAATCGCCTCACCCAACGTAAGTGCTACTGCCACCGCCACTGCAGTTCCCTCTATATCTTCTGCCACATCAACTCACTCACGTTGCAAGGCAAAATCTACGCAGGCTTCCGATGCTAAAGCCCCTGTGGAGGCTCGAGACACAGGAACAAAGATGAGCGACATCAGCACTACCAATTCTTCCATCCTCACTCTGAAGACCAGGGACATCATCGACGCATCACTGTTCAGAGGTATGGATAACGCAACACCTCCTGCGGGACGAGACGAAGAGAGCAAGGCGACGAAAAGGCGGATAAATTACTGGACTCGGTTCTTCGCTGTTGCGGACCCTCTTGCACGTGTGATGGAACAATGCTTGGCATGTGATCAAGAGGGTGAGGTTACTTGCTTGCCTGGCGGAAAGTATACGTGGTGTACGGATGGGTGTGCTGTGACGTTGAAAATGGGCTGTGATATGGTATGCAAAGAGGGGATTATACGCAAAGAAGGGAATCATTGCGTACGATGAGGGTATCCGTAGATATAATGCTGTATTGTATTGTAACAACCATGTCCTTACTTCTTCGGAAGCAGCCAAAGTCTTGCACGTGTCTACATCCATACGTCCCTTCCACACGACTGCGTGAAAGTTTGCCACCCATCGTCAAGCTTCCAGGGTCTTCACGCCGACGTTTCACCACGACAACATCAACCCGAAAACCCCAAAGTCAACCGACTTATCAGTGTGCGCAATGAACTGTTGCCACCAGCGTTTCGGAACTCACTGGCTTTCGGCGAACCGCTGTTTGTCTTGAAACACCTTATTGTAGTGAACCACATGTTCGATTGCCATCTCGGAGGGACATGATGCGATCGGTCCCAGTCCTTGGAATTCCAAAGAGGCTAAGTTACCATACCGGTAAAGGTGCCTGACGATCGACACTGTACGTCACCTGCAGGGCAGTGCATCCTAGCCGACCAGCAACCTTGGATGATCTGGGACACGCAGTTTCACAACACTTCGGGGCTTACCACGGTGCATCTGGAGAGAGGCCCTGCATCACGGCTTGTCCATCTCGTAGGTTTGTGCCAAAGACCGTGTGCTCTGCGATCTACCGACGTCACGTGCGCACCTAGGCACTGTCAGAATCTGGACCGACGATTCCAGGCCACCCACGCACCACGCCCGGGTCGTTGCTTCCGATGCCGAACCGTGCCCACGATCCAGAACTGTCGGAGGGAGTGGAGATCATTACGTGTACTCGCGACATCGCGACGAGCTATAATATCGCAACCTCGTCGTTATTCCCAGCCCTAAGGTTTTCAGAACGACAAAGAATGGCAAACGTAGACACATGTCATACTAGGTGTCTGTTAAGGTTTTAAGTAGTAATGTTTAATATGTGTTCTATAAGAGAGCAAAGGCAGCTAAACTATAAGTACAAGTCCTGTAATACTATAGTTACTTATTTCTAGAAGTAGAAATTTTGCGCGCGCTACGCTTAACTTCTTTTTATTACTATAAATTTCTACTAATATTATTATATTTGCTATTTACTATAAATTAAATACCTTTTACCTTTTTAGCTTATTTTAGCTATAATAAGTTTAGTAACATAGTTATAGTTAAGAATAATCTTAGCTTATATTACTAATCTATATTAAGTATAATTTTCTAGTTAAGAGCGTAGTATAGCTAATACTAATTAAGTATTAAAGTAATTACTATTAAGCTAGTGCTTATATACGCTATAAGAGACACTATTTTATATTTCTTAAGTAATATTACTTTATTTATAGAGAAAGAAATAATAGCGCTTAAGACGCTCTTTTAATATACTATTAAAGCTCTTAATACTAAAGCTATAACTATTATTATTAGTTAATAACTATAGTTGCTAAATATTAATAATAGTTTAAGCTACTAAGATTACTAACTACTTAACTTATAAGCTAAAGAAGTAGTAAGATAGATAGAAAAATTTATAAATAAATAGTTAGAATATATAGAGAAAGATTTAGTAGATTATGCTATAGAGACTAAATAAATTAATTAGTGTATCTTAATGCCTAATACCTCTAAAATAATACTAGACACTGGGGGACACATGTTATACCTAGTTGTTGGGAGATGAAGTTTGACACACCGGGCGCAGAGCGCATGCGTTAGGCTGTGCAAGCCCAGCAGCGCTTATGCAGGAACCTCCTTCCTATCGATAGGCTATATCGATAGCGCAGGGCTGGTTGACAGTCGAGTCGCCTCGACTCGTATTGGATGCGTGTTAGTGTGCCAGCGAATGAGGTGCCTCACCGTGGAGAATCAGTTCTCTTGTTGCTGGCACAAAATCGGGGAGGCAGATCTCGAGCGCAATGTCTTCAGGCGCATACGATGGGAGTTCTCGTTGTGATGGTGTGACGTCGGTGGAAGCGTCACAGCTGCGTTATCTGTTCATCGGCAGACAGAAGAAAACAAAGACGTTCGGAGCCCGATAGAGGGCGGGATATGTCGGTAATTATGACAAGGACCAGCCTGGCGGAGCGCTTTCGCGTGCGTACCACGTTGTCGTTGTGGTTTGACGTGGGTGTAAGGTCACCGTTGATGCGACACGACACCTTGTCCATGAACATCGGGAATAATCTTATCGTGACTTGTAATTCTGTCGACGCCCCATAACGCTGGGAACATAACAATGGATAACACTGGTGTGCTAAGCTGAGCTGAAGTGCGTGAGCAAGGGAGCCGGCTGAGTACGAGGTCGCGCGCGGAGGGCCTGCCGTGCCACATCGGTTGGTATTTTTGCATCGGACCGCCTCAGTGTTGACTCGTCGATACGAGAAAGCCTCGTCAGCATCGCATACGCCCTCTCGGCTTACCTCCAGTCCTCAGCCCCTTTGGGTTGCGAGCCCGAACACGGTAACGCTCAACAAACAGGACGATGGTCGCCGGGATGAGGGCCTCGTCATCGCTCGATAGAACTGGTCAGACTCCCGCAGAGGCGATCACACTTTCGGAAATGAGAGCGTCTGCGTCTAGAATACTCGATCAACCCGCGCGGTCTTTGCGCTCGGCCCCACCCCTTACGATGCCGCGAGTACCAAGACTTGTGAAGGATCTGTGGTCCTGTCGCTATGTGGGACCAACGCACACCACACAGCGAACGTTGATAACATTCACGTGGGCGACATGTCTGACAGGATGACTTTCACGTCTATCGATAGAGCAGCTTGCAGACGCAAAAAGCAGATCTGACACCGAAACCGACGCAAACGGTATACGGCCCCTGCTGGCATGCGTCGGTGAGCGGGTGTACCTGAATGTGGCGGCTACGTGAAACGCACGGCGCCATGCGGTAGCTAATCAAGACGGACCACGACCTTAGCGGCTCAGGCCTCTTCTGAGCTGTGAATGGCCAAGTAGGTTATTTCCACCTGAACCCCTGGCTTACCCGCTTGCGCAGAGCCTGAAGGTGTGAAAGGTTCTAGCCAGGCGCATGTGCGAAAGGATCGAGCGCCCGGATTCCCCGCGAAAAATATATCAAGTTGAAAATCACCCGCCCTCCCCGTTCTTTTTGTCACATCCTGATCCTCAGACTCACACCAAACACGGTCGTTGCCTGTCCACTCCTTTGAGCATTTCTGCTCGGTACATTCTCTTGTCGCTCTCTGACTACCACGTTCATTGTTCGACTGTCCAACGATTTCGCGCTCAGGTTAGCCGCATCTGCTTTTACTCATCGATACCCTACAAGCAAAGCGTAACGCACATCCTTAACCTGCAATCTACACCGAACATCGACATGTCTGCCTCTGTCAAGTTTACCGGCCTTTTGGCCCTCGCCTCCGCTGTTGCGGCTGTTCCCCACTACCAGCACGAGAAGTTCCACCACAGGGCTGCTTACCCTGTCAACGGATGGGGTAACTCAAACACCACTGCCATGGCTCAGGCTACCGGTACTGGTGCCTACCCCGGTGAACAGACTACCACCATCGACACCACTTCGACCTCGACCTACACTCAGTACGAGACCGTCTACCAGAAGCCTTCCGGTCTTGCGGGAGGCAACAAGCAGGTCGAGGCCGCTGATGCCTCGACTGGTGTCTGTGGCGCCACCGTCACTGTGACTGCTTCCGAGAAGGTCACTGTCACCGTCACTCCCGGAGGCGGTGCTGCTGTCCCCACCTCATCTGCCGCTGGTACTGGATACGGAGTCCCTTCTTCAGTCATGCCCGTCGCTGAGTCAAGCTCCACGGCCGCTGAGTACCCTGCCGCTCCTCCTGCCGACAAGCCCACTTCCTCCGCTGCTCAGAGCACCGTCGAGACTCCCGTAGCTGAGGCCACAACCTCTCCCGCTGCCGAGTACCCTGCCGCTCCTCCTGCTGCTTCGTCTTCCAAGGCCGAGTACCCTGCCGTTCCTGAGGCCCCCACCTCCAAGACCCCCGAGATCACCGCATCCGCTCCCCAGAAGCCCGTCGAGTCGGCCACCTCCGTCGCTTCTTCCGCTGCTCCTTCCCCCACTGCTGGCAACAGCTACAGCGGCGTCAAGCGCGGTCTCGCCTACAACGAGGCTCACCTCTGCACCACCTTCGGCAGCAAGTTCGGCTTCGGTTACAACTGGGGACAAGTTGAGAGCAACGACATCGGCACCTCCTTCGTCCCCATGATGCACGGTCCTAGCAAGTCTTCCGCCGACGAGTGGCTCGCCAACGTCGACACGGCCGTCAAGAAGGGTTCCACCGCCGTCATGGGATTCAACGAGTGCGACCACACTTCGCAGTGCAACCTCAGCCCCGAAGCCGCCTGCACCGCCTGGAAGGAATACATGAACCCCGTCAAGGCCGCCCACCCCGAGGTCACCATTGTCGGACCCTCCGTTACCAACGGTAAGTTTTGGCTATACGAATTGCACGTGAAACACATACTGACTTGACTTAAAAGGCCCTGCCCCGATGGGATTGGACTGGCTCAGCCGCTTCAACGACTGCTGCCCCGACGCCCACGTCGACGCAACCAACATCCACTTCTACGACATCTACGACGAGCAGACCATCGACCGCTTCCAAGCCCAGGTCGAGAAGGCCGCCGACATGGGCGGCAAGAAGGTCTGGATCACAGAGTTCGGTCTCAACCCCGGCAGCGCCTCCGAGGAGCAAGCCGCCAGCTTCCTCAAGGACGCCATGGCGTACCTCGACGGCTCCGACAAGGTCCAGGGTTACTCCTGGTTCATGGTCGGTGACGGTGAGAACCAGCTTAACTCTGGCAGCGGCCTCTCGGCTGTTGGCAAGGTCTACGCTGGTGCCGCTTAAAGCACCTAACTTCCTCTCTCTCGTCTCTTTTTAAGTAAGACGGATGGGTTAGGCGTTTTTGTGTGTGGTTAAAAGACTTCTTCTCTGTTTGTTGTGTGTGTGTATATTTTTTGGGTATATCCTTGGGATCAGGCTTTGTTCTCTGGGGAGCTTCATGGCATAGAACGAGCGTATGCGCACTCTGATGCAAAACGATCGCTTCAGCATATTGCTTTTTTGTTTAACTTCTAGTTACAGTTGTGTTTGAGGGGGTGTGGTGGATTGGTGTAGCGATATATGTGATGAATAGAAGACTGTTGATTTCAATTCTTGTCCCTTGCATTCTGTGACTTGCTGAAAGCTGACGCGGAGATGTTTGGTCAGAGAGAAGCAGTCACTGACGTAAGCCCCAATGATGCTGTTGCCATATTCCTTCTTCTTTGTACTACCCAACGAAGCACTGATGCATCAATTTTAATCTCACGTCTTGTTCTAATTACGTAGAGATTATGCAGTCAGCTTGAGACTACCACATTGACGTACACATGCGGAGTCTTGCAAGGCCAACCATGTCCTTCCTAACACGCGTACCCCTTGGTATCAACCGCGACGATGCTCCCTGGCACCACAACACTCCCATTGACAGGCATCGCCAAACCTCCAGCAGTGCTCACGTATAGCACATCCCAATCCCTGTCTGTTCTCCCAAACGCTGCCGCGGTGTCCCCTGCGAACGTCACTAACCCTTTTGCACCTGCCACCACCTCCATCTTCTTCCCACCTGGACTCACAGCAATAACTGTGTTCTCGTAGTTACTCACGGCCCACAACGTGCCATCCGGACCAAACGTGAAGTCATCTACAAAGTCGGCCACCGCAGTTAGATTGGCGTATAGTTCCACACTCCCCTTGGGGCTACGCGGTATGTACCCTCTTGAAGTGATGGGAACGCGGTATATGGCAATGAGATCCGAATTACTGAAGTACACCCACCCATCGCGTATCTTGATACCATTGGCACCGAATCCCACCGTGGCATTGTGCAGGTCCGGGTAAGGCTTGAATTCTGGTCCATCGGCGATGATATCGCTTGTCCCAGTCTTCGTGTCGAGACGGAAGAGAAGGCCGTATTGAGAATCTACTATTATGACAATCGAAGGATCGGACGGCAGTGCGGCGGCGCCGTTCAGTAGTTTTGCCTGAGGTACGTTGGCGATTTTGTGGACTGTGGGCGTGGAGATAATCGGAGAGACGAAGGTGGCTTGCCAAACGGACCAGGTACCGGCGTAACCAGTCGAGTTGGTTGTAGCGTTTCCAGCGATGATGGCGTATGTGTCTGGGACTGTTTCTGTGATTCCAAGGAGATCGGTGACGTTGGTGGCACGGAATTCGTGGATGGGTTCTAGGGTTGCGTTGCCTGAGGCCGGATTCTGGATGGTATAAAGTATGGGGATTGGAGCTAGTTGGGTGACGAGTAAATCGCCATTTGGCCGGACGGCAATGTTTTCCAGCCAGGTTGGGACTGTTGAAAGTTGAGCTACTGTTCTGGCTGAAAGAGGAAGGGCAGGACCAGGGAGAGGTGAGGATAATGTGCCGAGACCTAAGAGGGCGAAAGACAGTAGGGAAGCCATTCTCCTAGGAGACATTGCGCTGTGCTATGAAATGGCCTGGTAGTCGTCTCTTGTGGTGTAATTAGCGAGTTGCATGGGGGCACTTTCAACTGCCATGTAAATATATGTCCTTGGAAACTGTTGGATGCATCGTCATGATGGGCATCTCGTACCTAGTTAGTGATCATCTTGATGCCTTTAGTGATAGGTATGTCAGCATGCTTTAACTGTGCACAGTTCATGTCCCTCCACCTTTGTAGATTGGCGTTGAACTAAAGACCTTACACATCGCCATGAAGCGTTATTCAGCACACGACTGCGGTTGATTGGACCCGTCTCGTACAACGACTCCACTCGTCAACGCAGCCGACCGGGTGTTAGCCTAGCGTTAACACTGTAGTAAATCCATGGATATCAGAGGTACACTTGCCGTGCGTTGCCGTTCGGAAAGATGCAGATAGGAGGTGTCATGAGGAAGGCGCGACTGAGAGCATCCTATGACAAAGTCTTGGAAGCGTGCTTTGCCATCCCACGTGTGCTGTACCAAATCAATCGTCATGACGCCATGCAGGTTCTCTGGCGACTTCCGATCTGCCAGTGTCTCGTTAGCCATATTTTCTTGCGACCGCAGCTGCCTGTATCGACCAATCTTGAATTCCGAATTATAGAAATGTATCCAGTGCCAATCGCCTATCGATAACGCTCCTTCGACTGGACTGCTTGCGCCTAACGATGATGATTTCCACAAGTACCGGATGTCCAGTTATTCTGCGCATTCTCTTTAAACACCCATGGCAAGCACATGTTGCCTACGCCAATCTTACACGAGGTATAAAAGTACAGTAACGCCGTCCATACGCCTGCGATGGAGGTTGCTAGCCCGCCCTTATTGGTTCTCCTGCTTGGTTTGTTGTTGCTGTTGTGATTGCTGCATGCCTTGTTGCATCGCATTCTGCCCCCAATTTTGCTGCAGGCCTGCACTATTCGGTGGTTGTGACGCATTCGAGTTCATCCGTTGCGGCCCGGGCGACTGCTTCATTTGAGGAGTTTGCCCCTTCCATCCTGGGAATAGCTCCTGCAGCTTGGTATATAGCTTGACGAGCTCGGCGGGTGAGGCGGGTATCGACATGATGGCGGGCCCCGGTTGTATTTGTTGGCCAGGCTTGGGCACCTTCTCAGCATTCTGAGCGAGGTAGGCGAGGTTTGCCTGGAGGCGGCGCATGTAGCTGGGCTTGTTAGCTGACGTCGCGCAAGGGATGCGCAGCACTCACTCTACGTATTCCTTGGATGGCTGCGGTTTGTCGCCTTCGGGCTTCCCTTCTGGTGTAGGCCCTACTTGGCCTGCCTTGCCCTGCGTCTGGAGCTCGCAAACTTCTTTGATGAGGATGCTGTTGATGTCGAGGAGGGTTGCGACTCGATCTGCATTACGCGCCGGGTTGGCGGGCGACACTGGCGACGGGGGCACCTGCTTCACGGGCGTCTGGACCTGGGGCGGCTCCGCCTTGACGGGCAGCTGGAGGTTCATGGGGGTCTGCTGGCCGTTGGTCTGCATGCTGCTGGGCGAGGGCTGTGGCTGCGGTGTCGGATAGGGTGCCTGGCCAGTGGTGCTGGCAGGGGAGGCCGTCTGGCGGTTCTGGGCAAACTGGTGGTGGGCAGGCGAGGGCATCGTCTGCGCATAGGGCGCGTTCGAGTAGGGGCTCGGCGACGACAGCTGGTGTTGTTGTTGCTGCGCCTGCTGTTGCTGCTGTTGCGCCTGCTGCATGGCGGCTGCTCCATGGTGTCATGTCAGCCAGGCTGCGAGGAACGCGCCCACGGGCGGCGATAGGGCAGGACAAGAAACGCGCACGTCACTGGCTTACCTCGCTGCTGGAGATACGGGGCTCCTGGCTGAATGCCATTACTCCCCATGGCGCCACCCATGCCCGGGAACGACGGGGACTGTCCGTACTGCCCATGTGGGTTGGCTTGCTGCTGGAGCCGCGCCTGTGCATCGAATTGGGCGTGTTGCGGGGAATTGGCGAACTGGCCGCCATACGCATTAGGGTTATTGAAATCCATTATCGGCACTCATTGGCCACGTCGCACAACTCGGTTTAGATTGATCGGTGGGTTGATCCGTTGATGGGAGAAAACGTGCGGTTCGTGATAAGCTTGGGTTTCGGCTCTAGAAGCTTTGCAACCCCAGCTCAGGCCAGCCGAGCGAGTCAAGTTGGCCGTCCTCGCCCTCTTTGTTCCAGCGCGGCCACTTCCCTCGAGCGCACCCAACATCGTCAAAGGAATTCCAGAATACATCAAATCCCGCATGGCGCCCTACTGGACCAGCGTGCAAGCATGTCCTAATGCAGTGCCTTTAGCAACCTCACACCTCCAGCATCCCTGTCACATGGGCCCACAAAAATGCTTGACATATCTCCCGAACATGGGACGAGACGCTTCCAGATCCGTCACCAGGTACCACGGCCTGCCATTAATACCGGGTCTGAGGCTCTTATCCGCCAACTAGATGAACCGCCGCCACCTGCATATGCCATGTGACTGACTCTTGGGAAGACTCGGCCATGTTGGCATCGAGGCATCTCGAGGCAGCACGCGCCCTCATCCTCCAGGACCGACGCACGCACTTGTTACCTGTTTCTCTCATGCACTTCTGAAAACGCCACGTTGTATTCAAGTTGAGCTTGGCAATCGAGTGTAACTACATCATAGGCTCCCATGCTGCCACTTCTAAGCGAGCTCTAGCTCATCACGCGGTGTGTGGATGGGTTTCTTAACCGGGATCTAACCTCTCAACGCTCCTTCGGTGTGTGTGATACATCCATGTGGCTGCATGACGTCGGAATGTGGGCGCCGATGAGTATAGTCCTTGTCTCAATAGCAAAACGTGCTCAAGAGCTCCTTGGGATCTGCACCTCTCGGGCCGAAGTAAGATGCAGAGATACAGTAGTAATAAGCACTTCGTAAGGCGGTGTCTCCCTGATTATTCTCCAAAGACCTCCTCCTTCGTCGGTTTCTCTTTGCGGCGCAGTGCCACAAAGTACGCCTCTTTAGATTCCTGGAGCCAGTCAGCGTGGAACATCAACTGTGCGGAAAAACCTACAGCGCGAGAAGATTCCGGCTTCTCCCTGTACACCTTGGCGAAGAGACGCTTCAGCTTTGTCTCGAATGCCTTTTCCTCCGATCCTTTGTAGTACTTGCAGAGGAAGTGGCCGCCAGTCTTGAGCGTATCGAAAGCGAATGTCAGGGCGGCCATGCACAAGTCCTACGAAATTTAGTAAAATCAAGAGTGATCGGCGGACTACCCACCATGCTGCCTGCGTGGTCTCTGAAAGCATTTCCGCTGGTGTTCATCATCCTAAAATATGGGTCACTAAGGCTCTTCTTGTAGAAGCCGGCCGTTTGGTCCCAGGGTTCTGACATGTCGCTGAGCACCACGTCTACTGCTCTGCCCTGCTGCATATCTCTCTCCTTCAACGAGAGCCTAGTTGGAGCAGCTTGTTCGCTGCCACTGTCCTCTGCTGATCGTCCAATCGGTTCGAGTTCTACGCCCTCCAGATGAGCATGTCGTTCGATGTCAATGTATCCTCGTTCCATGTCGTCCAGCTCTTCTTCAGTAAGTCCCTCGCTGGCTTTAGCAGAAACCTGTCTTCTGGGTCTGCCCAGGTCCGGATCTCGCACATAGGCTCGAACCTCGTCTTGAATTACAGGTGATAGAAAGTCGCCTTGTATGGTGGAGACACCTCGCGGGGGTTGTGCGGGTATCAAGTCAATACCTATGACACGACCCTCTGGAGCAGTACGGTCTGCAGCAACCTGGAGACATTAAGATGCTGTAGTTTGTGTAGATGGATCTGGCAAACCTGGGACCATGATCCTGGTGCAAAACCCTGGGGTCCTTTAGCATCGTGTTTTCAGTGAAGGCGACAAACATACGAGATCGACGACAGTCT
The DNA here is from genome assembly GCF_023758085.1 of Alternaria hordeiaustralica. Taxonomy (NCBI): domain Eukaryota; kingdom Fungi; phylum Ascomycota; class Dothideomycetes; order Pleosporales; family Pleosporaceae; genus Alternaria; species Alternaria hordeiaustralica. The sequence continues at coordinate 178,284 of NW_026056803.1, read as the reverse complement.
GCCCGGGTTGGAAAAGCTTGTGCTTGGTGTTAAGCTGTGGCACGTTAGTCAGTGCGCAGTCACAGACCGAGGCGCAATTACTTCAAGCAGCTTGAATGCAGCGCGACTCTTCAAGCCTTGCACTTTGGCTTCTTTGGCGAAGAAGTCCCTGCCTTGGCGTGACTTCCATCTCGTTGAAGATGAGGATGCACGCCGATCTGAGAGCCTGTGACTGGATTGGTGAGAGTCACAAGTCGCGTGTCTCAAGGCAAAACACGCTGGCGCTACTGGATGATGGGTAGACTCCAGTAGCAAGCTATCTGTGAGCTGCCGAAATACACGACGTGATAGCATAGGGAAGGTGCAACTGTTGTGCGTCGCCTTCGCCTTCGCAGAACTTATATACTCTTATCGATAACGTACGTCAACGATTTCGACATGTCGCCCTAGGCTCACGACCTTCACAAACACTCGCGATAGAAAGGACGATGGCTAGGGAAACTACATACTGCAAGCGACCTAGGCTTGACTTGAAGAACAGTCACTGTGCTCGCGATAGCTCACCATCTCGGACTGGAGATGCGAGGTCATCTCCGAGATATTATCGTCTTCGACCTCGGAACGCCGAATCGACCATTACGATGTGTCAACGTCCACGGCCGACGTTTGTACCCCGCTGTTCTCCAGAGTCTAGTGAGCACGCGATCTCAGTTGGGTGTGGGGTCGTGTGCTCATCGGTGCGTACGTTTTGGATGCATTCGCTATCTGGTGATGGAGAGCCCGGGCGGTACCATTCCGCATGTGACGACACCCATCCAAGTCAGATACAGTCTATCAAGATCATGAGCAGCAAAACTCTAAAACAGCATCCTATAGTGTTTCCAACAACGGCTGACGCAGAAGGAGTGACAGTGCGCAGCTGACTGCGTCGTCTAGTAAGGGGTGACTGAGGCGCAACGCCAGTTTGCGTGCATCTGCCCTGGTGTTCCCCTGACGTGTTGCCATGATGCGCGTCGAATCATGGCGGCTCGCAGTCAGCCCCGTCAAGGGGCTGATGCCGGAGGGAGACGACAGGTGTCAACCAGAGCCAAGTATCAGATCGCGAGTACCCGGGCCGTCAGCGAGGACCGTGGTTGTTATAAGCATGGCTGATGGCATTCGTCGATTCGTGGCGCTAGACTAAAATTCGCTCCTTCCTCCCGCGGTATCCTCAAATCTCCGCTACCAGAGACGATCCAAACACGACAACCCTACCGAGGAGCGACGCCCATGACACACGCGCGACTACACACACAAACACTCACTTGAAAGCTGCCTTGCATGGAAGATCGAATTCACCGCTCATCGACAAGTCCTGCTCACCTCGTGCGGCCGGAAATCTGTCTTCACCTCCGCAACACCATTTTCCGATGACCTCGACACTACGTCGCGCGACCTTTTCTTTCCGTCGATAGAACTTGTCCCCGCCCGGACAACAATATCCTGCTTTTTAGAGCAACAGCGCCGCGTTTAGAGCAACAGCGCCGCGTTTAGAGCAACGCCAAACAGCGTCATGTCGAAACCATCCGAGAAGCCGCAGTCGCAACCGCCCGCCATCATGAGCGACGAACCGGGCAAGGGCATAAAAGTGAGTTGAGGTAACATTCCTAGTCGCAGGACATCAATTGACCCCTCATTGCAGCCCCTCGGCACGCCCGACATAACCAGCCTCCAGCGCGTCCGCCAGGTCTTTGCGCAGCCAGTTCTGGCTTCCTTCGTCGCCGGCGGCGTAGCTGGCGCGGTTTCACGAACCGTCGTATCGCCCCTCGAACGCCTCAAGATTCTATTCCAAGTCCAGAGCGTTGGTCGCGAGGAATACAAGATGTCAGTACCCAAGGCTCTGGCTAAGATGTGGAGGGAAGAGGGATGGAGAGGGTTCATGGCCGGAAACGGTACCAACTGCATACGGATTGTACCATACTCGGCCGTACAGTTCAGCGCATACAACGTCTACAAGCGGGTACGTCTATTTCTCTTCTGTTCAGCGTGTTCTTGATTTCAGCGAGCGACTTGCTTTTCAAACATTGGGTTGGATGGGACAAGGTAAGGGCGGACGAAAGAGAGAGGGCGGTAAGTTGGGAAGGATCCGAAGCTTCGCCGATGGAATGTTCAAAGTGAGCCGGGAGGAGACATACAAGGACACGGAGGTTTCCGCAAAGACGACGATGGCCATGGTATGTCCCAAAGTTTCATAGCTAACTTGCCTTAGTTCTTCGAGAGCGAACCAGGTGCCCCTCTCGATGCCTACCAGCGACTACTCTGTGGTGGTCTTGCTGGTATCACCTCCGTCACGTTCACCTACCCACTCGATATCGTCCGAACACGCCTATCCATCCAGTCCGCATCGTTCTCCGATCTCAAGAAGGAGGCTGGCCAGAAGCTACCGGGCATGTGGGCACTGCTTACAACTATGTACAAGACCGAGGGCGGTTTCCCGGCGCTATACCGTGGCATCCTTCCCACAGTGGCTGGTGTCGCACCGTATGTCGGCCTTAACTTCATGGTGTACGAGATCGCCCGTACCAAGTTTACACGCGAGGGTCAGAAGGACCCGGGTGCCATCGGCAAATTAGGAGCGGGTGCCGTCTCCGGTGCTGTTGCGCAGACCATCACATACCCATTCGATGTCCTGCGGCGGAGATTCCAGATCAACACCATGAGCGGTATGGGATATCAGTACGCAGGAATCGGCGACGCTATCAAGCAGATCATCAAGACAGAAGGCTTCCGGGGTCTTTACAAGGGTATTGTGCCCAACCTTCTCAAGGTCGCGCCTAGCATGGCTAGCAGTTGGCTCAGCTTCGAGATGACACGAGACCTGCTCATGGGCAAGGGGAACTCGGGCTTCTTGTAGGACAGACAGTCCCACCTTCACCATCGTCGAAACGAACTACGGCAGAAGAAATCGACGAGACACTTCACATTACGAGCGCTCTTCCGACGGGAAGAAAGATACACGAAACCGTTCACCGACAACAGGTGGCATTGTATAACGTCAACGAAAGCGATTGATACAAAACACGAGCATTGCATTTGGGAAGGATCAGCACGGCCTGGGGGGTCTGATTTGGGAACGACCTCCCATGGATAACAGCGAAGGCGTTTGACTGGGTTTTAGTCCTTGCAAGGTTGCACAGCATTCACATGCAACTTTTCCTTCTTCCTCTTTCTCTAGAGCCGGAAAAGAACGAGCGGTCATGCATCATACATAGAAGCATATTCGAGTCTGCCAAGCGGACATGATTTGGCATGGCTTGTACAATATAGATAGTTTCATGGTGGACCTGGGAAACTGGGGATAATGGAACTGCTTTACATCAATACCTGTCCGTGATGTATAGAGCAGCGAGTATTCCGCCTAGTCCAGCACGTCATTTTCTATCCTCATCCCTCATGCATGAGTAGAACAGAGGTACATGTCGTCACTGACCCTCTCCCTTCCACCGCACAACTACTCATCCCCTTTCAAAGCCCGTCATTCAAGCGCTTCACCGCAACCTCTGTCACGTTCAGCACATGTACTGTTCTCCGTCAGTACCGCTCTACACTATCCCTTCAAATTGGAATACAGATACTTACATGCCCTTGCACCCATGACAGAAGCAATAAGAGTGCTCACACTGCTCGTCGCGACAGTAGTCCCAGCTCTTTTTTCCTTTCTAGTATTCATGCTTGTGTGAGTCTTTGTACGTAGGAGAGGGGGGTGTTGGAGTGCGTACGTTGTGACATGTATTGAGCTTGTCGATGCAGATGTTGCACCGTTTTTTGGCGGCTGTGGTGACGTGTGCTGGTGTGGGGTTTCGGTCTGTGTTGGTGATGGAGCGGGAAGAGCGGGTTGATCGTGTTGTGGGTGTGAAGGCTGTAGTGGCCGCGACTAGAACGAGGAGGCAGGCCAGTATAGCGATGGGTTGGATAGGAAAGTGCATGATGTTGGGTTTGGTGATAATTGAATTTCTGTGGAAGCAGTGGAGTGATGGAGTGTCCAAGATCGAAGCGGGATATGTAAATAGATGTTTAGTATTCTACGTGTCTGGCAATCGTCATACAAACTGAGCAGTGAGTCACTGGCCTAGAAGTGTTTGATGCCTGAATGTGAATTGCGCGTCGAAGTGATTAGCAGGGTGTCACATGTAAAACCTGCACACGTAAATAGTTGAACTAGTGTGACATTTGAGATGGTCTACAGGGAGATCAACCCCACGACCTTTACTCCGAATGCAAGGGAAAATGTTACAGTATTTACAAAGACCCTCTATAGCTCGCCGTCCTTCCGCAGAGTCTCGTTACCCCAGGGCTCGCTTGTCAAGCAAGTCAATCCAGCAGCTGGCTCGCAGCTCTTCCTTCCACTCAATGGTCCTGGCGATGGCAGCTTGAGGCCACCAGCCGCGTATTGGCGTCCCTGCTCGTTGGCAAGAGCCTCACCGGCGCCCGCCTCTACGTTCAGCGATCCCTTGCCAGATGCCAGACCCTTGCCTCCGGGCTGCGCACCAGTGGATTGTTCGGCGGCCTTGAGGGCCTTGAGCAGGTTGACTGTCGAGTCGTATGTGAGGTCCTCGTAGTAGTCGTCGTTGATCTGGACCATGGGCGCGTTCGCACATGCACCAAGGCATTCGACCTCGGAGAATGTGAAGAGGCCGTCTGCCGTGGTCTCGCCGTGGTGTACGCCCAATACGTCTTCGCAAGCCTTCATGACGGAGTCACTGTCGCAAAGCATGCATGGGGTCTTGGTTCTGTCAGCTGCTGCCCTCGATGCCAAACATGGTTTCTACTCACAGTTGTGCAGACCTGGACGTGGAACTTGCCCACGGGGTCCCGGTTGTACATGGTGTAGAAAGTCGCAACCTCGTATACACGCATTGGTGGCATCTCCAGTATCCGCGCAACCTCGTTCATGACGCTGATGCTGCAGAATCCGTGCTGGCGTTGTCCGAGGTCGAGAAGCGGCATTACGGCAGCCTTCTTGTATTGGGAGGGGTATCGAGAGACGATCTCTTGGATGAGTTCCTCATTTTGTGGTGTGAATTTGAAGGGAATTTTGAGGTTATTTTGAGGCGTGTCGCGGTGCTACAGGCGTATTAGCTCGGCTTCCAGGGCAAGATGAATGAATTACATACGACGTTGAGCGAGCCGCTCTCGTTCCACGACGGTCGCGAAACGCTGAAAGCCCGCCATTGAGCCCTCTGGAACTGTCGCGAGGCCCGTGGGGCAATCCTGCATGCGAGGGGGACGAGTCTTGAGGCCATGGTGGGTTGTGCTGCGGGCTGGAGGCGATGGCGTCGATTGAAGATGTCAACGATGAAGCTCATCCGAAGCGCCAAGTAAATGTGCAGGGGTCGTTGCAATCAGCCGCCTCTGATTGGTCGCGCCCAACATCTCCACTCCGTTGTACCTTCGACGCTTCCTCACTCCTTCTCCGCATGGTTCAGGTCATCCTAACATCGCTTCATATTGTGCGTGATCGATGGCATTACCTGATCGCCGTTCTCCCGTAGCTACATGGATCCACGACTTCGCTGCTTGAAACACATTACCGCCTTTGCTGCAGCGAGCCATGCCCAGTGCAGTCGAGGACGCCACGTAGCTATCCCCACCGACACCGTCCTCGTGCGTTTCGTCGCTGCTGCGCACTGCGGAAGCTTCATTTTTCTCTGGCATCCGCGGCAGTCTAGCCTGCGGATTCCTTTGTTGGCAACGTCCCGTATTAGTTTCTGCGCAAAAAATGGCTCGGTACAGAGCCGCATCGATGCTCGTGGAATGCGCCTACGGCGGTCAACCACGTCTGATGGAACTGTGGGTCTGCTAACACACACGCTGGGGGCACCTCGCGACATTGCATCCTTAGGAGTAGCAGTCGGTGGACTGAGAGACGCATAGGATTCTTCCCTCTGTGCCGTCGTAGGTGGAAAGATACCCTAGCCATGGTGTCTGACCAATCGGCCGCTGTTCGCCTCATTGACGGCGCTCTGCGCGGACGCAGGCTGGCTTGCCGTTTGATGAGTTGTACTAATGTTTGCACTGTCAATTCGGTATCTTCACAGGCTTACAACACCGGCCGCTTCTTCCAGCCATGTTTCAGAGTCATATGATACCACTACGTGTACGTGTACATCACTCATGCAGCACTTCACTAGTATATGGGGGCGGTCAACATCTGCGCCATATAAGTATCAGTTGCTACTATCATAGCATTTCCTGATCTCCTTCAACGGCCCTACCCTTTACCCCACTACTACGCTGCCGACCTGCACTCGCGTTCGTCTCGTGGCTCACCCACATATTCGCCCACCATGTGCAAGTACACAATCACGATACTTGAATGCGGTCACAAAATCGATGATTATGTCGAATCTCGCGATTGCCCCTACTACCAAAGGACCACCGTACAGTGTGACCGTGACAACCCGAGGCACAAAGATCGCTGCACCGTAAAAACCAGAGACCAAAACGGAATTTGCAATAGATGTCTCCGCGACAACGAAGAAGCCGCCATGCGCCGTGACTTGGAAAAAGAAAGAGAACACAAACGCCGAGAAAACGAAGAAGCCGCAGAAGCATTCCGACGTGGGCAGGAAGAACTTAAAGAGAAGAACCGCCGGGAGGCGGAAGAAAGACGACGGGCTCAGCAAAAAGCCGACGAAGAAGCCAGAGACAGAGCCCGCCGGGAAGCGGACAGGAAGCAGCGAGCTGAGGAAGAAGCCAGGGAAAGAAGTCGCAGGGAAGTCGAAGAAAAACGCCGAGCGGATCAGAGAGCCGAAGAAGAAGCTACGGAGAAACGCCGCCGGGAAGAAGAACAACGACGTCGGGCGAAACAAAAAGCCGACGAAGAAGCCAGGGACAAAGCCCGCCGGGAAGCGGACAGAAAGCAGCGAGACGAAGAAGAGGCCATGGAGAAGCGCCGCCGGGAAGTGGAGCAAAGGCGACGGGACAAGGAGGAAGCTATGGAGAGAGACCTCAGGGAGGCGGAAGAAAGGCGGCGGCAGGCCAAGAAAGAAGCCGATGAAGAAGCCATTGCGAGAAGACGACGGGACCACGAGAGAAAGATGGCTGAAGATGAGCAGGAGTTGCTAAGAAAGATGGCAGAGGATGAGGAAGCTCTTGAGCGACGCAAGAGGGCATATGAGAAGAGAATAGCAGAAGAGGAAGAAATCGAGAGACAGCGCAAGGCGGAGCTCGACCGACTAGCCAAAGAACAACGCGATCTGGATTTGATGATCCAAAAGTCCAGAGAAGAAGCAGATAGGAAGAAGAGAGAGGAGGAGGAAGAGGCGCAGCGAGCTCTGAGGGAACAGGAGAGATGGGAGCAGGAGAGGAAGTACCGAGAGGAACTAGTAAGTCCAAGTCTTATATCATCTCAACATCAGTTACTAACCTCACCCTCCCACAGCTCCGATCAAGGACCGCCGCACCACCATCACCACCCGCCACACCACCCGCGCCCCCAGCCCCCGCCCCCAAACCCGCCGTCAACAAATCAGCACCCCGCCCCCCTCCAGCACCCAAGCCCGCACCAAAAGAAATCAACTACTCTCTCCCCGCTGTTGGCGACCAAACATATGGTCACATGATGCTAGGCAACCGTCGTGCCCCCATGCACCCCTCGCAAGAGATCCCCGGAACGCCAACAACCTCAGGCATCCCCATGTCACCCACGAGCCCGGCACCATTCGCACGTCTCGGTGGCGCCATCGCGGCTTCTGATGTCCCCGTCGTGAGGGAGGTTAGGGGCCAGATCCCGCCTGTCATGCCCGTCGCTATGGACTCGAGGGCAGGATTCAGGCGGACGAGCGAAACGAGGAGGCCGCCGCCGCCCGTGCCGCAGCGCAAGCCATCATCAGGCATGGAGGGCATGGATCCTGTTTTGAAGGCAAAGTTGGAGAAGAGGAGGGCTTGGGAACCAGAAGAGGAGGAGAAGAAGGATGTCTCGCCGCCGAGGTCTCCTGGGCAAGAGCCTAACGCACGAAGGCTGAGTCCGTCTGAATTTGATACTAAACGTAAGACGGGCTGGAAGAAGGACGAGGCGTGAGCTTTTTTTTTGTTTTGCATTGAAGGTGTTGAGGGCGCAGTGAGTGGGAATATGACTTCATTCCTTTTGTGGTATCTATCTTATGTAGTATCTCACAATCCACCACAATGTTCTTTCCATCATGGAGGAAAGTTTCTCATATCGTCCCTGGCTAAATTCCGTACTAGTACATGATACTGTATCAGGCATCGGTGTCTATCCGGATGTAGTACTCCCGCTTCAGGAAGTTGGCGACGTGATCTACCTCATTATACTTGACCTTGGAGGGATCTTTGATGTTCTGGCGCCTCTGACCACACTCATCGAGACTCTGGCACTGAATTTAGTTAGCAGTGAACTACTATCATGTACATAGGACTTCAACTCACCATGTCGGGATCACGCTTAGCATACTCAAAGAATGCATCCACCTTCTTGATATAGTCCGGAGTTTCGAGGTTGTTTGTCCCCAGTATACGCATTGAGTCGCATGCATATCTGACATCGTTAGCACGCATATCTCAAGGAACCGTGAAACCAAACTTACGCCGTGACATTTCCTCCAATCTCCTCCTCTTCCACAACATCCATCACAAGCTTAGCAGAGACGATTCGGTCAGCATGATCGAGCTGATCATCGTCATTGTCCGTAGAAAGAGCCGACTGGTAATTCATCACGCGAATTTGGTTGGCTCGGCGATCGCGAAGAATGGTCGCGATGATGTCCTTCAGATCGTCGATCGTGTACGTGGCCTTGCCGTCGGTAGTGGTAATCTCCGATATGTCTGCGCTGTACAGTTTCTTGAGCGACTCCTCGCTGTACGCTTTGTAGCCTTCTCCGAAGTATGTACTGTCCGGGAGACGAAGGTAGAGGATCTGTGCATTCGATAGGCCGAGCAGTGAAGAAGAGACGATGGTGTGTTTGCCAATCTGGACTGTGGTCTCATTGGCCACTGTGGTATACTGGTTAGTCTCGTTGTGCAGTATGAGGATCTTTTATGGAACCTTACGTGGCGCTTCCTCGTTCGAAGAAGAGATGGACTGCGTGCCATCCGGCCTAACGGAGGCCACGTCGGACATGAAACTGTAGGCATCTTCGAGGCCGCGCTCCAACTCCTGCACTCGAGTGTTGTTGGCTGCTTCGCCGCCGCTATCCGCTGTGAAGACGACCGTAGTGACGCATTTGAAGACATAGAGGTCGTGGTAGAGATCTGGGTTCTGGAAGAGCAGGCCATCGACTGTATGGCCGGTGAAGTAGATAGAACCACTATGCGCATTAGCTTCATTGGTCTTGCTGAAGGTAAATCTCCAAGCCTACCCAGTGCACGGAAAGGGCGAGTCCGCAGTAGCAGAAAGTGCTGCTGTTGCGAGAACCGTCAGTAGCGCGGCATAGACCGAGAAGCAGCGTGGCGCAATCATGTTGTTGAGAATTGAGCGAAACAGGTGCGAAGGGATGTGAGGGATCGATGCGGCAGCGGGGGAAGGTGTGGTTAAAGAGAGGAGGGAGTGAGGGTGATGGTGAAGTTTATCGAAGTGCCAAGCTGGGACGTCTACAGAAGGAGCAGCCGCGGCGACCCTGAGGTGTAACAAGGAAGGTGCGACCCATGGCCACCTTCACCTCTGTTTTCGTACTCTTCCAAGACAGGAAGTCACGATGGAACACAGGTAGTCGAGGCAGTCTTGCAAACATTAAAAACATAACATCCATAATAGAGTGTACGAAGGAAAAAGTATTACGCATAATTACAGGAATACAACTCAATGCAGTGATATCGTAACTTCGTTCTCATGAACCAACCCATCTCGAAACGCCCAAACACAGTAAAGAAACTCCAAGAAACATGTATTAAGTGCCTCTGTAAAACAAAAAGATACATGCGAAAGGAAAGAGAGAACTACCAAAGCAAGAGACGCTATCGAAAGATGTTTTGCAGAATACTCTCCAACTTCTCCGCCAATGGATCCTCAGGCTGCTGCCTCCCGCGCTCGTCGAAGCGCGGTGGTAGTTCGATGGTAGCATCCGAGGTATCTGACCCGGGGCTCTCAGAGCGGTGGCGCCTTTTCCGGGCCCTACCAGACTCTCTTGTAGCATCCGATCGTTCGTCATCCCTGCGTCGCCTGTGTCGCTTGTGACCGTGATCGTGATCATCTCGATGTCTGTGTTGCCTTTCGGAATCGGAATCGGATGAAGACTCCCGTGATCGTGAGGCCGATCGGGAGGGTATCTCTCGTTCTTGTGGGATCGGGTCGAAATGGACGCTCTTGTCTTCTTCCGGGGACGGACTCGGGCTAGGCGGTTCGTCTACGGGCCCTGTTTTGGTATTAGCAAAATTGTTCAGATTCATGGGCAGGCAGCGGCCTCCACCCACCACGTGAAGACGCAAAGTTATGGTGCTCTTTACCGCCATCAGGGACTGGAGCACTCACATTGTCACCCCCACGTCGTGGCTGGCCGTAATAGGGTTCGTGTTGTTGCTGGTGCTGGGGTGCATATGGATTGCCGAGATGCAAGTCGTCGTGTGGCGGGTTGACGAAATGTGAGGGATGGTTTGGCTCGTATGCGCTCTGGGGAGGCGGAGGGAAGTCTGCTGGGTTATACGGAGGATAAGGATTGTTGGTGTTGGGATTGAAGTTGAGGTTGGGGTTGGGGTCTACCGGAGCACTAGGGGGAGGGGGAAAGTAGTTCGTCTCAGGGAAGTAGCGAGAGTCGTTAGGATGAGCAGTGGAGGCAGTGGACACAGTGGTGGGAGTGGGACTATCGTAGGGGCTGTAGGTGCCTGTGGAGTAGGCTGAATCCTCCTCGCCTGGTGATGTTGAGTATGCTAATTGCGGTGTGGGCGTGGGGTGGACTCACGTCGTCGTTCGGCTTCCTTTTCGGCCTTCTTACGGTCGCGCCGCTTCGCTGCTTCATGGGCAGCCAGACCAGCTACACCGGCAACCGCCGCCGTCTCCGCGACCTTTCGTGATCGACTCTTACTGCGGCTCCGGCTCCGGCTTCCACGTCGACCACCAGAGGAAGACGAGCTTCCTCGCCGTCTACGGTGCGCGCGGCTGCGGTCCCGGCTTCGACTGCGACTACTGGCACGATCGGTGTACACCGGATCATCGCCGTACTCTACTAAAACAGGTTCACTCACTGTACTTCCACGTCTGCTGCGGTTGCGTCCGGTAAGGCGGGAGAGGACTGACCTGGACCTTGAGCGCGACCTCGACTTGGACCGCGATGCCGCCCTAGCCTCCTTCTTAGCCTTGCGTTTCTCATAAAGTCCAGTGACAGCTGCGCCGGCAACGCCAGCGGCAGCAATCGGAACACCCTGTCGGATCCGGCTAGGTGAGCGCTTGCCCTTGCGCTTTCGAGACTTGCTACGGCTGCGTGCCGCAAGACCGGCTACAGCAGCAGAGGCAAGGCCAACTTGCGCTGCTCTGTTGTTGCGATGCTCAGGGTCTAGGTGTTTGCTCGTGCTACGAGACCTACCCCTGTCATCAGCCACTGAGGCGGACCTGGATCTTCTTCGGCTCTTCCTAGAACGCGATCTGCCTCCATGACGTGACCTGCTTCGGTGCCGATCTTCTATGACCGTAACCGTCTCCTCTTTGACCACCTTGTTCTTGTTCCTCTGTCCGGCAGCATAGGCGAGAGCTCCAACACCGGCGAGTGCGGCAAGCGTGCCCAGCTCCTTCACCCTCGACTTGCTGCGGTGGCGAGATTTGGCACGGCGGCTGCCTCTGCCACGATCAGAAGAAACAGACCGGGATCTGTCACGGTTGTTAAATCTATCGAGAGCCACAGCACTCACAGCACCGAGCGTGCCGTAGCCAAGGGCATTTCCTATGTTGCCTCCAGCGGCTTCACCCTTTCTCTTGCGGTGATGCCTGATGATTTGTCCTGCAGCGACTCCGGCAAGAGCACCTGCAGCAACATCACGTTTGGTGCGGGTCTCACTTCCGCCCCAGGTATCCTTCTCCTTGTGGATGTAGATGTCGTCGTCGCTGTAGTAGTTCTTATCTCCCCACCGGTGGTCATATTCACGCTCGTCGGCGTATCGCTCATCGTAGCGACCGCCGCGATCGATCTCCTTCACTCTGCGCTCGTAGTAGTAATCTTCCTCGTGGCGCTGCGGACGAGCGACCTGTCTGTCTTCTTCAGTACGTTCAACAAGCTCGTAGGAGGGCTCTTGGACGCGCTCGCGGATGATGATGGGTTGAGGGGCTTCCTCCCGGATAATAATAGGCTGCATCTGCATCTGCATGGGTGGCATCTGCTGGGGCTGGGGGGCCTCATTGCGGATGTAGATGGACTGGGGCTGGGGTGGTGGGGGTTGGGGCAGCGGCTCGGGGCGGAAATACTCAGTAGACCTCGAGTACTTCTCCAACTCATAGGGCTGCTCCCGTGGGAAGATCTCGCGCTCGCGGTCGTAGTCCCGGGAGATGCGGATCTCGGTGCGCGCTGGTGAGGGGGAGCGCTCGTATTCGCGCTGGATGCGATACTCGGAACGAACGGGCGAAACTTCGCGCTCAAGCTCGGCGTAGTGGTAGTGTCTCACTTCTCGTTGGGGAGCGGGCGCTTCATGGCGCTCGATATGGTAGTCCTTGACGGAGCGACGGTCGTCGAAGTCGTCGCGCCCACGGTGGACCATGCGCATCTCGGTCTCGTACGTGTCTTCCTCGAGGCTGTGATCAGGCACTTTGTAGCGCCGCACCGTGGTGTAGCCAGTGGCACCGGTGCGCGTCGACGTGGTGTCCCACTCGCGGTCGCGCTCGCTCCTCTTGTAGATGACCGACATGGTGCGGCGTGGAGTCGTGGAAAGAGAAGTGGAGGGGCAAGTTGCAGTGGCTCGGAAGTGCGCGCAATGCAATGCAGGAGGGGAGCAGAGGATAGGGGATGTTTGTAGACTCTGGCGGCGGGTGCTCGCCTACGTAGCCAGTCGTGGTGACTCGCTGCTAGGCGTGACTGTGAACGGCTGAGCGAGGGCGGGTACTCGCAGGCGTCGATCGCGAGCGGGCGGGGCTGGGTGATTGGCGAGAGTGTTGATCAACACGCTCACTATCGTTGGGGATGCGCAATACTGGCGGACTGCGATAGCAAACGAGGTGGGGTAATAAGAGGGTGAACGCGAGTAGGGCAGACGACGTCAAGTGTCAGGAATAGCGGACCCCGTCAGAAGACTTGATTCTGGCCTGCCCAGAAGGCAAGAGGTACCCTGAGGCCGATGACGTCAAACCAATCGCACCACCTCAACCGACCGCACGCTGGACCATGTGTTTCAACACCGCGTCTCCAGTGACTAAATACATACGGGCGCCGTCGGGCAGTGCCTGTCTGCGCGCAGTCTGTCTGCCTTACCTAGGTACCCTCTTCGCAGACAAGATGGGCACACCGCGCCGTCGCAGCCCTACATCGAGCCACGACGGGAGCGCGCGCATCGCACATTATGCGAACCATTACCTGCAAGCTGTCACATTCGCTAGAAGTTTCTTTTTGTGGGCACCAAGAACTCACCGGACATTGCGCCATCACCTATGCGCATAGCCCCGCATGCGGTGAGCGCTCGAGCATGTGGACGGTGCTTCTGCGGCTGACAACGACTCACGCCGCTGACTGCCCCTTCCCCATCGCTGCCGGCTGCCTGGTGACTCCATCAACGGGACAGCGGCATCGAAGATAGGACTTGGGCCCAACCTGGCACCAAGCTGCAAGACAAGAACCTTCCTGCGTCACCGCACGCAAAGCCCAAAAGTGAAGCAACCCAATACTCCCAGGGTCACCCTGCCCACCTCGCATAGAACGCCTCGCAAGAAGCATGTTCTTGACGCGATCGACAGAAAACTACATCGATGAGACCGTTGAAGAGTTTTTCCACGACCGTGAACTCGCCGGATCCTTTGCATCGTGACGGAGCAGCACCTACCCAACGTACTGAACACATCGCGGGCGTGCATGCTACAAGCCAGACCCTCGCTGCAAGGAAGCGCACTGTGTCTGACCTACTTCGATCGATTGAGGCGTACATCAGAGTACCGTGAAGATCGGGATAGTATCCAACAGGCTGCACCATGCAGACGTCCAAAGCACTGCCTTAAGAACCCAGTGCACACCCTCACCACCATCTGCATCCTTCCCACGACCCGCACCGTGAGACTCTGCCTCTTAGTCCAGTAGATCTGTCCTCCCGTAGCGACCACATCACTGCCGAAACAAGCCACATTCTTGCTATTGGACATGTCTCAGCGTCCTGACGACTCACCACCTGGAGTGACTGTGTGAAACGAAGCCACCTCCAGGCAGATACCCACTTTTCTCTCTCGCTCACCGGAGACGCATAGGTGCCGGTAAACACGGCTGGGCGATAACACTGACTGTACGTGGCCTCCCGTCTGTGTTTCAAAGAGGGGCGACACTGGGGGCCAGATGACTGCGCAAACATCGGTATCACTGTGAGGAAATAACATACGAAAGCGGGTCAGCAAAGCACACTGACGGTTCCGAATCAAACAGCTGTCATTAATTAGTCGAACAACAAGCCTGACTCCGATATGTAGTAGTGGTACAAAAGCAAACGTGTGTACTGTCTTGGTCCAACTCAAACCAGGGACGACTCAACGCGAGCGAAACCCGACCACCAACGCCACGCGATACGATGTGCTCTCTCAACCAAATGGCAGTCTATGCTTTTCTCTTGAACGTGATCAAACGATGCCGTACACCCTCTTCGCAATGAAGTAGCACATAAGGCCGAAGGTAATGAGGCCTCCAGTAATGCACCAGAACCAGTTGAGGTTCTCGATATCTTGGCCAGGGACAAGACTGAGTTTCGTTAGCTTATCGTTCGCTCAGGGTCGGAAGTCTTGACTCACCAGTTCATACCCCAGATACCGGTCACAACGTTCATTGGCAGGACGATCGTTCCGAGCACAGTAAGCTTGCCAAGAATATCAGACGTCTTCTCTTGACGTTCGTTCATCCTGATGTTGATCTGGGCAAGGTAGTTGCTATGAGCACGGGACAGGAGACTGGGAGACTGATTAGTTCGTGCTCTATAGTAGTGCCGGGATCAACTTACTTCTCGTAATGACTCAGGTTGCCTGTCATGGTGACGATATGATCCTGGATATCTCCAAGATACATACCAATCTCGTTGCGAGGTGCAATATCCCACTGCTCGTTGCATCGCTTGGCGAAACCCTTGATGACATCGGCCTTGTTACCCAACAGGCGGTAGAGGCTCATAACCTTCTTTCTGCATTCACCCACACGTCGCAACATGTCTCTACCGGTTTCTTGCTGCGACTTGATCTCGGGAGGCTCTTTGTAGTGCGGGTTGTTGTAGCTGTACGACTTCTCCTTCTCTGCTTCCTGCTCTTCTTCGCTCGAATGAAGTCGCAATATAGCCTCATCGATATCATCAACCTCTTCTTCAATCTTCTGGATCATGGGCGCGTACGCATCCGTGACATCGTCAATGATGGCATACGAGATCCAGTCAGGTGAGAGGACAAGGTAGTCGGAGAGTTGGCGAATACGGCGGCGGACGTTGGCCGGATGTGGTGTCATAGAGAAGTGGAAGCTTATTACGCCTTCTCTGAACACAACAACATACAGGTTGACGGGCTCCAGGTAGTCCTCGCTGTTCTCATCTTGCTCAAAAGTACGGTAGTTGATGAAGTAGTAGTGCTTGAACAGCTCGACCTTTTCGCGTTGCTCTTGCATGAGAATATCTTCCGAGGTCAATGGATGTATGCCAAACGTCTTAGAAATGACCTTCATCTCAGTCTCCGTGGGGGACATGACATCCAACCACCAGGCAGGCCGTGGGCCAAATCGCTTCGGCTTTTCGCCATTGGGCTTGTCGGGTTTTCCTGCATCCGTTGGACGCGGGGTTGTTGAGCGCGTCTGTTCTCCAGAAGAGTACTTGCCCTCGGCCTTCGAAGTCGAACGCGTTGTTGTGCGTGAGGAGTAGCCGCCGTTGGGGCCAGCATGCAGCATGTCATCTTCTGTGTCGGAAGAATCGCTGTCGTCGTCCAGGATCGGTGGATCAGGAACGAAGAGATTCCTGAAGCTCTGCCCAGGTTGCAAGAGTTCGCTGATGCTCTGGCTGTGAATGGTGTTGTCAAACGTCTCGTTGAAGTACGTGAAACGATAGGGAGCGTCGCTGTCCTCGCGATGCCAGACGCGTCGTTTCGGACGGAGGCGTCCTTCAACCATGAGCGGTTCGCTAACCTTGCGCATGCGCATGCCTTCAATTGTCCGTTGTTCCTTCTCCTCGTGTGCCCAAGCTTGTAGAACGTCGAGATCGGGCCAGCGGCGGCGTCTTCGGCGAGTGGTAGGCTCACCGGTCGTGGGGGCGTTCATGTAATCTTCGTGTCCCATCTCAGACATGTCCTCGTGGGGGAAGCAGACATCTTCAAGCGCAGAACCGGTCATGCGGCGTGCGAAGTCGCCCGGAGTAGGTGGAGTGCCTGAATGGGCGTCCTCATCGATGTTGATGAGTGCATCTCGGGATGCACTGTTGGACCTTCCTGGGTCGGACATGTGATCCAAGTCTGTCGGAAGCATAACATCGTCTAAACCGCTGCTAGCCTCGAAAGCTGGGCTCGTAGGCACGGACGGGGGGTTGTTCACGTCGTAGTCGTCGAGGTTGGTTGTAGAGTGGTGGTGTTGAGTGAACAGGTCCGGCCTGTGTTCTGGCATGGGCATGTGCTTGAAGCTCTTTGCGGAGTTCTTGCTTCCTCGGCGAGGCTTGCCGTTGTTGGAGCCATAGCTGGTGGATGTCCTGATGTCGCGTTGAGACGAACCCATGAGTGGCGTTCTATCATCCGCATCGTCTTCGCCATCACTGTAGTTCTCCTCGGGAGTATGCGACAGGCGTGAGCGTCCGTAGGAGTTTGCGGCTTGAAGCCGCTGGGGTGTGCTGACGCTGGGCTGGCTTGCCCTCGGCTGGTACATGGACGTTACAGGTACACTGGGACGACGCGTCCGGATGGTGGGCTGCTCGCGGTGATCCAGCAGAGCCTCGCTCTCGAGGCTTGTGTTGCTGAGGTTGCTGTGGGTGCGGTAGAAGCCGTTGCTCCCTCGCGACTGCCCATGACTGGCGACGTTGGCCAGGCTCGGGCGCTCCTCCATCATGGAGTCGCCTTGCGCGAGATCGGCTCCAGCTGCAAAACTCTGTCTCCTGTTTTTGCGCTTCTTACCACCGCGATGCGTCTTCTTCTTCTTAGGTGGAGCGGCTGCAGCTGCCGCATACGAAGGGCCGCTGGAGGTGGCAGCAGTGCCGGCGTTGGGGCCAGCAGGGCCAGACGGATTTGAGGCCATTACGGGAACGCGCGTGGATCAAGATAACAATTGCAGTGTTAATGCTGTGTGACGGGGGTGTGCAGCAATGATGGGCCACTGATAAGTAGACACGCAGGAGAGTGGGTGAAAAAGCGCGTTGGAAGTGCTGAGTGTGGATTTGCTGCGAATCTCGTCCTGAATCTACCAGTGACGTTACTCGGTGTCCGTGCCCTGGAAGTGTGGGCCCGCCCGGGGGGTCTAGCCTCTCCAGCTTTGCAGTTCGCATGTGTGAACCATCCGGTGGATCTCGCGCTCACTGCTGCCAGCAACCCCATCTCTGTCGCCATCTCCGCAATAATGCCCTGCTGTCTGCATGCCAGTGCGACGACTGGTTTGTACACGTTGGTGGCTGTTCTGAGCAACGGCTGTCGCGTGGTCAATTGCCGATTCGGGAACATGGCAATCCTGCATGCGCCATTGCTTCGCCCTAGCACTTGATTTGGCGCTATTACGCTTGTTTTCACTACCCCGACCTCTAATGGTAATTCCGTGCGTCACTAGTCATCAATAGATTAGAAAGAGCAAGGGACACTTCTCGACAAGCCGATCAAACAATTCCATACTTGGGTATCTCTCTGGCCTTAGCATACCCCGCCTCAAGCTGCATATCGAGTGGCACTGCAGTGCGATAACAGCTTGGTTTGTCATTGGCAGCTCTACACCTACAAAACGTAGCGGAATCTCGGGCCATAGTTTTCGCCTAGTTCCCTCTTGCTCCCACCGGTTTCCCTTTGCTGCGCCAATGTCCCGTACTTGCGATCCAGCTTCTTGTTCTCCCACGCGAGAATTGTTCTCAGCAAAAGAGACAACAGGCAGAACAGAAACATGAACCCAGCACATACAGACTGGCCCTTGACGTACAATGGCCCTTCTGATGTGGGATACAATCGGGTCCCCAGCAGAGGTCCGCATTGACCGATCAAGTTCAGGATGACTATACCTGTACCTCTACGAGTATCGCTGCCTTGGTTGTTCGTGACCCAAGGCAGCACATTGCCAATAGCTGGGAAGATTCCCGCGGCAGCCAGAAAGACTCCGAAATACCTCGCTCCTACGCTCTTAGTAGTTGCCAGGATGACGTAGCCAATTCCTCCAATGGCCGTGAGGATAGCGATCATGATACCTCGCTGTTGCGTCCGATCTGCGATGTAGCATGTGGCGATTACTGTGAGAAAGGACAAGAAGAATGGCGGTGCTGTGAGGCCCTGCGCATTAACCTTCGAGAACCCCATTTCGTTGAGGATTGTCGGGAGGAACACCGGTAGCGACGAGAATGCAACGTTCCCAGAGAAGTACATGAGCTATTATTTAGGTCAGTTAAGAACCACCACATCACGTTGTCAGACTTACACCGAGTATCCAGCCTTTTAGATCCATCAATCCCTCCAACATCTCTTTCCAGTTGATAGCTCCAATTCTTGTTCCAGCGCCAGCCTGTGCCACACCACGAGCTCTCGCAACCGCCTTTTCCTCTTCATTCAGAAACTTCGCTTTTTCCGGACTGTCTGGTAGGAAAAAGAACGCAACTGCAGCCATAACGACTGTAGGCAAACCTTCTACCAAGAACAATACGCGCCATTTCGCCATTCCAGGATCACCGCTCGTAATTCCATAGGCCAGAGCTCCTGCGAACGTGTTGGCTAGCGGTGCAGCCGATAGGAACAATCCACACCTAAGCCCAAGTTCATGCCTCAGGTAGAAGAATGAAAGCAGAAATGGCACGCCTGGCCCATATGCTATCTCTGCAGCTCCCATAAGAAACCGCAGTGCCATCATCCCTCCCCATGAAGTTGTCGCAGCTTGTACGGTCGAAACGAGGCCCCAGACGAAGACGCAGCCCGCGGCCCAAATATGCGGTGGCACGACTTTCCACATGATTGCGAGGAACCCGAAGACAATGTACGAGATGTAGAATATGGTAAGTAGCCACTGGTACTGCGAACTACTCAGGTCGAGATCTTCTTCCATGCCGGCGATTCGCGCGTTGCTAATGCCACATTAGCCATGCTTTCTCCATTGTAAAGATGTTTCGTCATACCCAATATTTGACCGGTCGAGGAATGCCAGCAGATACAGCGCCGATAGCAAAGGAACGATATGGGTGTCCAATTTCCGTCGCACGCGCTTCTCGATCACCGGGTCAATCTCGTCTTCCACCCGTGCAGCTGGCCCGGCTTCTGCGTCTCCATCTCCTTCTTTCATCATCTCGACCTTCTTCTCCTCATTCTGGTCCACGCTCTCTGGGTCTTTCGAAGTAAAGAAACGCATCTTCGTCTACGCACAGTCTCAAAATCGTGTGAAAGTAAAGCAAGAACGGCAATGCGCGGGAGCGCAGCAGGGGAGCGAGCATATTAAGCACTCCAAGACTCATGCCGAAGCTTAACCAAATGCCGAGATCGGTACGACTCCACCCCGAAGCTTCATGATAGGCGGTCTGGTGCGCTGTGTTGGGGATAAAGTGTGATGGAGTGGGGCTGGGGCGGGGAGATCGACATTGGGGGATGCACATCGTGGACGGAACGGAATTAGGCCCGCTCACCGCAGACCGGCCGAAATTCTCAACGAAGTAGAGTTCAGGCTGACACCTTAACTCTTGCGTTTGTCTTTGAGGCTGAACTTTGTGCCGCCATGCGAGGTTCATAAAGTACCCCTGTACGTATCCATATCGGTAGGTATACATCATCGTCGTCGACGCCATCAACAATCAACTCACGCCATAATACTCTTTTACCCATCCGACGGTACTGCTGCGACCAATGAAGGAAAGAAACTCACAGCTCCCGTCATACCAACGACACAAACGATGCCTAAACCCTCCATCAAATGATGACGGAAGCATGATGAAAAGAAGTAGTTGGATATCACGACAACGAAAATCGCAACACAATCTCATCCAACCCAGTACCACCAGGACCTAAAGCCCATCCTGATATCCCTCGGACCCTTCTGTACTTTCTAGTCTCGATATCTATTTAGACTTGTGTCGTCTGTATTTTCGCTGCATGCTACGAAGCTATCTCTAGTAAGCATATTCTCCACATTGTTTGCAAGACAGCAGCGAATACCCAAGAGCAAAGATCGAAGAAATGGATTGGGCATCCTACGTTTACAGATAAATTAAGTAGCGCATGAGTAGATCCTCACATGTATGGTCGTAGTCAGCATGCTAGATTGAGCAAGGCAGAGATCAGATTCCATTCGTGCATCTGCCTGTATTGAATTTCGACACATCTCAACATAATCTTACACCTATAGCTCCGATTACCTCAACGCCACACAAAAGCCATATCAAGTTAAGTACCACTTCTCTTGTCTTCCTAAATAGCAAGATGCGAAATAGTCTGCCCCTGCCCAATCTGCGGCGCCGCCTTCGGCAACGGCTTCAACCTCTGCTGTTGCACCGGCGTCCGACTCGTTCCGGGCAACGTATTCGTCCCGGGGTAAGCTTTCTTCGGATCGGGTTTCTTCTGCTCCGTAGGCGGCGTAAACGGCTTCGGTTGGCCAGGTTTGACTGCCGCCTTCTTGGTAGTCGGGTACGCGGGTTTCGGGAGGCCGTTGGTATCTGGGAAAGGCTTTGGGAGGGCTTTGTTGGCTGAGGGAATTGCGCCGGGGCCCTTGAAGGGAGGGATGGATTTCGTGGCTCCGCCGATGGCTCTTTGGCCGCTGCCTACGAGGCCGGAGGTGGCTTTTGTGGTGGTGTTTGTTACGGTGCCGACGGTGCTGTTTGCGCGGCCTATGACGCCCCCGGTGACTTTGGATGCGTTGCCTGTTACTCCTCCGACGGTTCCCCCCACGGTCTTCTTCGCTCCTCCCACAGCGCCGTTGACTTGGTTACTGCCTGGGTACTTCTTCGCACCTAGGGGCGTTCCGCTGGTAGTTGGCTTGTTGCTCGCGGGGGTGGAGTTCGAACGCTTGACTACGGGCTTTCGTGCTGTGGAGGGGAGAGCTTTGCCTGTGGATTTGTAGGTTTGGCCGGTGATTGCGGTGCCGTAGCTTGTTGCTTTCTTCTCGAGACCTGGGCGCTTGTTAGTGAGTACTTGAGAGGTATTGTTGATGATGGGAGTTAGGTAGAGAGGAGCTTACCATTTCCCACACTCCTTCCACTATTCTCAATCATATCCCCAGCCTTGATCAAGGCATTTCCACCATATTCACCCGCCGTCTTCTTCCCGGCATCTACGAAGCCCTCCACCGAGTTCCAGATGATGTTTGAGATGAAGCTCGTCATTGTATAGTATGTGTAGTGATCTCGCGACTGCAATTGATGTCGAGAGCTAGGTTCGACGGAGGAGCTATGGTAGTATCAGAAGAGCTCTATGATTCTAGACTGTTGGACCCCAGATCATGTTCTCCCGATGATGCATGGCCTTTGGCGCCACCGCAGCTTGAACCTGTTTCGCTACCCGTCGCATGCAGGGGGGTCGCTGCCGCCCCGCGTCAAATGACGTTATTGTGGCACAGCGATGTGGACCTGAACCAAAGTCCTGGCTGGCGATCTTTTTGATGCAGGTTTTTAGCTTGTGTTGTAGCTTTCTGCCGTGGCATGTCGCCAGTACGCTAAGCGGTACGGCGTTGAGGCTGAGTATCACGATGAGGTATGGTCATATGGCAGTTCATTATGTTTATCGTCAATCATACTATTCGTACAAAGCGCGCTACTACGGTCAAACCCTTTTGATTACATGTCCTCAACGCCATCGAAAAAGAAACGCTCGTGATTACTCGTTGCTTTGGACAAAAGTAACAAACTACGCACCCTGTCTGGCCTTCTCAGCGCAGATCAGGGCGATGATGCGGCTCAACTCAGCGCTCTGCGCAAATTGCTCCTGCTTGGTCTTGTCGTCCACGTCTTCGCACGCTGCGATGTCGTTGCTGACTGTCAGCATGCGGTTCTGGAGCGTGAGGAGCTTGGCGAGTGTGTTGTCGAGGAAAGGTGCGCTGAAGGTGATGTTGGTCGGCGAGGCGCCGTTGTTGGGCATGCGCATCTCGAGTTTCCTGGGTGGCTTCTTTCCCGAGTTTGACGGGGCAGACTGCTGTTGTTGCTGCTGTTGCGCTTGCTGTTGGGGCCTACCGCAGATTGTTAGCAAATGTACTTCTAGACCAGTGACTACGCGATAGGGGTCCAGATTCCGGTCGGCAGTTGTGTAGTGTGTCCCTGATTTTCCACGCCGTCGCAACCGGAACCAGAGAAAGTATGCCAGGGGAAAATTCAAGGAAGTTTGGAGGGACTCACTTCTCGCGCTCGACAAATGTCATGTTCTCTGCCATTTCAGCGACGCGGTTTGCGATTCTCGAAGCCATGATAGTGTATGGTGACATCTGAGGTTGTGACGCTCCGTTGGTTGCGCCGTTCGTCTGGGGCTTCTTTGCGCCCTGGGTAGCCTTCTTGGGAGCCCTCGAAGCGGTGGCCTTGTTGGTGGTGCGCTTTGCCGGCGCTGATGCTACTGAGGCTGCGGGCATGATGGAGGATGCGATGTGTGTTGTCGGATTAATTCTGTGATATGTGTCAGTCTCGAGCCCAAATGTGTATGAAGGTGCTCGCGTGCACCACTCGAGCATGCGCCAGGGCCGACAGCTGTCATAATTGAACGTACCGTAGTTGTGATGTAGATATGATGGGATTGTTGGAAGAGGGATGTAATGGAGACGTTCTCGAGAATCGGTATCTACTGCGGAGCGAGTATAGTGTTATTGAGTAAACCAAGAGACTAAGGAAGGGGTAACGGTGTGTCTCGAATATCTTGCTTGCTTGACTTGGTTGTACGCCGCCACACATAACGTCATGCCACGGCACGCTGACAGGGGTTGACGACGCGCAAGTGGAGCATCCATCTTGATCTCGAACCTGGAACCGTTAGCCTGCACTGACGTCGCGGGTAGCCCGTCACTGGTGCTGATAGTCGTGTTTGACGTTTTGGACTTCGATGTTCGCTCGTGTGCCAACTGTGGAAGATGTCGCCTGCTACTGCTACGAAGAAGCCCGTCGTTACCAAATCGCCGGCTGCCAAACCCCCAGTGAAGAAGGCGACGGCTCCAAAGCTAACCCCAGCGAGCCAATCAGCATCCAAGCCGCCGGTACCAGCTGCTGTTAAGAGGAAGAAGAAAGATGACCTCGGTGCTGGATTGCGGATCTCGAAAGACAATGTCGAAGCGCATCCGGCTGGACCACCGCGCTTTGGCGAGTTGACACAGGCAGAACGGGCCTTCACGTTAGCCTCGACGTTCTTGTCCGGCGTTCTGGCGTAAGCACGTCCGTGTCCACCTCCAGATACACCCAACTAACACCCGACAGTATAAGCGCATCCCAATTCCTAGGCGCACCACTAAAGCTGATTGATCCGCAATTCTACGATGGGTACATGGCCTACACCAAAGAATGCTTCGCCATCCTGATCACATGTCTCACCCAATGGTGGGCTCCGACTGTCGTTCGTGTATCTGGAGACTCTAGCATGGTCGGCCAACTTATCAAACGCAAAGACGGATCATTACAATGCAACTTTGCTGACCGCATGGTGCTCATGGCAAACCATCAACTCTACACTGACTGGCTATACATCTGGTGGATCGCATATACGAACAACATGCACGGCTTCATCTACATCATTCTGAAAGAGTCGCTGAAGAACATTCCGATCATTGGATGGGGCGCCCAGTTCTACAACTTCATCTTTCTATCTAGAAAATGGGAGGAAGACCAGCGCACATTCAAGAAACATCTAAGCAAGCTGAACAAGAAGGGAGATCCCATGTGGCTGATCATCTTTCCTGAGGGCACGAATCTGTCCAAGACTACACGCGAAAAGAGCCAGCAATGGGCGAAGAAGAATGGGTTGCAGGACATGAAGCACCAACTGCTTCCACGCAGCACTGGCCTCAAGTTCTGCCTAAATGAACTGAGGGAAACGACAGATTGGCTGTACGACTGTACTATCGCATACGAAGGTGTGCCAGAAGGACAATTTGGTCAAGATATTTTCACCCTCCGCTCTTCTTTCTTCGAAGGCCGGCCGCCGAAGTCAGTGAACATGCATTGGCGACGGTTCCACCTCGACGATATCCCATATGAGAACACACACGCTTTTGAGGTCTGGCTGAGGAACCGCTGGAGGGAGAAAGACTACATGCTAGAATACTTCAGTCGCCACAACCGCTTCCCCGCAGAAGATTTCTGGAAGAACCACCTGGACATGGACACCAAGAGCGAGAGCAGCAGAGGCGGAAACAAGACCATCCGAACCGTCCCCCGCCCAGCCGTCCAAATCGAAACCGAAGTCAAGAGCGGCAACTGGAACGAGTTCGTCAAGATTTTCGCTCCAATAACCTCCGTCATGATGGCTCTAACCGTAGCCTACGGTGCCTCACCCGAAGACCTACCCATACCCGGCGCCAAAGAATTCTTCCAAACGCACATGAAAACACTGCTAGGCCAAGGCGGCGATATCAAAGGCCTCCCAAGCCCCGAGCAGCTAGAAAAGATGATAGAAGGTGCCGCTCAAATGGGCGCCGCACAAGCCGCAGGACCAAAAGAAGTACCAGAAGTACAACGGCTTACGCAAGAAAATCTCGCCAAACTAGTCAAAGAAACAGCTATTGCAAGCGGCGCTGTGATGCCCAATGGAATGAGAAGAGCAAGTACAGCATTGCCACCACCAATGACTAAGACGCTGCAAACGCCCACTGCCGCGACCCCAGCAGTAAGGCGAGCTCAAAGCGCGGTAAACCTCCCTACATCCTCAGCGAAGAAACCCACACCCACTGCACCTAAACCAGGCACCGCCGCACACGCCCGAGCGAACCCCGCGACAGCAACCACAACCAAAAAGCCCACACCATCTCCACCCACAGGCCCCATGAAAGAAGTAATGACAGCCTCAGGCGTCATGATCAAAGTCCCTCAAACCGAAGTCGAACAGGCCAAGAAAACAGGCACGCTGACCATGGCGAATGGCGTAAAGATCAAAGTGGGCAAAGAGGAGATTGAGAAGGCACAAGAGAAGAAGGGGACTACGTTCATGACAGCAGGCGGAGTGCCCATCAAAGTGACGCCTAGCGGGGCTGTGCAAGTGCCTGAGAAAGTGAGCAACAAGGGGCAAGCGGCGGCTGTGAAGAAGACGGGGGAGTTGGCGGGGAAGATGGGGGATTTGTCGACGGGGAAGAAGATGGAGGGGAAGAAGGTGCCTGCTAAGATAGGGGGTGCGGCGTATGGGATGGCGAAGAAAGGGAGTGTTGGGAATGGGGCGGTGAAGAAACCGGCTGCTGTGGCTCCGAGGAAGCTTTGAGACGGCTGTTGTGAGGGTAAGGGAATAAGTTTTTTTTTGTGTGGGTATAGTATAATCGCGGTATTTGTTTGGCGTTGAGCTAGTATACATGACAAGGTCTTGGGTATTTTAGTTTGGTTGTATGTAAGATATCAGTATGCCATTATTGGATTTGAAGCAAAATAGCCTATCCCATGCACTGATACAGTGTTACTTGAGCCCCCAGTCTCAGTCGTCACACTGAAAGAACCCATAACCTCAGACACACATCTCACTAACCGCTATACCAAGTCGTTTTCTTGACTTGCGTATCCATCCATTCGGATCGTTCAAGTACTCGTCCGTCGTTCGTCCTTGCGCCACTAAACAAAAATGGTGTTAATACCTCAATTCCTCTTTCAAAGTGAGGGTCAAACAAGACGAAGAATGCAGATCCAAAACAACCATCCAACATTGTGCATCAAATCCCATATAATAACAACCCACAAACCCTCGCAGCGGGCAAACCGCAACAACAACACAAAAAAAATCCATGTACAACAAACATTACCTCTTCTTCCTCGCAGCCTCCTCCTGCTGTAACTTGTGCATCTTAGCTCTAGCGCTCTTGCTGCCACCCAATTTGGGTCCTGTGATGGGTGGTGGCGCGCCCTTGACAGGAGGAGCAGGTGGTTTCCTCGCTTGTTGTTTCGCTTCCATGGACTCGAAGTATTCGTTGCGGAACTGCTCGACGAGGGCGTCGTCGGTGTTGGTGGAGGTGTTGGCGTGGGGGTTTGCGGGGGTTGGGGAGTCGAAGAAGTCGACTGGAGATGTTAGTAAGGAGGTTGTGGCAGGGGGAAAGGGAGATGGGGAAGGGAACGTACGTTTAGCTTCTTTGAGTACAGCTTCGACCATCTGGTCGCGACGTTTGTCTTCTTCCGTCTTGCCGTTGGCTTTAGGCTTGCGCCACGCGTAGCCGTACTTGTCTCGTCGCGCTTTGCTGGCTGGCGGCTCTGGCTCGCCCTTGTCCCATCGTTTCCAGGCTTGTTCGGTGCGCGCCGCAGCGTCAGGGCCTAGGTCTACTTCCTGAAGCTTGCCCTGGCCTGCCGCCAACCGGTTGCTATGTTCGTTATCAGCGGGACTCTCGGTGCTACTGGTCGCGCCCTGTGTCGATGAGCTAGTGGCGAAGGTATGTCGCAGATCCGGTGCGATGGCGGCCACAGAAGCCTGGAGGTGGTTTGGTATGGGCCAGCCGTACTGGCGATAGTTCTTTTCAGCCATGCGGGCTTCTACATATTCCGACCTGGCACATTAGCCTCCATGCTTAACGGTGCCCTTATCTGAGCCTGTTGTAATCTCCCAAAGAGCCCACTCACATCTGCTTGTCATCGCGGTCTACCACCTGTCCCGTCTGCGCGACGAAGCGGCTGGTATACTGGTCTGGCCGGGGCGCTTCTACTTGCACCACCTCTGTCCGCGGCGGCTCTGCTTTGCGCGTAGTTTCCTTCAGTCGGTCGCGGGGCCGCTTTCGGTTGCGCAATATCTCTTTCAGGTTCGGCACCGACTCTTCTTCATCGTTGGCTTCGGTCGGCGAGACAGGCGCGTCGTTGGGAGTCGCAGCAACGGGCGTATGCGAGGCGGAAACAGTAGGCGCATCGTCTTCGGTATAGACGCGCTTCGGGTGCGCGATCTTGCGGCGCTTGAATCGTATAGCGGGGACTGCCTCGTCTTCTTGGGCCGTCGACATGCTGGGCAGTTACGGGAGAGTCGGGAGTGAAGCGTGGGTCGGAGAGGTAGAGTTTCGGAGGACGATCTAGGCCGAGGCGTGAACCACGCAAGGGTCCAAAGCGTCATAAGCCCTTTCACTCTTGCCTAAACTTCATGACGGAGGCTAAACATGGTTCGCACAATTAGAGCATGATCTACGTGAGACTGGATTTAGGTGCGATCCTGATCTACTAAGACGCTACAAGGCTGCATAACGCGTTGATACATGCATCATCTGATGCAGAGGATAATCAGATGTAGAGCACCTGCATGGCGTGACACTCAGCTCATAAGACGATCACATAGCCGACTTCCGCTATTGCGTACTACAATTTAGATAGGCCTAAGTCCACCCTCTACAGCACTTGCCTCGACTGTCCATTCGTTATACATCACATCACAATCCAACCCCATGGCTTCGCATTAAGAATTTTGTTCATTGCGATAAAACATATATACTCTCAACCTACTATACAGGAAGCCAGCCGCCGTAACGCTCAAACGCCCAAGTCATACCCGGTACATTGAGTAGCGAAAGACTGAATGCAGGTAATATCAGGAAACTTCCCTTTCCAACCATCCTTCTCATCCCCTTGGTATCAATTTACATCATTGTCATCGTCCTTCCTAAGCCGTCGCCGAGGAAACAGTCTCAATCTCCACCTTTGGCAGCGGCGCCGACTTGCCGCCAAGGTCTGTTTGCCGTGCGTTGGGGTTCTTGGTGTAGTAGTTGGAGATGGCGGATTTGATGGCGTCTTCAGCAAGCATGGAGCAATGCACTGCAAGCAGTTAGTAATCTGGTCCTGATTCTCGCTTTCGTATTGTGGGATACTCACGCTTGACAGGTGGTAGGCAGAGCTCCTTTGCAATCTCTGTGTTCTTGATCCTCGACGCATCCTCCAGTGTCATGCCCCGAACCAATTCGGTCAGGTAACTCGAACTCGCAATCGCGCTGCCGCAGCCGAAGGTCTTGAACTTGACGTCGCTAATGGTGTTGCTGTTGGGGTCGACACGGATCTGGAGCTTCATGACGTCGCCACATGCGGGTGCGCCGACTAGTCCAGTACCGACGTCGTTGTCTGTCTTGGACATGGATCCGACATTGCGAGGCTTGTTGTAGTGGTCGAGCAGTGCTGCGAATGTTAGCTGAGCGTTCTCAGATATAGTTAGTCGGAGATGGTGGTGCGATGACGAGGTGATTCCGATCGGACTCCCGTGTCGCCACCACATCGATTTTCCGAACAAGAGGGGAGGGCGACTTATCTTTCTCGTGGTACTGCCGCCGACCGACTGCTGCGACTGCGGGTGCTGCTGTGCGAATGGGCGAAACGATGCTGGGCCTGGCGGCGGTTGCGAGCACTCTTCCTGCCTGAGCGGGCACTGCTGCTGCGACTCTCCTGAACATGGTGGCGATCGATGTGTGTGGTGTTTTGAGGTTTGGTGGTGTCTTTGGTGAGTTTTGGCAATAGTTCGGGTAGCGGTTGGATGTTGGTGTAGGTGTAGCGGAGGTGGATGGCGACGGACAATTGAAGTAATGATGAAAAGCCACGCCCGGCCGCCGGCGACGTAATGTCCGTGCGCACACATACCCCACACTTATCATGGAATCATCTCGGAGAACCGCTCCAGATCACCGGCGAACGAGTGCTATCTCCGTTCGTCCTGCTATCAGATGGAACTTCAGCTCCATTCATATCGCCTACAGCCATGCTGATGCTATCTAGCAGCTTGCGCCGCAATGCTCCCAATCCGCTCTCGTTTCGCCGTTTCATCAATGCTAATGCTAACCCGACACAACTCCGCTTTCGCTATGCTAGTCCGTGGCGAGGGACCTAGACCCGCTGTCTTACAAACGTCGGAAGAAATACACGTAGGCAAACTTCTTCATCTCTTCAATGTCCGCCGCCTTGGCCACCTTCTCGTCATTGAAGAGGACCCATGACGCAGCCTGCTCGCCTGGCAACTGCTTGCGCACAAACGCAACGTAGTGTCTATGGCGTGTTAGCGAATCTCCTTCCACAAAGGCCCAAATACGGAAAACTTACCCGGCGTGTATCGAACTACCCTTGTGGCATACTATCGACTGGAGCTGGAAGTTTGCAGGCAGCGTCTCACTACCAGCCAACTTCTTCTCTGTTGGCTCCGCAGGTGCCTCGGAGCTCCCACCTTCGTCGAAATCGCCCGGTGCATCGGGGTGGCTGAACAGCCAGTCGACAGCGCGCTCCATGTCACCACCCGTCTCCTTCAGAGCCTGGCGTGCCTGTGGAGCGTTGAAGCCCATAGCTCCTAGGTTCTCGATTTTTTCAGGGTCGAGAACGGATGCAGCGGCTGCGCCTCCACCAGAACCAGCGTTGAAGTCGACGGGGTCGTCGATATCTGGATCCTCCATATGTCCAATCAGCCAGTTCATCGCTGCTTCGGCATCTTCGTTACCAGTAGCATGTAGAGCCTTTTCACATCGAACTCTAGGGAATCCCATAGCCTCAAGCATCGAAAGTGCCGCCTCGTTGGGTGACCACTTCGAACTGCCCGACGCTCCTGTGTCTACATCTTCTGGGAGAAGCTCCTCTCCTTCTACCAAACCATTTGACTTGTAGGCATCGAAGGAGAAAGGTTCATCGTTAACAATGACAGGAACATCCTGCTTGGTAGGCACCCAGTTGACCAGTTCAAAGCGCCTAGCGTTTACGGCCAACACTGAGGGGAAGGTCTTGAACATGCTCCTCTTCGTGAAGCCATCCTTGCTGCCACATGCACCGCAAGTAAGCTCAACTAGTTCTTCGGCTGTGAAGATGTCAAGACACTCCTTCAGCGTGACTGGCTCGAACTCTTCCTTTTCTTCCTTCTTGCCGTCGTTGTTGGTGACGTCCATCTGCGAGTCTTTTGGTATCCGCCGGATGGGGACTGGGATGGAAATGTTCTCTTGCTCGTCTGTCTTGTATCGAACGCGCTTGCAACTGACACATTGTAATCGCTGTTCCATAGCAAAGCGGAAAGCACCGACCGGGTCCTTATGGGGCTCAACGTGCTTGCTGCGTGAAACAAGCTGGAGTACGTGTAGAAGCAGTTCGAACGCGTCCTGTTGTCGCATAGTTGAGAACTCGGCGTGACCTCGTCCGATCAGGTGCTTGAGCATGGCAGGCGCGAGGCCGCGCTGGTGTGGAACCTCTGGGTTGTGCTCGTTGGTGATGACGTCGCTATCCGGCTTTGAGTATCGACCTGAAATCAGGCCGTCTGCAATTTTGCGCATCTGAGTTTCCAAGTCCTCTGCAGGGAGTGGCGCCTCCGGCGGAGCTTCGTTGGGAAGGTAGTAACGGTCTTTGAACTCTGGAATGGAGAACAGGGCCTGCAGGGTGCTGTTCAGATAGCAGCTGTTGCCCAGGTTCTTAAGGCCCGTGAAGTCTGCTCCGAACAATGGCTGCAGTTCCTTGCCGTCTTCGGTCACCATAGCAAAGTCCCAGCGCAAGTTTTGCTCTACCTGCATCTCCGTAAGACTCTTCTCAGTCTTCACCCTGTCCTTAATGTTGATGCCCCAGTGTGCTAGGTGGTCCGGTAGTTCTGGATCGATGCGCTCTTCGTCACAGGCGTAGCAGTAGATATCAGCCGTGCCATCCGCAGTGAGAGATCCGAGCTTGACCGCGACAGGATGGCCAGTCGACTTGGTGTGCCCTACACCGTGTGAGTTGCCACCAACGCCACCGAACTGCTGACGACCACAACCCAGATTGCCGCAGGTCAAGCACAGCCAGAGGTTTTCGTTGAGCTCGCACTCTGAGCAGTGTCCCAGGTTCTGCGACTCGATCTGTCGCGCCGCTTGTTGTTCCAGACAGAGGGTGTGTTCGCAAGCAGTCAACTCCTGTTCCCACGCCTTGACCTCCTGCTGCTTCGCGAACGTGTTTGCCTTGAGAACTGCGTCCACAATGTTGGGTAGCTTCCCCGAGCTCTTGTCTACATCGTCGACCCCGCACTCGTAGCACTTGACTTGTGTCGTGGTATCGTAGCGGTCTGCCTCGGTCTCAGCTGCCACGGCAAGCTTGGTCATCTTCTGAGGAGGCTCATCGCGCTTGACCCTCTTTCGCGTGCGCTTGATATTGAGGACGAGGGGGTGGTTCGTGGACGACACGTGGAGGAGGGAATGATTGCGATCGCTCGTGCATCCACCATTGAAACAGTAAAGGCACACGTCGAGGCCGGTGGGGTCGTCGATCGAGTCGAAGCACTGGGTGCAGTCCTCCCGGTACACGGACTGCGTTGGCCCGGGTGGGTGAAGCTCTGAGGCGTGTTAGTACTGTCTAGGGTGAGGATGTAGCCATAGAGCAAATCAAGGCGTCTGAAGCATGTTTGCCACCCTTCATTTCTTTTGCTGCATGAGAATGAAGTCGGGGGACAAATATGGTACTTACCGGGCGCGTTTACGTGCGTACAGGCCATGTTTGGTCAAAGTTGATGTGGGCAAGGTACGGTGTAGAAAGTCGCGACGGTTTGCACGTAAATTCGGTTGTTATGACATAGGCTAGGCTTCTAGAGCTCCTCCCCGCGGCGGGGCAAACAAAAGTGGATACCTGCCACCAATACCGAAAGAAAGGTAGTCACCACGCGACAGCTCCACTCTGGCTCAGAAGTCACGTCTGAGTTCAAACAAGTTGGAAAATTGTATCAACATTCCTTTGGCTTAATTCCATGGAGAGGATACCAGACTTGAAAGAGTCTCAACAATTTCATAGATCGAGGCTTACCACAAGGTATGCTATTAGAACTACGCGCCTGTACTTATGCATGATCACCTATTTCCCCTGCTGTCGTGCGTTGACAGACCAGTTCTGGAACTGAGTAAACAGCACAGGCTGTAGCGGAGACTTCTTGTCCGCAAACCACTGCTTCTGCGTCTCAGCATAAACGTCCACCACACCAGCATAGTTTCCTTTGTCGAGACCAACAAGGACCTTGACGACATGGAGACTGGCGGAACCACATGCATCTGCATGGACTTTTGAGCCGTTACCTAGCTTCGCCTCCTCGTGAATACCCTTCAGCAGCTCCCATACATCCTCGACATTCTCTGGCTTCGGGAGAGGTGCTTTGCGCTTCGTGCGGGTGTCGAAGAACGACTTTAGCATCTTGGCCGCTTTGTCTGCCGTCTGCTTGTTTGCGTTTGCTCGGGTGCGACGGAGTACTGGGAGGAGGATATCCAGAGTGAGGGCGTTGGAGTATTGCTTCTCCATATACACAGCAAGTAGATCCAGGACTCTTGACTTGAACTGTACGACATTCTGCTTTGCGTCCGTTCGCTCCTTCTTCTTGCTGGTTGTCTTGCTGCGCTCCTTGAAGATCTTGCTGAGATGTGGATCAAGCGCCATCATCTGGTCGTCATCCATGTCTGACTCGTCAGATGTCTCTTCTGCCGCCTCTCCGTCGATGGTCGGCTTCGAGGTCTGGAGGGTCATCGCGAGCATGTTGTCGAACTGAGTTAGCTCTGCGTCTTCCTCCTCGCTTGCGTCGCTATCGTCATCATCAGAGCCTGACTCGGAGGCATCGTCGCTGTCCGGCTCTTCTCCATCAACCATCTCAACGTCCGAGTCGTCTTCATCGTCATCGCTTGAGCCTTCCTCCTCCGCGTCTTCATCGCCCTGATTGAACAATTCTTTCTGTCCTTCAAGGTTCTCTTCGGTATCCAGGATCTCAGTCAATGAGCGCAACCCCTCGGCACTGATCTCGGATGCGAATATAGAGAAAGCTTCTTCTCCGATTCGTCGGAACAACGTTCGTTCGTTTCCTGAGAAAGAGAGTACGATCTCGACGAAAGCATTCTGGCCATCGGACGTTGAAGCTTTGCTCTTCTTCTTCGATGACGCCTTTCGTGATGCCTCGAAGGCTTTGTAGGAAGCATCGAGGTCATCGAGCATCATGACGGCATCGCCCTCGCCGTTGTAGGCTTGCAAGAGGGTTAGAGAGTATAGAAGCAGGAAGCCCTGTGCTGCCATCTCATTGCCAGCTATTGATCCCTGGTGACACTGCGTTAGTCAATCGAAGAAAAATAACAGGAGGTATACGTACTGTTGCAGAGATGGCATCAATGGTGCTAAGCGCCTTTTCCATAGTATCCAAGACCAATTCATCCGCTTTGAAAGCAAGATCCAGTTTTGCAGACTTGCCATTCCTGGCTCTTATCATGTCCAACACCATGAAGGCAACATCTGACCGAGCACCCAACTTTACGTCCAATAGCTTCGTCAAACAGGATGATAATCGCTCTTGAAACGTTGTACGGCTACGATCACTGATTGGAGGAAGAGGCATTTTCTTCGTATCCGCCTTCTTTGAGGGAACGAAATAGGCGCACTCCACCAGTGTCTCCAAGATCTCCCGCAGCCAGTTGGACTTTCGGTCTTCTGCAGCGCCACCTTCCCGTAGGTGAGCGATGTCCTTCTTGAAGGTCTTCTCGTTGAACTTCTCGTATCGCTTGTACTGTTTAATCGTGTTCAGAAGCAGGTCTGCAATGGCCTGGCGGCGGCTGTCTGCAACGGTCTGTTCCTCGCTTTCAGGACGCAGGATCAACGACTTGAGATGGCGTATAATCTTCATCAAACTCTTATCATCTGCAGACGCGAGAATCTGCTCCAGCGTTTTCGTCCTGGTGATCCGATCAAACTCGACGCTACCGTGCTTTGAGGTCAACGCGACGAAGATGGGAAGTGCTGTTCCATCTTCTTGCTCAACCCTGAGTTGAACGGAACTCAACGCAGCCAACGCGGCGGAATGAAGAAACCGGTCTTCTTTCTTGCTTTGATTGATTAGGGTGCGCATCAGATTGGGGCTGCACAAGGCAGAGACAGCCCATTCCGGCACACGTGTGATCATGCTGCTCAACAGCTTGAATCCCCAGGCTTTACGTTCATGGGATGCCGAGGAGGAGAACAGACTGCTGTCCACAGTATCGATCCAGAACTGCGGGAATTCTGTCTTGTCCTTGGAACTACTCTTACTGTGTTCATCTCTTCGCAAGATCTCGGCAAAGACCAAGTCCCAGGCGAAAGACGGGTTCGAGCTCGTGGTTCCGGTCTTAATGGATTTTTCTTTGCCATCTTCCGATTCGTTCTTGTTGAAGTCCTCCTTCAGAATCTTAGCAAGTCGCGAGCGTTCCTTCCTTGCCAGAGGATCCTTGTCGTGCCAAACGCTTTCAGGCAATGCTGCTGGATAAGTTGCTTGGACGGTAAGCCACACAGCTACGCCTTCAGGCGTAGAGACGAGCTTGAATGTGTTGAGACGTTCGAGTACCTCCTCGACACATTTTTGGTACTGCGATTGGCCTTTCAAGCTCCTCACTGCTTCGACGAGGACCATGCCGCATTCTTCTCGGAGCCAGGGAATGTCGCGTGCCATTCGATAGACATTGTCCAAGAGCTTGTTCCAGGCATCCAGCGAAAGTTCCGGTTCGATCAGTATCGATGATTGCATGATGGCCTTGAACCCAAAGAGCTTTCCGATGGTATGATCCCGTTTTTCCTGTACTTGTTAGCATTGCGACATCCAGCGCGTCCATGTTCCTACCTTTCCTGGCACGTTGCCCTTGGCTTTGGTCTTCTCTTTTACCATCTTGATGACAGCCGCCACATCAAGCTGCGAACCTTCGATAGACTCCTGCTTTACTGCAAATAGTTGTCGCAATAATTCGGTGAGCGTGAGCGAGAATCCGACCCTGGCTGCTTTGCGCTGACTGCAAAGACCTTTGACCAGGCGTACTAACGCGTCCTCCACATCTTTGGGCTCTGGCTTGTTTTCGGGCGAAAATTTGACGATGATCTGTTTGGCGGCTTCAAGACGGACATCGTCTTCTTCGGCTGCCAGGTCTGCGTAAAGCTTAGAGAGCTTCACCTTGTCCGAATTACTTTCTCTGCGCCGCTTCGCCGGAGCTTCGTCAACCCTCTCGCTCTGATCCACCTCGCGCTCCCTCTTGGGCAACTTGCTACCCATCTTTTACTGATTTCCTGGAGAGTGTATTGGATGTTGTCGCAACGCGACTTCCGCGAAAAGTCGAGCACGGCTCTAGGAAAATTTGGATGCTAACCGAAGATGGACTAGTTGCAACGCGAAATCCACTTGAACTGCATGACGTCGGAAGCATGCGAGCTCCATCTGCGTACTCATGGGAAATTCAACATTGCATTTCGCGGAGTCTGCATCATTTCTATGATGCGAATGATTCCACTTGAGTCACCTAGAAATCGGATACGAAATTTCAATCATGCCATCATGCGCTGTACAGTATCACACAACCACCTCACACAAGAAAAAAACTGAACAGGTCTGCAGGCTACATTAAGCCAAAATCTTGCAAAGGCGGTGACCCAGCGCCAATGTAGGCTCCAGGCTGTTCAGTTTTTTCCTAGGTTGGCGTGCAACAGAGAAGATATCATAGCCATTACCGTCAAAAGTGACGACCTTGGTATCAAATTGGCCTGGTCTGCTCTACGTATGTTCAAGGTGTACACATCAAGTCCATCCCTTGAAAATGATCAGTCATCATCCTCATCCAAGCCTTCGAAGACTCCGATTGGCTTTGGACGGTATGTCGTTGGAGGTGGAGCCTGTTCTTGAGCTGGTCTGCTCGGAGACTGTGCAGCCACATCTTGTGCAGACGCGTCTTGTGCAGCCGCCTCGCTCTGTCCCTGCTCTTGCAACGCCTTCTCCCTAGCCGCGTCCAAATGTGCAGGTATATTGAACTCGTCCAGGTTTTTGCCCTTCTACACAAGGAGATGGGAGTTAGTGTGTGTCTCGTATGAATCTTGGACGTGTCAAACATACCTCTCGCCAATACTGGAGGCTGAATAGAGCGCCCGCGCGGATCTTCTCGTTGCTGGGCCACGGGTACCACGGCAGGTTGCTCGCCTTGAGCTTCTTCAACCATTCTTCTTCCTCTGGGGTGATTTCGAGCGCAGGGCCAGCAGCATCTTCGCCTTCCTTCTGCCCTTGCGCAGCTTCACTTGCTGGTGCTACTGTCTCCGGTGCGAGAGCAGGTGTGTTGAGGCCATTTGTAGGAATGCCGCTTGAGCCGACCTCATCATCCTCCTTCTCGTTGTCTGCGGCAGGTACGGGTTCACGGTAGGTTGGCGGGACGGTGTGTCGGGAAATGTTGGTCGCGTATTGGAGGAGTTCGTCGAATGGAACGGCGCGCGAGTCTTCGGGGAATGTGGTCACGGTCGTGTCAAAGAGCTCATGGCGCAGTTCTGCGAGCTTCTTGACGGACGTCTTGAGCTGGTCTTCGAGCGCATCGGCTTCTGCGCGGAGGTTCTGGATGCGAATGTGATTTGCCTGGTGTTTGGCGACTGCAGTGCGTCAGTCGTCAATGTCAGCAGACGTGGGTGTTCGTGTACGTTGGTCCAGGCCTTGACTGAGCTCGTCGTCAGCAGCTAGCAGATCGACGGCAGCTTGCGTGGCCGGGTTGTAGGCAGCGATTGAGTCGACCAAGGTTGTCAAGGCCTTCTCGACGCGTTCGAATTGTTCGTTCAGGACGTCTTCCATGGTTGCGTGGTGGGGACCAGCTGTGCCGTCGACAATGGAACAGCGCAGGGTCAGCGAACGTGGATCGGGTGGAGCACGCGCATACACGTGACGTGAAGAGGCATGCGCGGTGGGCGATGGGGTCGTATGCAGGTTGCGCGCCAGTCGGGCGGAGCTGAATGGCCAGCGAGTGCAGCGCGGTATTCACATTACAGTCGTGAAACCGGGCCTTCAAGCGCGAATCATCCACGGGCGCTTTTGCTAGACTCGCGGGGTTGCCCGCCTTCGATGCATGCGAAAGCGGGACATGACGAAGCGGCCAGGGCTGCCAGGGCCCTCTCGGCGTGGCCGCTATTTGCGTCGACGGGCTGGAAGCCGAGCTGTCACGACGACCAGCCTGCAGCATATATCCTCCCCTCCCCTGCCTCTGCCTGTCTACACCATAGTCCTAGTCTCGCTCCTATCGCCCTCCATATCCGCCATCCACGGGTCTCCCAGCGTGCTGCGCCTCCGTCTCCCAGAAGAGCACCCCGCCGTCGATTGGCCCGCCACTTGCACCCAGCTACCACTCTGATTGCTGCTCCGCCCTCCAACGCCTACCAATTCCCCCGACTGCCTGCCTTTCCTTCCTACATAATCCGGTGCACCCCGAAAGCCTCGACGCACGATATTCCGCACATCTAGCAGCCATGGGTAAATCGTAAGTTCTCTTTCCTTGCTGCTTTGTAATGCGGGGCCATCGCGCCTACCATCCCGACGTTTGGAGATTCCTGCCCTTCACCTCGGACACGCGCGTCGTCGAGTGAAGGCCACACGTTGGACCGGACCTCGTCATGGACCCTTCACTCAGGCGCAGATATTCCCCGCCCGCCCGCACACTCGATCGCCCGCGGCACAAGCATGTTCCAAGAGCTCGACATCCGCGACCGCAAGAAGCCCGCGCATATAGCACCGCTGCCTCCCATCCCGTCACAGGCGCACGGAATCCCGCTGCTGGAGCACGACCACCCGCCTCTGCGGTTCGCGCGCCGCCATCACAGCGACGTACCCCGTCATGACGATTCCGGCCATGCGCACTACAAGGATATGCGGGAAATCGCCTTGGCGAATGCTATACGCGAGTTGGAAGACGACTTGGGGTCGCGCTGCGGAATCAAGTGCTTGGAATTGCAGAGCCAACAGCTGATTGTACATCGCTATAGCCAGAGTAAACTATCACAGCAAGAGCTGGCCGACCTCCAGAAAGCGACACACTTCGACAAGAAAGAGCTACAGCAATGGTACAAAGGTGCGCACGCAGTGGAGCAACTGGGCCGGACCGTGACTGAGTACATACAGGCTTCCTGAAGGACTGTCCCTCGGGCATGCTCACCAAAGAGGAGTTCCAAAAGATCTATAAGCAGTTCTTTCCGTTCGGGGATCCGTCGTCATTCGCAGATTACGTTTTCAATGTCTTCGATGCAGACAAGTCCGGCACAATCGACTTCAAGGAGTTCATCTGCGCATTGAGCGTCACGAGTCGCGGCAAGATGGAGGACAAGCTAGACTGGGCGTTCCAGCTGTACGACATTGACGGAGACGGCAAGATCAGCTACGAGGAGATGCTGGCAATCGTAGAAGCCATCTACAAGATGGTACGTAGTCACGCCCTAGGAAGCGCCCCCATACTGACATGTGCAGGTCGGCTCCATGGTTAAGCTCCCGGAAGACGAAGACACCCCCGAGAAGCGCGTTAAGAAGATCTTCCGCATGATGGACAAGGACGAGAACGGGAGCTTAGACATGGCTGAGTTCAAGGAGGGCTCGAAGCGCGACGAGACTATCGTTTCCGCCTTGTCTCTGTACGATGGTCTTGTGTGAGGAAGAGGGTCGATACCCAGTGTCATTTTCTGCTTGTTTCGTTATAGTCGATATCACAGCGCATTTGTGGGATTGGCATACCATTATTCCCTTGCTGTTAGGGTGGATGACCTCGCCTTGGCGTACCGGACATCATGAAAGATGTATACAAAGTGCGCATTTCGTTTCCGCGGTCAAGAATGCAATAACAATTTCAAACTTGCTTGATTCTGCACGTTGGTCTGACTGCAAGCCTCACCCAGGAAAGCCTATTTTTGGGTCTCTTTGGTACAAACTTGTAATTGGGCGTCTGCATGGCATGTCGGGTCTGTGTTCTGACGTGACGCAACCTTGCGGGACGCTTTCTTAGGCGGCCTTCAGGGAGCTTTGGACAGGTAGCTTGAGAACAACACATTGCTAGCACCGTGCCGCCTTGCTGTCGTACCATCGCCGGCTGCACGCTATGGACAGATTACCTGTCTGATAATACGCCATCATTTTCTCCTCCGCTGTCGACTTCTGGCGACGTTTGCGCTGCGACGCTACGTTTCGGCATTCCGCCCAGCATCTCAAGCTGACGCCGGCCCGTGGGCTCCACCACGTATTAAAGCCACTTTCACGCGCCTCGTTTATATAGGCAGACACACCCACACAATGCCGCGATCCGCGATATCAACATGCAGCGCCGCGCTGGCAGCCCTGCTAGCCATTGCACCCTCACCAGCGTCGGCCTTTTACTTCCCAGGCACCGCGCCAACTTCGTACAAGACCGGAGACGCCGTCCCGTTATACGTCAATCGCCTGACACCCGCCGATTCGCAGAACGACCCCAAGCTACGATCCGTCTTCTCCTTCGACTACTACCACCCGCCCTTCCACTTTTGCCGCCCAAAAGATGGCCCCAAAGAAATTCGCGAGAGCTTGGGAAGCATACTGTTTGGCGACCGGATACAGACGAGTCCGTTCGAGCTGAAGATGGGCATGAACGAGTCGTGTAAACTGCTTTGTGAGGCGCCATACCCTGGCAAGGACGCGGCGTTTGTGAACAGCAGGATATACCAGGGCTACGACCTCAACTGGCTGATCGATGGGCTGCCTGCAGCACAATCACTTAGGGAGCCGGGCTCAGACCAGACCTTCTATCAACCAGGCTTCGCGCTGGGTCTTGTAGACGAGGACCAGCCCATGCTCAACAACCACTACGACATTGTCATCGACTACCACGAAGCATCGCCGGGGAATTTCCGTGTCGTTGGTGTGTTGGTAGACCCATACTCCGTGGCAGAATCGAAGAGGCAGGGCGACGATGGAGCGACGTGCAATGGACAGACACCGGTTATTCTGAAAGAGGGCGAGGCTGATGATAACCTGGTCGTCTTCACGTACGGCGTTTACTGGCGACCAAGTCCGACTCCGTTTGCGACCCGATGGGACAAGTACCTCCACGTATACGATCCCAAGATTCACTGGTTCTCTCTTATCAACTCGGCCGTCATCGTCGTCTTCCTCGTCATAATGGTCAGCACCATCCTCGTGCGCACCCTCAAGAAGGATATCGCGCGCTACAACCGTCTGGACCAGTTTGCGCTCGAGGACTTTGGGGAAAGCGGCGACGGCGATGATACAGCGGATGACTCTGGCTGGAAACTCGTACACGGCGATGTGTTCAGGCCACCGAAGAACCCGCTGCTTCTGTCGGTTTTGATTGGTAACGGAGCTCAGCTCTTCGCCATGACAGCGTTGACTATAGGTACGTCGCCAGAACATATCCCATGTCAGGTCCCTGCTAACATCAATGACAGTATTCGCGCTTCTCGGCTTCCTCTCTCCTAGCAACCGCGGTGCTCTCGGAACCGTCATCATCATCTTCTACACGCTCTTCGGTTTCTTCGGAGGCTACGCCGCGGCACGTACCTACAAGTTCTTCCACGGCGAGTCGTGGAAACTGTGTTTCTTCTATACCCCGGTAGCTCTACCCGCCATCGTCTTTGGCGTCTTCTTCCTCATGAACCTGTTCGTCTGGGGCCGCGGCGCATCCGGTGCTGTGCCCTTCACCACCATGCTCGTAGTCGTCATCATCTGGTTCGTCATCTCCGTCCCGTTGAGCGTCGCTGGTTCCTGGCTCGGATTTAAGCAGGCCGCCATTGAGCCGCCTGTTCGTACAAACCAGATCCCACGCCAGATTCCACCTGTGGGAGGCTACCTGCGCCCTCTTCCTTCCATGGCCCTGGCCGGTGTACTTCCCTTTGGCGCCATCTTCGTCGAACTCTACTTCATC
This sequence comes from Alternaria hordeiaustralica, assembly GCF_023758085.1. Classification (NCBI taxonomy): domain Eukaryota; kingdom Fungi; phylum Ascomycota; class Dothideomycetes; order Pleosporales; family Pleosporaceae; genus Alternaria; species Alternaria hordeiaustralica. The sequence continues at coordinate 137,311 of NW_026056803.1, read as the reverse complement.
ATGAACTCGATCTGGTTCTCAAAGGTCTACTACATGTTCGGTTTCCTCTTCATCTGCTTCGGGCTTATGATCATTACCTCGGCGGCGGTCACAGTACTCATGATGTACTTTTTGCTTTGCGCAGAGAACTATCACTGGCAATGGCGGTCTTTCTTCACTGCTGGTGCGAGTGCCGCGTACGTGTTTGCTAGTTGCTTACTCTACTGGATCAAGGATGTGAGCTGGACTAGTTGGACAAGTGGTGTCGTGTACCTGGGATACTCGGCTTTGCTGAGTTCGCTGGTGTTCATTCTGACTGGTATGTTGTAATCTAACCCCCCTGGCTCGTAAACCGCGTATTAACGAAATGAACAGGCACCATCGGTTTCTTCGCCAGCTGGCTGTTCACCCTTAAGATCTATAGATCCATCAAGGTGGACTGAGCGTGGGGTAGTAGTGGAGATCTGCCAGTATACCTTTTCTTTTCCTTGGAATCTCAACCCGTCAAGTAGCGTGCGATCATTGCCAATATAGACATTAAAAAGGCATTTTTTGCGAAGAAAGACTACCCGTATATCTTAGACTACTTAACTACATATGACGGCGAATCTAGACTCAGTGCTACGATAAAGCAAGCTGGAGCAAGCGCGCATGTCATGGCCAATATTGGGAAACTCAAAATACGCCGTATTTCACGAAACCCACTAAATTTATAAAAGAGGTACTCACTGAGTTGTCGTCGGCTTATCTTCTACCAGTCTGATTGTCCCTAACTATCTTGATGCCCGACCACCCTAACTGAATTTCCAATTCCGTTCTCATCTTCCCTGGCATGTTCTCAGCAACTTCCTCTCTGTCTGTCTCCCATGCCTACAACCACCTATTCCTTCCCTCGTCTTCCATAATGACGTCAACGCCTCACCTCCCCCGATAAGAAAACACACCCCCCGTTCCCACCTCTTCACCATCCAACGCGTATCCAGCGTCTACAAAAGTAGCGAAACAACGGAGACCCGCCTATTCTACATCCTACCCGCCCATGCACGTTCGCAAAAGACTGGGACTCGTTCTCGAGTCCACCGGTGTACCACACTGTTTTCGTCGGGCATCTCTCGGATTACAATGTCTATGCATGGCCCCTGCAGCCATCAGCACGACGCGTTTCCAAATACAGCTTAGCATGCGGGCGCTATCGAGACCCTTCCCGTCGAACTATTCCATGGACCCGTTGAAACCCAAGACCCGAGAGTTTTCCGGGTGAAGATTGTCATGAGTGATGAGACTTTTTTGCAGAGGTTGGTCGTACGAAGATAAGATTTCAGAAGGTCTTATTAGGGAAATGGAGGCGCGTGCGTGTGTGTATGTATATATATATATATGGGTGTGCCGTTGCCCGGTTTGAGGTTTGGAAGTGTTGATGATCAGCTTTTTTGGATTGCATCACTGTTGCGATATATCTTTGGTGTTTTAACTTGTTGATCATCAGGCCACTGGGCTTTTGAATCAGTCTTACGAAAGTTGATGATCTTTTATTTTTGTTGAAGTCATTGAGAGACTACTTCCTATATATCAAGCTCTTTTGCGCCGCATACGCCCAACTACCGGACATCTTCGTCACCCCGATCATCGATTTCACATTGCAGACCTCGAGGCCTGATCGAACCTACCATGGCAACAGAAGGCATACAATTTCCCATGACGCGGGACTTCGCCAGTCCCTCCACAGACGCACCACACCCCGGCCGACCCTCTTCATCCTCAGATACCACAACCCTCGATGCCGAAAAGCCCGCTCCCCTCCACCGCGCGCCCACAGCCGAAGACATAGTCAACCTACCCACCCGCACCCTCTCCAACGATGCCAACCTCGAAGAATACACACAAGAAACCATCTCGGGGCAGATGATGCGCGAAGTTCGGTCCAACGCGGGCAAGGTCGAGAAGTACGACTTGGTCACGTTCACCATTGACGACAAGGAGAATCCGAAGAATTGGAGCAAGGCGTACAAGTGGTGGTGTACGATGTGTGTGGCGGCGACTTGCTTTGTTGTTGCGTTCAACTCGGCGGTTATCACGGCGGATCTGGAAGGTGTGAGCGCGGAGTTTGGAGTCAGCGAGGAGGTGGCGCTGTTGACTATTACGCTTTTCGTTGTTGGGTTCGGTGTTGGACCCATGGCTTTTGCACCGGCGTCTGAGATCTGGGGGAGGAGACCGGTGTATGGTGTTACGCTTGCTTTGGCTGTCATCTTCACTATTCCTGGAGCTGTCGCGCAGAACATCGGGACGTTACTGGTAACGCGCTTCATTGCTGGTGTGGCGTTCTCGGCGCCTATGACGCTTGTTGGTGGAACACTGGCGGATATGTGGAGATCCGAGGAGAGAGGTGTTCCCATGGCAGCTTTCAGTGCGGCGCCGTTCATCGGCCCTGGTGTTGGACCTTTGGTCGGCGGCTACCTCAGTCAAGCTGGTGGATGGCGCTGGTTATACTGGATCCAACTTATTCTCAGCTTTGTCGTCTGGATCCTCATCACCTTTACCGTACCGGAGACGTACGCGCCCAAGATTCTGGACAGGAGAGCGAAGAAAATGCGCAAGGAGACGGGCGATGACAAGTTTGTCACAGAACAGGATCTCGACATGCGACCTTTCAGCCAACGCCTCCAGCTCTTCCTCCTTCGACCCTTCCAGCTGCTCTTCCGTGAGCTCATCGTCTTCCTGATCACGCTCTACATGTCGGTTCTGTATGGTCTTCTGTACATGTTCTTTGTAGCATACCCGATTGTCTACCAGAAGGGCAAGGGCTGGAGCGCAGGACCAACAGGTCTCATGTTCATTCCGCTCATCTGCGGTGTACTGCTCTCCGCTGCATGCGCACCGCTCGTCAACAAACATTACATGAAGCTCGTGGAAAAGCATAACGGCCACCCGCCAGCGGAAGCGCGTCTGATCCCCATGATGTGCTCATGCTGGTTCATCCCTATTGGAGTTTTTATTTTCGCATGGACAAGTCAGCCCGAGACCCACTGGGCAGGTCCCGCATTCGGCGGTGGCTCTGTGGGCTTCGGCTTCATCTTCCTGTACAACTCAGCCAACAACTATCTCGTCGATTCGTACCAGCACCAGGCTGCGTCAGCGCTGGCGGCGAAGACGTTCCTGCGCAGCTTCTGGGGAGCGGCTGTGGTGTTGTTCACAAATCAGATGTACGAGCGTTTGGGTGATCAGTGGGCCAGTTCTCTCATCGCTTTCATCGGGCTGGCGTGCTGCGCGATTCCTTTCTTCTTCTATTTCTACGGTGCGAAGATCCGTGAGCGTTCTCACTATGCCTATAGTGAGGAGGATAGGAACAAGGAGGAGAAGCTGGGAGCTTAGTCAGGGGAAGGATAATCTGATTGTTTTCTGTTTTGTGGATCTATCGTCACGCTTTCTTCGACTTTTCTTGTTATGCGGCATTGTGGGCGTTTGGAGAGCTTGGTGTTTCACCGGGAAAAGGCCGTGGGAGGGGTCTTGGAATCGAAGGGTTTCTTTCGGCATCCATAGCGTATGTCAGTATTTTATAATCATTATCAACTTCCCACTTCCAACGTGTACCCAGATCCCGTTGCGTGCAATCCTGCCAGCGGTTACACAGCTAATTCCGAGTGAGCGAGCTCGTTGACAATGACATGAAGGCGAGACCTCTCAACAGTGATGTCATGGCATGATTGCAGGCCCTGGCTGGGTCGAAAAGAAGTGGATGCGATGGACAGAGGAAATTATTTCCACCGTTGGCCGGGAATGTCAAGCTTCCTAGACGCGTGACTAGCCGGGGTCAGAGGCGATCGGCATCCTTGCCCAGGAGTGGGGCTCCAGCGAGCGGAAAGGCCGACCGAAGTCGACACTCCACCAGCGCGACTATCCGGCCCAGACAGACCTCTGACGACTTTCCCCCGAGCTTCGACCATGGACGAGCTCAAGGACACGCACAACTCCAACGCGCCAAATGGGTTTATGCAAGACACGCCGCCAAGAGCCGACGTCGATGAGATCCTGAGACGGAAGCGGAAGGCGCGAGAGTACAAGGTACGCCGTTGAGATGATGCGCTATCGATGCAGCGATGGAAAAGAGGAGGCTTTTGGGGTCGAGGGGCATTAGTATGGGCAGGTGTGAAGAGAGGCCTCTCTGCATTGCCGAATTGGGCTACAGGACCCGGCGCATCCAGCACGGCAGGAGCTACTGCCCCACGAACATGCGCTGACGCTCTACTCCCCTACAGGCCTGCTATCCGTGTCGACAGCGCAAGGTCAAGTGCGACCAGAACGTCCCCTGCAAGACATGCGTCGTCCGCGAACACCCCGAACTATGTACCTACCACCCGCCCAGCGAGTCGCACCCGCCCGCGAAACGAATCAACCTCGGACTCGGGCAGAACAACGGCCATGACTTCTCCAATGGCCTGGTTCACATACATGGCGGCACAGTCACGCTGCCTCGAGAGGTGCGCACACATATGACAGGGAGGATGGCTGTATACTGACCGTAGCAGGACTGGGAACGCATCTGCGGGAAGCTGCAGCAGGCTGAGAAGTCGCTCAGTGATTTGAAGAATGCCGTCGGTAGCGTTGCAGAGATACCACCACCCATGAACGGCTTCTCTCCTGCTGATGGATCTGGAAATACGCCTTTGGCCGCAGCGGCCCCCATGGACGGCGAACAGAGCCACGTCAGAACCCAGGGAATACACACGCGCAACGACATCACCGGCCAGACGATACACATCGGACCCAGCTCAGTGCCAGCACTCGTCATGGCGTTAGGGAGGGGGGATACACAATGGGCGCCGGGCGTGCAAGATCTCCTGGGCAAGAAGAGCATGCTGCCGATATTTGGCCTGGACAACGAGAGCGCTACATACCCCTTCGTCGACCTGTGGGGCCTACCACACGGATCAATAGCGCGCGCCCACGAGCTTGCCAACGCGTTACCGAGCGATTCCGAATGCCTGAGTTTCTTCCGCAGCTATCGCGAAACCGCGCACGCCGTATACCCCGCCGTTGCCGACATCGAGGCTATCGAATCTGATCTTCTGCTCTTCCTGATTAACCGCGCCAGCTCACAGGGTACGAACGGCATCACGGATCAGCAAATATATGGGAAAGACTTTCACTGGATAGGCATGGTCTTTGCTATACTAGCTTCAGGATGTCAATGCTCGAGCCTGTCACGAAAAGAGAGGGAGTTGACATCGCAGGTCTACGTCTGCTGCAGCTTCGAGTGCCTCCGGTTCACCAATTTCTTATCGCACGCGACCATCGAAAACATACAGACCCTTCTTATCCTTGGAAATGTCATATCAAATAACATGAACGCCGGAGTTGCCTGGAGTCTGATGGGGCTGACAGTCCGCCTCTCGCAGACCCTAGGACTGCACCGACAGTGTCCTCCGTCAACGCCAGTGCAGCAAAGGGTCATTCGGAGCAAGACATGGTGGGCGCTTCTTTGGCAGGACTCGCTGCTGTCTGTCTCCTATGACAGAGCGTCGTCGACCACTACCATTGACCATACTGTACCCATGAGCCAGCACACAGCGCCGGGGACGAGAACATACGTCGAGAGTATGTATCGTCTGTGCAAAGTGGGCCTGGACATAGTGCGTGAGCGTCAACGGCCACAAAACTCACACGATGCCCTGATACGAATAACGGAACACCGCAACGAACTCCAGGAAATCATGATAGATGCCGCAGACTATCTCAAAGACTCGAGAAGATGTCGGTCCATGCGCGATCAGCTCGAACACTGGGCGCTATATCTGCACATATCGTACGTCACATCTGAGCTCTGTCGACCAGCCATCAGCCCCGCCACCGCCAATCTCGATCTTTCCAAGACGCTGCGCAAGACATGCATCGACAGTCTCACCAACACGGTCGAAGCATTCCTCGGTCTGCAAAACATGACACCGTTTGCTACCCGTTCCTGGTCCGCTGTGCATCGCTCCTTAAGCTCTGCCCTCCTGCTTGGTATCCTCGGCGAACACAACCGCAACGAACGGGCGCGTAGTCTATTGCAGAACGTAATCCAAGTCCTCACAGATGTCACAAAAGATGTTGATCCCGCCGAGCTCGCCACGCCCATCACGCGATCTGTCTCAGCTCTGGAGCGTCTGCTGAGAATCACCACGACGCACAACCGCAAGCCAAGTGAAGCAGGCTCACAAGCGTCTCCTACGATGCACGTCTTCACCGCACAGGACATCAACAATGCCCTCAACGGAGATGCCGAGAACATGTTTTCGCAGTCGCCATTGCTTGGCCTTGACCTTGACTCTTCGCCGTATGCGCTTATGGAGAGCATCGTGTGGGGTGCGCAGAAATCACCATGAGAAGATGAGGAGCGTAGAGAGTAGTCGAAAAGCGAAACAAAAGTAATGATACCCAGATGTGAGAGCGACGTAGCGCTGTCAAATGAAAAAGTCGAAACAACAATCAGGCTGCCATCATCATTCAAAGACCAAGCAGTTTGACTGCCTTCCAACCTGCTGCCTAATGGCGCAGTATGACAGATATTAATGCCGTTAGGAGGGAGGCGATTATTGGGCCATGTGTTTCTGAGAACAAGTTTCATATCGCGAGTGATGATTTGGCCCGTAGTCCAGCGGCCGCTAAGTAGTAGTTTCAACTGAATGTAATGCGCTGAGGTTCTCTTAGTACCCACCTGGGCACCTTGTCCGCGTCGAGTGAAAGCTTGCTGTCAGCCCTACCCATGACGTCGCTAAGCGAGGCGGCTGCGAGTGTTTGCCTAGACCCTGCATCATCACCAGAACCCGTGCAAACGACGCCAGCCGTCACCTAGATGGACTTGAGCGAGCGCCTTTCCTCTGAGCTTAAATGAAGGCTTAGCTCTTGCGTCGCCCCGCCACTCAGCAGTCGCCGCCATGTTCATGCTCCGAAACCGTAAGTCGAGCTTTGTTTGCCATGTTTCTCCTTCCCGAGCCGCTGCCCCTCCCCCTCCGTTGCTGCGACGACACTAATCCGTACCACCAGTCAGTAAATTTGTCTTTGGCGACAGCTCCAAGGAAACCATCGTCGAAATCGCCCAGGGCCAGCTTTACCTCGTCCGACCCCGCTCTGTCAAGGGATACTCGGAGCTTATATTCAAGGTACGCAGGCCCGTGATCCTGGATTGCATGTGCATTAACAGCCTAGTAGGACGCTGCAGCTACCATCCGCCGCACCGGGCAGGAGTTCCAGTACCAGCTCGTCATCCAGCGCGCATACGAAGAAGGCGAGGAAGATTTGCTAGCAGAAGAAAACGAAGACGCCGCACTTGACGCGCTCGCAGGCGACAAGGACGAAAAGACATTCCTGCTCGACGAAGACCTCCAGTTCCGTGACGACGTCCGCTCCACTGGCGAGAAGATCTTTGCGTGGCGCGACCTCAGCGGCGACGTCGACGACCTCTGGGAGTTTGTGTGCGACCCGTCAGTCAAGCCTGAAACCGCGTCTTTGTTTGAGCGCGTGGCTCTGCAGTGCCAGTACGAGAGAAAGTTCCGGAGAAGCCACGAGCACGCGACCGAGGACGACCTCGCTGCCCTAGCCTACTACGAGGAGCCCATCCCCGACGCGAGCCCCATCGCCAGCCCGACCCTCTCGAACGCCCGCGCCCTACCCGTCGAACCTCCCACTACCGAAGAACTGTTCCCGAACACCACGAAGGAAAAGATGGCCAAGAAGGTTGCAGGAAAGGGCACCGTCCCGGAGCAGGAGGATGCTACGGCCGCGCCGCCCTCTGCCGCCCAGCCCCAGGCTCTTGAGACCCTGGTCGAAGGAGACGCCGAGCTTCATCTCTTCGACTTCCCCTCTGGCACCTTCATGAAGCAAGACGACAAAGTCAGTGTCACGGTTACCGAGATTGGCGACTGGAACTACTGGCTGCACATTGCTGGCGAAGAGCGCGAGTGGCTAGGACAGCCCATTGTCGAAGACATCAACCCCGTCTTCAACTACGAATACAAGTCCTTCATCTTCAACCACTATCTAGACGACGGTTCGGCGTACTCATGGCTGTTGAAGTTCAAGGATCAGGACGAGCTCGAGAACATTCAGCAAGGTGTGATGCAAGCCCTCTGGGAGCACTTGAACAAGGTCAAATGGGGCAAGGCAAAGGACACCGATCGAGAGTACGTTCTAGAGGCCTTCCAGGACTTGACTATGGAGGATGCGCCAGACGAGGAGCCAGAAGAGGAAGAAGAAGAGGACGAGGAAGAATACGAGAGCACCAACGAGCAGCGGAGCGAACACTACGACTCTGATGAGTCCGAGGATGACGTCGAGACTGGTCCCACCGATGGAGACCAAAACTCACAACTGGCGGTTGGCTACAAACACGACAGGTCGTTCGTTGTGCGTGGAAACAAGATCGGTGTCTTCAAGCATACCCCGGAGAACCAGCTGCAGTTCTCCACAACCATCTCCAACATCAAGACACCGGGAGGCAAGGCTTTCAACCCGAACAAGGTCATGCTGCACCAGCAGGATCGCGACATGATTCTTCAGAACTTGGAGAACCCGAACAATCTCTACCGAATGGATCTTGAGACTGGTACCGTTGTAGATGAGTGGAAGGTGCACGACGACATTCCCGTCAAGGTCTTTGCACCGGAGAACGTATGTAAACATCCCCTAATATATGATTGAAAGCTAACATGTTGAAGAAATTCGCGCAAATGAGCGGCGAACAGACCTTCCTGGGTCTCTCCGACAACGCGCTCTACCGCGTCGATCCACGTTTGGCCGGCAACAAGCTAGTCGACGACCAGCTCAAGCAGTATGCTACCAAGAACGCGTTCTCCGCCGCTGCGACTACCGAAAAGGGACACATTGCTGTCGCCTCCGAGAAGGGAGACATCCGCCTATTTGACAGACTCGGAATCAACGCCAAAACCCTCATTCCCGCGCTCGGTGACCCAATCATCGGCATGGACGTCTCAGCCGACGGTCGCTGGGTCCTCGCCACAACGCGAACCTACCTCCTCCTCATCGACGCCCTCCAAAAAGGCGGCAAAAACGACGGCAAACTCGGTTTCGAAAAGTCCTTTGCCAAAGACGACAAGCCCCAACCCCGCCGTCTCGCCCTCACACCCGCCCACGTCGCCCAATTCCAACACGAAACCAAAGCACCCATCTCCTTCACCACCGCCCGCTTCAACACGGGTCTCGACGACAAGGAAACCACTATTATTAGTGCTACTGGTCCTTTCATCGTTACTTGGAGCATGAAGAAGGTGCTGGCTAACCGCAAGGATCCTTACAATATCAAGCGCTACTCTGAGGAGGTTAAAGCTGATAACTTCAAGTTTGGCTCTGACAAGAACCTTATTGTTGCGCTGCCGAATGAAGTCGATATGGTGGCTAAGCGCGCGTTGCAGCGGCCGACCCGCGAGAGTATCGCTATGCCGAGTCGGGTTGGGGCGGGCAGGAAGAGTGGGGTTAGAGGGAGCTATCTTGGTAGGAATGAGATTGTGAATAGCCCGTACTAGGGTTGTGAATCGCCTCACGCTTTGGCGCCTTTTTCAGTGTGGTATGGGTGTGTGGTCTGGTCTGGTGGTGGTTGCGATGATCATCTTGCGCGGTGTCGGCGTTGTGTTAATCTTTCTTTATCTTGTTCTTCTTCTTCTTCGACGAGCTACGGATGCTGTGACGATGGGATGCGAGTAGCTGGTTTCCTATATGATTCCCCTTTTTTAGATCGAGACTGGAAATGGCACATGGGTTTATTGTAATTTGCGTTGTTGGTGATGTGGTTGAAGTTGTTATCTCGTTGTATTCACTTTAGAGAGGGATCCGGCCGCCTACGACTTCTAAGTTTTCACATGGGCTGTTTGTCGTGTCGAAAGCCTTGAACCGAGGCTACGCACTTTGCCCTGCGTTGCATGATTATCTTGTAAAGGTTTTCATGTCGCAGGGTATAACGTTGTTCTGTACGAAGTTTGAATTAACTACGATGGCGATAGCAGTTGTATTGTTATTTGCGATAAAAGGAGATACAGTATTAGTAGCAATTAATCGAGAATTTGTTTTATTTGTTAATGTAATAGCAGAAGTACTTGTATTATTATTTATAATAGAAGAAGATGCAGTGTTAGTAGCAATTTATAGAGAACTTTTTTTATCTGTTAATGCAACTATCTTTGCTACCTTATCTTTGTCTACCTTCTTAATGTTGTATTCTCTAAGAGACTTAACTATGTTGTTGTCAGCGGCAAGGTTATCTACTAAAACGTCTTCCTTCGCACAGTTTGGACAAACTAAGGATAGATGACGTCCTGGCATGGGATATGGCTTTGGTAGCTGGAAAGCTGCTGAAGTGCTGTCGGATTCGCGAAAAGCATCCATAGAGTCACGCATTTACCATCACGCCGACCAGGGGACATGGGTATGAGTATGGCGATACATCTATGGAAAGGATTTCTGGTCTTGGATGCTCGGCCTTACGTAGCTAACATGTCCACTACCCAAGAATCAGATTGACAAGCTCTTTCTCTCTTTCTCGCTCCCAAACGTCAGCATGCACTACCCCGCAAGCCCGCCGGTACGCAACGCCGTCTTCCCACTCAATCCACAGCACAAATATGCAGTCGAAAGCCCGGCGTTCTTCCCTTTCACTCGCCTCGGCACTTCGTTTGAGCTCGACTTCCCAATCTAGTTCTGGTGAACGCAGAGCCCAGGACGTTCCTTTACTCATTGCTACAAGCTCTAATGGGTTGTGGAATGAAGAGTTTCTGCCCGTCTCTCTTAACAGAGATTCTTGTTCTGAGCTATTGAGGTAAATAAAGCCAACGTATTGATCTTGCGACGATTTTAGCCACATGTGGGGTGCCCCCATCAAGCGGTATTTCACGTTGTGCACGAATTGACCACATAAAAACGCTCGGTTTGTTTGGGCGAAGAGATATGCGGTTTGTGGGACGGATATACTGGTACTTGTAGAGCAGGGCTCCGGTACAGGGAATGGATATGAGTATTTTTTCCGTGGACAACGAGTATGGCTAAACACCAGCCCTCGTTTTGCGTCGGATTGTTGATCCCATCCTTGAGGTAAAGTGGATAAACGGCCTTGTAATGCCATTGAGCGATATTCATGCCATGATGAATTGATCGGTCTCCGCTCAGGAGAGGCAGGGTGGGCAAGAGTGCACCACTTGGTGACGGGTTCCGTAAAGCGTTCATGCCAGTAGCCCTTTTCGTAGATTTCATCATCAGGAAAGCGTATCCTGCCGGTCCAGCCGATCCAGGACCAACTCGGTAAGTGCAAAGATGTTCCAGTAGAGCATCTTGAGCGTGGAATTTTGCGACGTACCAAATTGCCCTTAGGTATCCAAGACAATGCAAGATCGAACCAAAATTCGGGAAGTCCGTAGAGAAGACCAGGCTGGTAGAACTGCTCGAGCAGGCTCTGCGTGCCAGCAAACGCAGACAGTGCGTCTTCTGGGAACGTCAGGTGACGGGAATTATAGGCACTGACTAGATTGCCGAGTGCACAGAGCGTTGGCATCTCAGTTGCAAGCAGTCGATGAATTGTAAGAGTTCGGGAGTTTTCGTTCGGTGGTAGCTGTTTCATCCGATCTTCGCGCATCTGACCATGGTCACAACTCCACTGAACAGCATCATCTACGAAGACTAGTTTCCGCATTGAGAAGGCATACTCTTGAAATGTCCATGCTCTGGTGTGATATGTGTTCGGGACTTGAGATTGCCAATACCCTCTCGAAGGATGGGGTATTGCCGCCCACTCGGACTCGGAAAGCTGCGTAGGCACCTGAGAATGATTCCGTGAGGCTGTCAGGCCTTTGAGTCCGCGTAGCCCATAGTTCGCGTCAAATCCGTCTGCAGCGACGATGGTGAAGTCGGCAGAGTGATAGATGCGGTGCATTCTAGACACTTCACCGGCAAGCTCGACGTGATCGTCTTGTATCTAATGTCATGTCAAATGCTGTTCGCTTCGAACCAAGCAGTAAATGTAGGTGCTCACCACACACAGAGCATCCACCCAGAGGTACCTATAGCCAAGCAATTTAACAACGGCGAAAGCATCCTCAATTGTTTGTGGAATGTGACGAGCTAGATCCCAGTCTGAAAGGGAAGACGGCTTGAAGAGTCTTTCGCGAATCGCAGTCGTGTTTCGAATCGTCTTAGTCTGGCCCCATTGGTAACTCAATGCAATGTATCCTGCCCCCATACTCTCACCCTCAACAATACACATTTCAAATGTATCGACAAGGTATTTGGGCCTTACAGTCCCTAGGTGACTAAGCCAAGATGACCGCCTGCATCGAACTCCGTGAGTTACGGTGCATGCTTTTGTCCACTGCTTCAGTAAGCCCACGTCGACCCATTGAGGATCTACCACTCGCATTGATCCTGGATGATCAGGTACCGTGAGATCGCAGAGTAACCCAAGGTCTTCCCCTTGCGAACTTGACAACAAGAAAGAAAACCAGCCACGTCCGTAGCTCGCATCGATCGTCAGGAGAGACGTTTCACGAGCTGGAATATCGGTAAGAAGCCTGTGCAACCAATCTTTGAATAGTGCCACGTGGGAACATTGGCTTTGAAGGAGATCTTTTGCTGTGCCCAAGGTAAGTTCCTTGCGGGTGTCGGTCTCGTAGGCGAACAGGAGTATCGTGCTACAGATTTGACAGTCGGGTCGTCCGTCAGATGATTGGTACGCTCCACGTTCGGGATTGACTTTCTCGACTTCTGCGACAGGGACCATTCTGGTTCTTATCTTCAACGTTTGTACACAGGTAATCGCGGTTTTTTCGTGTATGGGACCGATGGCCGGATTGCGAGAGCGCGGAGTGAGTGCGTGCAGTTCGCGAGAGTGAGGCACAGCATCGCCCGTGAGGCGAGGTATTCAAGGCGGGGTACTGTATGCAGGTTTATGCAGGTGCATGGGAGGTGTTCTTCATACTTGTTACCACGTATAACGATCTTGATTCGCTCAAAGCAGTAGTAATGACGAAACACGAAAATTCTACAACGAGAAATTGGTCATCCCGGACGGCGTATCCCACAGCGCATCCCAGGAGAAATCGAATGCGTTTGGATCCAATATATCAGACAACAGGAATGTCGCATCATCAAAATTAGGCATCACTGGTACGTCGATCCCATTGCCATTAGGCGCAACACTGGTAAGCTCCGTCTCCGATGGCTGCGGCGCTTCTCGTGCGTTCAGCGATGCGATCTTCGACACAGGATCAGCGCAGCGCTCCAAACAGTAGTTTGCGAGATCCCAATCGTAATTATCTCGCGCATGTTGAATATGCGCAATGACGCGTTCCAGGCGCGCGACGCATGTGTTCCGTACTTCAGGATCTTGGGTCTCGACAGTGCAGCGAAGCGACACGGTGATTGCATGCACCAGGAGATGAGTCGCATAGGGTAGCCAAAAGTCTAGAAACTGGGTTTCGCCCATGGTCAAGATGAAGTCGAGGACTGCCGATGATGCGATGCGCAACTGATTCATCCGACTTCGCCCTATACTACCATCTCCATCAAGAACAGCAGCGCGGAAGATGAGACGGGCGAGCACGAGCCTGATCGAGAGGAAAGAGAGCCATAGCATAGGTGTACCCGGACGATTTGGAAGAGGGAGCCATTCCGGAAGCTGTGACTCCAGATCGTCTAGCTCGTGCTTGAAGCGATCGATCTCCCGGGCGAGTTGTATTCGATCCGGACTGATCTGGTAAACGAAAGGTAAGATTTCGGCTAGCAGCTCCGTCAGAGAACATAGATGTATAAAGCAGGTTGTAGTCTGCTTCTGCTGCGAGGTTGCCTTGGTGCCAATGAGTGAGCTGACAGTCGGTCGCGGTACGTCGTAGTAGCCTTTTGAGACGTAGGGCGGTGCGCCATACGCGACACTAGACCACTGGTCCGTGATGAGAACGCACCACCACAGTCGCATCCGGACGGACTTCTCATTTTCCGTAATGTTCCACTTCGATGGATCTCTATGCAGCCCAAAGGTTTGGGCCAAAGATACTGTCCGGCCGCAAAGAGTAATATTGCCGATAATGGAGACTGAAGGCCGTCCAATCTGATCCAGGACAGCCGCTTGTATAGTGGACATCCCGGGGCTAAGGAAATCCTCCAGAGTAGCTGAGATAGCCTTGTTCCAGACGTAGTATGAGTTTGGTTTGGGGTGCATCTTTAGGGTATCTGATTTGGCCCAATGCGGCGATGCAAGTGCGTAGATGACACACATCAAATTGTTTGGTACTCTGCCGTATTGCCCTGTTCGCAGCATCTCACACATCTCCTCATCCAGGATGGGGAAATGGTAGTGGATGTGGTTGAAATACAGCTCGACCACTTCTCGTTTGAAAGGCCCCATAATCTGCTCAACAATCTCCAGTTGCTCTCTTCCGCAGCCACTGTTGGGTGGTAGACCGGTACGAAACCTTGGGACTGTGAGGTACACCACTGGATCTTTCGCATCATGGAGAAGCGTCTGGTAGTTGGAAGACTCCACCTCACCCTCCGCTTTCCGATGCTGCGAGATATGTCGGTTGAAGATATCTATATCTTCAGCGAAATGCGGCGCCAGCATGATGGATGCGGAAGGATTGTTGTTGGTTTTATGCAAGATGGGTGCTGAGCGAGGCCGAGAAGGACCTTCCTCAGGCTCGCTGTGCCGTCGCCGCTTGGAGGGCCGTCGGTCTGGGCCCTCTTCTGTAGGGGAGCTGGTCGTTGAACTTTCGACATACTGGCACTTGAGGCGTCTCTCTCGGCATGACAAACATGGCTCTCCGGGTATGTCGATGTGACAACGAATTTTGCGCGAACGACATCGAGTACAGGCCGGTACTTTGTGTGAGCGGTATGGCCTGTTCTGAATGGGAGCAGCGCTGGCCATCAAAAGAAGATTTGATCGACCAAATGTGCTCGGACCCTGAGTGAAAGCTTGAGTAACAGTTCGAGGAAGGCGCGGTGCAGCAGGTTTTGGGTCCACGACAACACAAGCTGAAGTCGCGATTGCGATGGAGGTTCTTCAATGGTCCTGAAATGGCGTTATCGACGTCGATTGCATGATGCGGGATTCTGAAAAGACAGAATGCGAAGAAGCTATGGAATCGGTGACTGCACGCCGATAGCGCATCGTTTAGCGCGCCCCACTTATCTGCGCCCAAGCTCCGGTTCTCTGGAGGCTCTGTCCCCACCAGCTGCAGGCTTCACATGCCAAACGCCTCACCAGAACGTCTTACGTACGTTTGCACCGTCTTCTTAACTCAGCATTACGCATGGCCTATACTTCACATGGCACCTTTCCACCACCGTGGTATCCCTCTGGAGCTATTTCGGCAGCCCTCGCGCTAGTTCGACCGCCGCATCGAAACCCCGTATCCACGAGCCGACCTATGTGGAGAACACGACTAATTACTCCAACAATTGCACTCTCGCTTTACATCACATCAACCTGTCGTCCCAGACATTCTTTTTGACTACATATACAGCATGTTTGTCTTAGTCATCATTAATCAACACCAACACCCGCCTGCTTAGCTCAGTGGTAGAGCGCGTCACTAGTAATGACGAGGTCGCCAGTAAGTACACCCATTCGAACCGCACCGAGGACAGGGCGCTGACGTGCCGTGAAGGTTCAATTCTGGTAGCAGGCACACCTATTACCGTCGTCGTCGACGAGGTAGCATCCTTTTTTTGCTCGCGTCGATGTGGTTGTGAAGGAAAGTTGAACTGATGGGCGCAGGCCAAATCCCGCGAAAGTTCAATTCGCTACCAGGCGTTTCTTTTCGTTAACAAGGTGCTCACAGTGCGCCATAGACGTTGATGCAGTTCATGCTCGCAGCAGGGCTTTTTCTTCCATTTTGTCTTTCCAGGGGTAACATCGGGTACCATGCCCGTCACATATGCTTTTTGGGGGCCTACCACTGGAGGACTGGCCCCCATTGCCACGACTGTGGAAAGAGATGGAGACTTTGGCCTGATCATTATAGTACATGACATTATTTGGCAACGGTTCGCAGAAATCACTCCGCTTGAAGGCGGCAATCCAATGGATTATTTTGCACGATCATACAATGCGTCCAGCTGGAAACCACGGCTAAATGATGCGCGAGGAAACATATATACAAAACACATCTGATGATAACCGTGGATTCCACGATTAACACAAAGATGGACATGCCGTGCCCTCAACAGCCGACATTGCACCACCGGTCTTTCATTGTTGTTAATGCCACACCTGACAATTTCCACTGCGAATTACTTTTGCCACTGTACTCCTTCGCCCTGAGATTCCAAAGACGCTTCGACACGATGCGAAGGGCACGCGACCTGAGATAATCGTCGCAAACATACAACCGCCTAGCGCAGGCATGCTGTCATCGACCGGGCTCTGCCGTGTTGTTATGCAGCTTTGATGAGCAGCGAAATTACGACTCGACGGGTACCGGCCGAGGAAAGCAACCTCCATGCACGAGGCACCCAGGCTTGCATCTGCCATCTGCAGGTAATTACCGGATGTGCAGGATATTCCTTGGGTCGCTATATCGCTGCTCTCTCGATCTGCTTACGCTGACTGGGCGTGTCGATGAGCTATATTGGATGGAGCGGTCGTACGCCGCGAGAGCACATGCGAACAATGCGCATCGGCCACCACTCAATAACTATGATGACATCTAGCTCCCCAAGCCCGTGTCGCCATATCAAACGCGCCGATAATCACCCTCGATAAGGGGGAGTGCACCGCCATCTGCGAACCAACGCGAGGCTGAGGCAGAAAATAGCTCGAGCGCCTAACGCCCCCAGGAAATTAGATGGGAGGCCCAATCACCATTCACGGGTACCTGGACCTAACCTCAGGCTAACGCGCATCACGGCAAGATGTACGGCTGCACGGATCAGCTCTCACGGTTCGGCCTTGCCAGGCACGCGGGCGTTTCGAGCTTGGTTGGCGCTCTGCCGTTTGTTTCCTGGTCTCTGCCGCGTCCTGCGCCGACGCTCCTTCACCTCCACGCCGCCTCTCTAATTCCTCTCACGACATCACGTACTCCTGCGGCCAGGTTGTCGTCTTGTCCTTCTTTCATCAAGCGCTACCTGTCGCATTTCACTCTTTACCACATAACCATAGTTACACTCTTTTCTGTCTAGTGCCTAGTTCACCCAATACACGACATCCACCCCCGTGCGCCCACCGAGCACCACATTCCTTACAACGAGCCGAGTAGATTCGAGAAACCCTAGACTGCGCGTAATACGTAACCACGCACCATACGGAATCTCGAACGCACGAGCTGGTTACTGTAAAGTTAACGGCGGAGTTCTTCCGAGAGCCATAAACACCATAAACATAATCTACCAATCCCCGAATCGACCTTTTGATACGCCACAATGCACGCCATGGCGCACCAACACGCCGGAGCGCATCTTGTGCGACGGCAACGCGACGACGGCCCCGTCGAGATTGTCACGGCGGTCGTCGCCGTGACTGTAGGAGAGGATGGACAACCAGAGCCGACTAAGAATCCAGGAATTGCTCTGCCCGCGCCTGCTACACGCGCTCGCGAGACGACTACTGAGGAAGAGGACGAGCCGGAGGAGACTGCCAAGCCCGAAAAGCCCACCACAACCGCCAGGAAGCCGTCATCTACCCAGGACGACGATGATCTAATTGTGGAGGAGACCTCGACTGCGAAGAGCCCACTCAAGCCTGCCTCCACCCTTATGGTAGCGACCAAGTCCCCAACGCCCAGCCCCGCCTCGTCCATCGCAGGTCTCGCATCTGCCACAGCCGCGACCATCTCGGCTACCGCTTCTTCTTCTTCAGCCGCCGCAGCAGACTCTGAGGAAGGCATGTCCACCGGTGCGAAGGCAGGTCTTGCTCTGGGTATACTCCTGGTCTTGTGTGCCATCCTCACTGGTATCTTGCTCCTGTACCGTCGCAAGAAGAAGCAAATGGCCGCTGCTGCTGCTCAGAACGAGAAGACTGAGATGTACAACGCACCCGCACCACCGCCTCCTCAAATCATCGCTGGCGCTGCTCCTGCAGGCAGCATCCGCTCTGCTCGTACCGCCTCAACCGCCCCTCGCCTCAGTCTGCGCCCAGTCACCCAATTCGACCCAGCATTCAACGAGCAACGAAAGAGTGGAGGAAACTTGCTAAACGTCGCTGCTGCCGCTGGTGGTGCTGCTGCTCAATCCCAGAACCGCAATCTCTCGCCTTCAGCCTCAGCCGAACGTCCTACCAGCGCCTGGGAGCGACGTGGTGCCGCCAACGCGCCCGCTGCCGACCCATTCAGGGATCCTGAGGCGCAATCTGGTCCTCCCTCAGCGAACCCCTTCGGCAACAACGCTGCGGTCGATACTCAGCAAGCCTCTATCCCTGACTCGCCTCCCAATGCTTCTCCCATGGCCTCCGCAATGCACTCTTCAAAGCCCAGCTCTAACTTCGCCAACCCAGCTCCAGCTATCGCTACCGCTGATTCTAATGCTGTTGCCATGTCTACGGTCCCTCCTCCTACTTCTGAGCTTCCTCTACCGCCAACTGTCGCCGCCAACAACGGAAGCGTTCCCCCGAGCCCGGCCTGGACTGAAGACATCCCTGCGTCCCCTGGCCCAGCTCCTGCTGGTCCTCTTCCTGTTGCTGGCGCTATGGCTGGTGGTCGTCCCCAGAGCCCTGCCATGGGTCCTGGTCCTAACAACGTTCACCGTGTTCAACTTGACTTCAAGCCTTCTATGCAAGATGAACTCGATCTACACGCTGGTCAGCTGGTTCGCATGCTCCACGAGTACGATGATGGATGGGTAAGTTTTACTGTTCTCTCTAATTTAATAACATGACTAATTCTTCTCAGGCTCTCTGCATCCGCATGGACCGCTCTCAGCAAGGTGTTGTTCCCCGCACATGTCTCTCCAAGCACCCTGTCAAGCCCCGTAACGGCCCTCCTCGCAACGGTCCTCCGCCACCAGGCAACATGCGCGGCCCACCCATCCGCCCAGCCATGGGTCCGGGCGGTCCTCAGCAGCGTCCTCAATCACCTGGCATGAACTCTCCCAACATGCCTCAAGGCAGCCCCGGTCCCCGTCAAATGTCCCCTCGCCAGATGTCGCCCCAGCAAATGCCCTCCCCGCAAATGCAACAAGGCCCACGCATGCGATCCAACAGCAACGCTCCCCAACAAGGACCTCCCCGCGGCCGCTCCAACAGCAACGCGCCCTACGCCGGCCCACCCCGCTCCATGTCCCCCGGCCCCTACGGCGGCGGACCCCAGATGGCACCCCCACCCCAAATGGGCGGGCGTCCACGATCCAACTCCGCGAGCCAGGCCGGCAACCCACGACGAGGTCTAGCACCCGGTCCCAGTCCCATGAACCCCAACGCCATTACCCCCAACGGACCCGTTCCTATTCCCGCCCGGAAGCCGGTCCCTGGTATGGCTATGTAAACAATATGTTTGATTCTAGACTGGTGCTTTTATGAGGAACGTTTGAGCGGTTTCTTGATCTTTGATATTTATCGTTATTTCGCTATTTCCTTTTGTGAACTTTCCAACTAGCGGTACGCGGTTCCTTGTGAATTCGTCGTTTACCCTGTTCCCTTCGCTTGGCTTCGATTCTTTGTAGTGGCTCCTTCCACTGCAGATATGCAGTGGAAAGGCCAGTCACTACTAGACCTCTTTGCTTTTCGATGCTTATACCCCCTGTAGCCTCGCATCAACCGTCCCCAATCTCACTTATCGAGGCTGGTAATCGGAGCAGGCGAGGCGAGATACTTTAGTCGATAATGTCTTGAGGATATTTTTTATATATATGGAAGTTGAATGTTACCTGTCCGCTGGGAAGGTTTCGGATGGGCTGGTTTGAGCCATGGGATATACCTTCTTTCCATTGGCCTCTTGAGCGCCTGGTGCAATATGAGTTTACTCTACTGCTGCAAGTGCTGGGTCGCTGAGGGTAGGGAGAGGTATGGGATTCTTTGAGAATGAATATTTGGGTAGGGAATGAAATGAGTATACAAACCGTCGTTTCATTTCCTTGAGTTTCCGTCGCACACGTTCAGTTTTTCGTCGCTTGCAAAATCCCCATCAGCGCTCTTCTGCCTCTGATAACTCCGTGGAAAGGTCACAGTCGATACTTTGATCTGCTGTGCCCTATCTAAAAGACCAGGTATCGTTCCTCAACCCCGACATGATAGCCATCGGTCATATGCGTCTTCCACCATCTACAAGAATCCATCTGCAAGCCTCGCTGTCTAGGCTCTGCCCGTCCAGGTTCTTGCGAGTTTTATCAAAGAACCTATGGCCTTGGGAAGCCTTCCCGTTCCGGCGATGTCCGTATCGATAGTACAATGGTCTGCTAGGGCGCATCATCACTTTCAAAGGTTGTGTCGACTAGATACGCAGGTGTTGTCAGGCAGTTGCCAAGCTTTGGTGAAAATCCTTGTAGCGTCAGCTTCGGGCAAGCACTATCTAGGTAGGTATGTTCGTCTGGGTGTCTAATGGGTACAGCCTCGACTGTCTACCCAAATACTGCGGAAGACTCTGTGTGGATGGAATTCGTCAGCCGAGTGCCACACAATTGACAGACCGATCCGCGCGGTGGCAGGGTTATTGCACTTCTTCTGCGAGTTCGCCTTCTTTCTTCACTTCCAAGCCGCCTGTAGACATTAAGTTGGCGGGGTTTTGGGAATCTGTCATCCGATCTGTGTGAGGAATCTAGGTCTCCCTTTTTCTGCATGTTCGCCTTCTTTCCTCACTTCCAACTATCCCGCCGACCTTCGATTGGCCGGCTCTTTGGAAAACTGTCATCCGACCTGTGTGGGA
Source organism: Alternaria hordeiaustralica (assembly GCF_023758085.1). NCBI lineage: Eukaryota > Fungi > Ascomycota > Dothideomycetes > Pleosporales > Pleosporaceae > Alternaria > Alternaria hordeiaustralica. Next base: position 116,507 of record NW_026056803.1, on the reverse strand, counting down.
AATTTAGTTCTCATTTCTTCTTCCCTTCCAATTCCCCCAAAGGCTCTCATTAGCGAGTTTCTTGAAAAGTGTGAGCATCGGCTTTCGTTGTCATCGCGGTCGTGGTCATACAGCTTCTCATCAGCTGGGATCGTGCAGTAGCGCTCCGCATTCGGCAGCCTGGCTTGCGAAGACCTCTGAATTGTTTCGCCCTTCTCCAGTCTAAGCGCGGCAGAATTTAGCTAAGTAGCCAAGCGAATGGTCCTATCAAAATGCAGGGTACTCTCAACACAAATGCCTTAGGATAGAACGAGGTACCTATCTATACCGACTCTACTACTTCTACGGTCCCGCGCGCATTTGCTCGAAGCAACCTTTTGTCTTGATCCCTTCGCTTTAACACATACTACCATTGCTCCGCAGATCAATTCGGGCCAAATAATCTAGCGTCAATACTACACAAAGCTGTCAGAATCAAGGTTGGTCAAACGATTTTAGCATCACTAGCGTAGGATTGGTGAATTGCGCTAGGGTGTAAGGTCTCATGCACTGAGCCGAAGCTTACTTCCCCATGCAAGCGGCGACGCACGAGCCGAAGCCTTGGCTAAGCCAATCACACTGGAGTTGGTAGAGTAAAGATTGGGTCGGCTCGGGCTGCCCCAGCCTTCATTAGGGTTCATTTTCACCGTGGTCGAGTTGCCCATTCCTTCATACTTCGGTCTACACACTTCTTTGTTCGCGAGCAGTACTGCACATCATCGTTGGGCCGACTACCATAACAGATTTGGCATCTATCAGGAATTGGTACTTACTGTTTGTCGACAACCCTGTTCTGTTTCGCGCTTAATATTTCGTGCCTGGAACACTCAATCTGTACCATCTCGCTCTGCAGCAGCTACAATTCATACCTTTACATCTGGTCCAAAGCCATGGTTACGAACAGTAAGTACCATTGCAGCATCTTCCTGAGTCCAAAATCTTTTGCAAGGAGGTTATGGCTCAATGTCACGTAGGGTTCGAGGTGGCTCGTGACGGCCTTGTGGGATACGCTGACCTCGTACAGTGGCACATCCTCCCACCGATATCGTTGTCGAAAAGGATAATGCATGGTCCAAAGAATCCATCGTCGCCGTAGTCACCTTAATCGTCATGGTGATACTGTCTGGTCTCGGTATAGTATTCAAGAACCGCTTGAGGACTTCAAACTTGTGGATGCGGTACAGATCGCAAAGGAGAGACGTGGATGGTATGCATCAAACCACTACTTGGCTCGTTCAGTAATGCTGATACTTTGTAGAGGAAGAACTTGCAACGCTCCGCGCTAGGTCGATGGCTTCCGGTTGGGTTGGCATCGAGGCCGTTCGGCGGTATCAGCAGGATACTTATACCTCAATACTCCGGACGAGGCGCGGACCACGGTCATTGCGAGCGTCGAGCCGAGTAAATGACAGGGGTGTGTGATGATGCAGAACATCTGAGCTGGAGCAGGCCAGACGGTCGGATGTGGCAGACTGTACGACCTAATTGGCTCCAGCTTATGCAACGGGTCGCTTTGAGTTGGAGAGGAAGGAAGCGCGAGGCCATGCCAGTCGGGTCACACAAGGCGTCAGCGGTGGCGTCACTGCAGCTCTTTTATGCCACCGAAGCGAGTAAAGGTTTTGCACAGCCTCACCCGAGTACCTTTCTGCCACCAAAGCGAGAAAAATTGTCGCACCGCCTCACCCAAGTTCTTCTCTGCCTTCACAATATTTGAGCCACGCTTGCGATGCATGATGACCATGTTCTTTTCTTCCCAGACATTTCTAAACGTTAACTGTAAAGTGTATGGTTTACAAACAAGCATAACGCTGGGTATCGTACGTCTTACCTGCTCATATGTGAGACCATGATGGGATTAGTTTGCGGGTACCTAGGTAATGTCGGGCTTTACCGTTGTGGCGCGTCATGTCACATGTCGCTGCCTGAGGCCTCACAGCTTGACCGAGATCCAGAGAGACGACTTCTCGAAAGTCTTGTGAAATCATCAATGAGGGTTGGACACTACGTAATTCGAGCCTCGTGCTGACGGGATGCTGTTGGGTGCAGGTCTGAGCACATCACCTTCTGCACTGCCCTAATGAAGTCAGCCGTTCGCAAGGCCTCGATGACCTTATTTTTGGTGTACGGGTATACCAGCCTGATGTACATCCGAGCATGATGCAAGACGCCATCGAAAATACACCGGTAGTAGGGTGCAGGTGATGTGGCGGGCCAACTCTAGAAAGCGTTAAGCGCGAGAAGTCAGTGTCAAATCAGAGCCCATGCCCTCTTATGAGTCGGTATATCCTGAACGGTGAGGCGCTTTCGAACACTTCGTCGACGTCCGGACGAGGTATGGCCTGAGCCAAAGTTGGTTAGCACACCTGGGCAGTTTGTTGTCAAGCTTTTGGGCCAATGAGCGCACAGAATGCTACAGTCTCCATCTCTGTCCTCGGCGCGGTCGTTGATTCATCTTCAGATCCTATATCTACAGGCCACTGGACTTAGAAGATCAAACACGACGCTTTGCATAACCCTCCATCATATACTCGCCGCAATATACCCTCTGGCTGTTTGAACATCTGACTAAATCAGCCCCAACAGCACAGTGCCCTTCTGCTCTTGCAAAGAGCACACCGCAATTCTTTTCTTCTACTTATCACCTGTTGCTGTTTAAATCGTCCAGAAGAACTCTACGGTAACCCGGCTTCCGTCTCATAGACAGCTATGAATAGTATGTCGGCTTTCACACCATGGTTTTGTCTCTTCACGTTTTCGCATGGGATAATGCACATAAGAAGGCCCAAAATTCCTGACAGCTTCTAGTATACTGACCTTTCTAGTCACGCGACCCTTCAATACCGCCGAGCCCAAACAGTCCTGGTCTAGAGAGGCGATATTCGCCCTGATCACCATCTTCGTTATGGTGCTGTTCTCAAGTATAGGTATGGCTTACAAGCATCGCTCCAAGATGCACATGCTCTGGAAATGTTGCCAAGGGGCCAGAACGCTCATGCATGGTATGCGATACACTGTCTATTCACTTGACAACCCTAGCTGATGCTGTACAGACGAAGAGTCAGTAAGAATCCGAATGAATTCAAGCAATCCTGGCTGGGTTGACATCGCAGACGTTCGACGGTACCAGCAAGACGAATACACATCAATTCTCCGGTTGAGACGGGGGCCCAGAATGTCACGGTCTTCTAGTCGAGTATACGGAGGGCGGTGGTAGAGACTCGGGTCGTTTCGAGCTGTTGATTGGCATAAGAGATGGTGATTTGAGGACTACAAGTACTAAATGTTGGCTTGTTGCGCGAATTGGATGGCGTCTGGCAAGCAGCATGGGTAAACTGTTGACGTTGGCTTGCGGACTACCCGCATGGAATTTGAAGTTCTTGCGAAAGTTTCCTTAGGTAGTTGTGCCCGGCAGATATGATCTCTCCTCGTCAAGAGTCGGAGAAGAAGGCAGGCCGGAACATTGATGCTTTTAACTTTTGTATGGAAGTAACCCTAGAATCGTTAGATCTATCGAAATGTACGATTGGAATGCTTGATAAGATATGTATAAAATGATAGCTTTCTTCCAGACGCAAAGTCTCTGCTGTCATTAGACTCGCTGGTTGAAGGGGTTCGACCTTGTTGATGGTCGCATGTTTGGGTGAGAAAGTTGACTGCGCGGCACGACAGAAGGCGGGGGAGGAGGCTGGGGCTGTGTTAGCGCGCTTAGGACCGTGCGTTCTGGCTAATTCGATGACGCAGGACAAGTCTTTGCCAATTGCATCGCCTCATATAAAGAGCAGAGTCAACAAATACGCTACCAGCTACGTTAACAAAAGACCAAAAATGGGCCGAGTTTTAAGGCAACATACACTTCAAGGGGGTAGGTGTTCAAGCTTGCTAACTCCAGCTATATTTGCTTCACAACCATCAACATCCACGCCTCACGATCCTACTCCATAGCAGCCAACTTTGCCTTCTTAGCCTTCTTCTTGCTCTTCTTACTTTCTGGCGCTACAGGTGCTTTCAGATCTCCTAGCTCGGCCAATGCTCGCTCAGTCCCTTCTTCTGCTTGCGCAACACCATCGGTCTTCGTCTCCGCATCGACAGGAGTTATCGAGGGCTGCTCGACCTGCATCACCGAGTCTGAGCGCACGTGAAGCGGTGCTTCGTTCGTCTCTGGGACTTTGTCACTTGTACTGACTGGTTCCGGCTTCCTGTTCCCCATCTGCTGGTACGTCTTTGAGGACTTGAAGTCCAGCTCGTCTGTGAAGGGCTCGAGCGTTGCTGGCTTTTGCTCTACCTGAGGTTCTTCAAGCTTCGGAGCGACTTCTTCAGTGAGCTTCGATACTATTGCGTCTTTTATGATTGGTGCTTCATCTACGACATCCTTTGGTGCAGGCGCCGAGACCGGTTTCGTTGCGGGTTCTTCTACCTCTTCCTTCTTAGTCGGCGCAGTCGCAGAAACAGCGTCTTCAACACCGGTCGGCTCATGTAGCTCCGGCACGATCTCAGCTGTTGGAGTGGACGCTTCTTCATTATTGACCACCGGTGTCGCCGGCGCTCGAGCGTAGTTACTCATCACAGTCTTCCAGACGAGCTGTAGAAGCCTGCTATTACCCTCCACCGTCGTAATGAAGTCCGGCTTTCGGAACGGCTCTGGATCGTCGGCCATGGCATTGTTGAGCGACTGTTCAACATAGCTCGGATACCATAGATCATCTTCCGGCAGCAGAGGGAATGCGTGGTCCCTCGCTACGGTAAGGATATCGAAGATGCTCATCTCTTCGTCGAGAGACTTCATCTTGTTCTGGGCAAGCTCAGCAAGACCGGGTAGCTTGTAGCGAGCGGCAGCACAGTATACACCTGCGCCCAGCTTGTAGACTTCCGGGATGACTTTGTCGGATGATGCCAGTGTGTTGAGACTCTGGTATTTACCGGTATACAGGTAGTGTACAAGAGTGTGCGCTGTATTCAGATCCAGCTCCGGGAGAAGTACGGATTGCTTGACGAAGGCCAATGGATAGGACTTTGCGGCAAGAACCTCGCTACGGCTCAAGACACTGTCATGAACGAGGAAGCGTGTTGCTTCTGGTCCAACTTCCAGCGATACCATCTGTGTGGTTGCATAGGGGCTGCAAGAGACTATCAGCGCCATACTGAAAATCGGTGGTGATATGTAACTTACGAGACCTCTTCAGGGCTGACTGCTAGATCCCCCGTGCCATACGCGTATCCACCCAAACCGTCATTGTCGTGCGATACGTCCAAGGTAGAGTTATCGCTAATAGACATGTTGTACTAACACCAAAGGACGCCTGCTGATACCCGCCAGATTCCAGACGAAACACGTCCCTTTAACCCATCGCGACAACTTCTCCCAAGATGAGGCTCAAAACACATGCGCTGTCACATATTACAAGACGCGGGGTCTGTATGCACTCATGAGTTGTCAGTTCGATGGCATTCTCAGCCTTGTGGCTTCGATGATCCCGTTGGTCAGCCTGATCGTCCTTCACTGCACCCCGCGAATGCTGCGTCCAATTGACAAAGACGGATCGATGAGCTGAGCAAAACCGGTGAGATGGGGCGTAGATTTATCTGGAATTATCTTTGGTTTATGCGCTCAGACCCGATGGCTGGATGGGCGCGCTATCGCTGGTAGCCTGCGATCTAGACTGTTCGTCGTTCGCCGCGGAACTCAGCGTTCCTCGTGGACCGGGAACTCTTCTCCGAATAATATTGTGATCGGAGCAGGGTACTATGCGGATGTCGAGATAGAGGACATAGTCGAGGACAAGAGATGTCGGTTGAAGTCTCATTATCCTTCCCGGAAGATCGACTCATTGGAAGGAACGAAATGTCGACCCTTGCGAGGTTGTAGTCAGCCGCCACATCTCACCTTCACCACGTGTGAGGCGCGGAGACAAAAGAAGATATCTTGGCAACGACTAGGATGGAGATTTAGGGTACGGAAGGCATTACTATGAAAGATAATCGAGATCTAGACATGGTATGTCGCGTTCTAGATATGATTGACGAAACGGAGGGTGAATTGAGTCCCAGGATAGGAATGAGTCAACACCTCTAATCGCAGCGGCCGAGCGTGGATGTTCGAAGGTTTTGTGTTCTACGGGAGACAATTGCCGTCGTACATGATGCAATCGCAGTCCGCGGACGGACCCTGAGGACGCACAGTGGGAACGTACGGCGTGCCACTTTACCTAGAATGGCATAGCGCGACTGTGCCTCAGCCTCCGCCCACAAGTGCACCAAACGCTACCGTACTTAGTTAAGTACGGCTGAACATCATTTGCAATGTTGACCTCAGCTTCCTCAATGTCAGCCGCGTCTGGTATTAATCCATAGAATCAAGCTGCAATGTCGGAAATATACACAGTTCAAACCACGAACTCGACGTCGTCAAGTCACACAAATACGCTGCATCTTCCAACAAGTCTTAGTTTCTGGATACTCAGCGTCGTCAGTGCCTACTGGCTTCTCGTTCGCACTCTCCGGTACAGGCGTCGCGATGGCCTCACTCACCGCTTGAATGTAAAAGCAATACTATCAACACTTCCAATCCCGCACGGCTGACAAGCAACCCAGTACCCCGACCGCTCTTCATGGAGTCGCATGACTGTTAAAGATGCGCACTCAGTACACGTTTCCCTTGCTGAACTCGAATTCCCAGTCGTATTCCAAACTTCCACATTCTTCGCCCTTTTCAAAACTTATGGCATTCCCAGTATTTCGAAGCTGCTTGTCGCAACAGGACAGCTGTCCTGCCCGGAAACAGCATCGAAACGAGCTGCTGATACTGCTACCATCATGACCGAGGCGATTATTAACAAACCTGATTCCGAACGCGCCATCAGCGGCATAGCACGAATGAACTATCTCCATAGTCGGTATATCAAAGCGGGGAAGATATCGAACGACGATATGTTGTATACGCTCAGTCTCTTCGTTCTTGAACCTATCAGATGGACTGCCAGGTACGAGTGGCGAACTGTGACGGACTTTGAGAGATGCGCCATGGGTGTTTACTGGAAGGATATGGGCGAGGCGATGAAGATATCGTACGATACTCTACCTTCAGCAAGCCAAGGATGGCGCGACGGTTTCCACTGGCTCGAAGAGGTAGAAGCATGGAGTTTGGCATACGAAGCTCAGAATATGGTACCTGCTGAGACAAACGCGACGCTTGGTCGTGGTACTTTCGATGTCGCCTTATTCAACGTACCCTCCGCTCTCAGGCCTTTCAGCTTTACCGTGGCATACATGTTACTCGAGCCGCGCTTGCGGAAAGCGATGAAGTGAGTGGAAGATGGAGCTCTCACTTGACCCACGTTGCTGACCACTATCAGCATACCGAAACCCCCTGCCGTCTACTACCGATGTCTAGAAACATTGGTCGAGATTCGCAAGTTCTTGCTCCGAAACTTCTTCCTCCCACGTCCGTACTTCCTACGCCCGGACTGGTTTACAGAGATCGATGAGCGCACTGGCCGCGCCAATGCTGGTCAATATATTGACAGACCGTGGTACGTCAAGCCGTCGTTTATGAAGAGGTGGGGTCCAAACGCGTTATTACTGCGACTAGTTGGGGGTGTCGTGCCAGGTGACCAACGATATCACCCAGGAGGATATCGGATTCACGAACTTGGTCCTTCAGAGCTTGTGGGGAAGGGTGATGCCGAGATGCGGAATACGAGAGATGAGTTGAGAGCGAAAAGAATGGGGTGTGCGTTCTCTCACTGATGGACTGGGCTTCGTTCATGCGTGTAAGGCGCTTGGATTTCTATGAAAAGGCTGCAGTGGCAACTAATGGAAGTAACAACGTTGACGATGTAAGATGCGTAGCATACGTAACGAAGGGGTGTCACGCATGAATCCGCTGAGGTTGATAGAGGTGAAGCGGAAGCTTGTGGAGAACAAAGAGAGATACGAGGGTCCACGTCGGAATGGTTCCGCACCCGCATCCAATGGCGGAACCCCGCGTCCACCCCGCGATGCTACATATGGAGCAATTGCACTCTGATACTCTCTTCAACATCACAATCTTGCAGTATTCCTTTTATCCAGAGAAGTACAGAGTATGGCGACTACAAAGGTAGCTCTCATTACCGCGAGCTCAGCAGGTCTGGGCGCGCAGATTGCACGCGTATTTGCACCAGACTTCCGCGTGGTATGTATACACTTCTACAATCACATGTCTACCTATACACTACCTAGATATCTACTCACCTCAGATCGCTTAAACATTCGACATGTGTTGAGCCTTACTTGGTTTCATACAAATCCTTGCTGCTGGCACTCATGCATGCTGTTTAAATTCCAGTCATTTCATAGCCCTCACACTCATGTTATCAGCGCATGAGCACCAACAAGACCAGCTAACAGACCCAGGTGATAAACTATTCCTCAAACTCCGACCGAGCCGCCACCCTCATGAAAGAGCTCTCCTCCATCCCCGGCCCCTCCTCCTCATGCACCCCCCGTTTCCACCTCATCCAAGCCGACATGTCCTCGAAACCCTCCGTCCAAAACCTCGTCCAAGAAACCATCTCAACAATGGGCCGCCTCGACGTCGTCGTCTCAAACGCCGGCTGGACGCGCATGACCACCTTCACCGACATCGAGCAACAGATAAACGACGAAGACTGGGACAAGTGCTTCACCATGAACGTAAAAACGCACATGTGGCTCGCCTACGCCGCGAAAGACGCCTTAGCCTCCACCGAAGGCACGTTCATCTCCACAGCAAGTGTAGCGGGAGTTAAGCCTAGTGGGAGCAGCGTGCCGTATGCTGTTACGAAAGCGGCGCAGATCCATCTCGCGAAGAGCTTGGCTGTTATTCTCGCGCCGCGGATTAGGGTGAATAGTATTAGTCCTGGTATGTTGCTTACGGAATGGGGCATGAAGTTTCCGGAGAAGAAAAGGGAGGCGGCGATACAGAATACTAAGTTGAAGAGGTTGGCTACTGTGGAGGATTGTGCGGAGCAGGTTAGGGTGCTGGCGCTTAGTAGGAGTATTACTGGGCAGAATATTTCGATTGATGGGGGGTCTTCTGTGTAGGGGAGGGTGTGGTTAGTTAGGAAGGAGGGGGTGGTTGAGCAGGGTTGGACTGGGCATGTTTAAACGGGGGATGGTGCGTTGCGCTGAGAAGTAGCAGAGGGTCTAATGTAACTGAGGAGAACGTCTTAGTCGTGAAGGAACATGCGTTCTCGGTATTACAGGTGCCTAGAGTTTCAGGCTTGGGATTGTCAATTCCGGCGGTATTGTAAGCTGACCGCATAGAGCTTCACTATGGAAACTATATGCATGGTCTGTCAGAACCACAACTTTCTATTCTTGACGTGCTCATCTCTATAGTATTCCATAGAAACGGTCTGGCAAGGACCGGTGGAACGATCGTGAGACTCTAATGCAGCTTGTGCTACATCAAGACTCATTTGACTTTTGTGCGACGTATACGTTGTGCACTGTGTATATTTTCGGCGTGTTTGCTGTCGCTAGCCTGACGGATGAGGTTTGAGCAACCACGGGCTTACTTCCGTTGCACAGGTCTGTGGACGACGCTGAATAGGGCGTGAGGTATGCTCTGAAAATATTTTTGAGCCATGTAAGATGGCGACTGTTCCCAGCCACGCGCAGGTACCAAGCAGATCAGCCGATTCGTGTATCTCGAATGAATAAACAGTGACAGCATCGGTGGCGCACTCGCTGCGTCGGCTGCCACAGGTCGCCGTCTCTAGTCGAGCTCCCGTCCCGCCAACAGTATTGCCCAGCACGGTAGTGAAGAGGCACACGTCAATGAAGGAACAGAAAGAGTAGCCAAGCTGACTCGCTCTTACACCAAGCTATCTGTACAAGACATCCACTCTAGAGTCAGCAAGACAAGCCCGTCGGAGAATTGATAGGGCGCGATGCACCAATGATCCGCTCCCAGGTTACTCCAAACGCGTAGTCAGGGCTCCGGCTTCGGAGCGCAGCCATTGACCCGGCGGGTTTTCGCATCCTACGAAACGTGCTTGAATTGCACAACATGCGATACGTCGAGATAAACAAGTACGATCCCACCCGTCAATAAAGCTGGCGTGGAATGCCAATCAAGGATGCGAAATATGTGGAAAGTGGCTGGTCGCGTGCGAGCCAACGATGCTGCTGTGTCCAATTCCAGTTTCCCCACGCCAGACGTGTGCCACAGTATCGACCTCTCCACGAGCCCACCACGGCGGCCTTGAGACCCACCGCCTCGCTTCTGGGGACACTCACATGCTTTCGCGACAGTTTGCCGCCAAGGGTTGCCGGACGGGTACGGGAGGCTGACATGCAGCTGAGCCCTACTGCATGCCACGCCGCACGGGTCGTGGTGCAAAAGAACACAACGGCTTCAGCTGGTCAGGCCAGTTGATGTTGTTTCGTGTCAGCGCGTAGATGCAAAGAAAGACGAAGGTTTGATTGCTTCTGAGATGCCTCCCACTCTCAAAGTAAGCTGCTGGCAGGCGTATCCAGGTCGAGCTCGCCTCAGAGTATGCGGACACGGGCATCGGGAACCAGGGTCTCACAGTCTTCGCGCTCCGGCATGTTGCCTGGCTCGTTGGAAATAACTCTGAGCTGGTTCGAAAATAGTCCCAGTTTGGGCGTTTGACGAGGTTAGCTGCTGCCCTTGTGGAGACTCGTTACTGGATGCGGTAAGATACGGTACGACAGTGGCCGCGGTCAGTTGAAGAACCACAGACGATGGCCGGTCGGACGGGTGTCTCGATCTGCTCAACCACAGCCGGATTTTGCACGCCGCGGGCCTTCTGCAGGGCGTGCGCTCAGTAGCGCCGTGTCGCAACGGCAAGACCAAAAAACCCAAAAGATTGGGTGTCGAATCGTCGTTGGGCGCCCGATGTTCGCCCGACTGCGGTGCCGCGATGTCGCGAGACCTGGGGTGAGATGCACTAGGCACGAGGAGGATGCGAGCAAACCGCCGTGGTCGTCTTATCGCACACAACGTATGTGAATCGCATAAACAGATGGCCAGGGACGGGGTGGCGTTGGCTGGTGTCTAGTGAGAACGCGTCGCGACGGCCGGCGAAGATGCGGCACCCAAAGCAGCTAGCGCGCTCGATCTCCGAGGCAGCAGCTGATTGGGCGACGCGGTTCTCTTATCTCTGGCCAGAAATGCAATTGACACACGCAACCTGGACCACCCACTCGCCAAGCCTTCCGCCCCGGATGAAACTGGCGTTGCCTGTAATCGTTATGCGAATTCGTGTTGAGCCCGTGGTGAGAGGCGCCGCGCGAGGCCTGTCCCTACAAGCTGACGCGACGTGGCCGCCGGTGTGGGTGGGCGATGCGCCTTATCACGTCTGCTTCGTCGTCACATGTTTGCAGAGCAGCGAGCCGGCGAGATAAGGCGTTAGATCGTTAGAGACAGCAATGACGCAGCTCCGATCAATCGCGGCAGAAAAAGAACAAAGCTCCATGGCTGGATCTAACGCGAACCCCACGACGGTCGCGGCTGTGGGTGATGTACCCTCGTCTATTTTGCCTCGAGTGATGGCCCGTGGACCAGGATAGATAAGAGTAGTACAGCAAGTTCCACCCATAAAGGTCCCGGCGCATCTACCGTAATCTACAGTAGGGCTTCCGGAATCTCCCTGTAGCAGCTTATATTACTGGCACCGATCCAGCTTTTGATCCCTTCTCTTTTCTTCCACAGGCCCTACCGTGGAACCGTCCTCCCTTTCCCCATAGTACTTAAGGACCCCAGATCTCCTTAGTACCCCGACAATCCCCTAGGACTTCCCTCACCATGTCGTACTCGTGGGTCGGCCCTCCGGCGCAGTTCAATGGCACCGATGATATCACTGGTGGTGACTCTGGTGAGTACAAGTCCCCATGTACCATTGCGCACGTGCCGAGCGCAACATCCGCATCGTGTGCGACACAAGGCTAACATGAACATCAGTCACCGAGAACTTGAACCAATGGTTCTCTGCGGGTGACCAGGCCTACATCCTCGTGGCTTCGGCCATGGTGATGATCATGGTTCCTGGTCTCGCATTCCTCTACTCCGGTCTTGCTCGCAGAAAGTCCGCCCTCTCCCTCATCTGGGCCTGCATGTTCTCCGCCTCCGTCATTACCTTCCAATGGTACTTCTGGGGATACTCGCTCGCTTTCGGACCCTCAACGAACGGTTTCATCGGAAACCTCGACAAGTTCGGTCTCAAGGGCGTTCTGGCTCATCCCAGCCCCGGTAGTCCTTTGATCCCAGAGTTGCTGTACTCCTTCTACCAGGTACGAAAACCATTACTATGAACCGGTTTCGACGAACTAACACAATCCAGATGCAATTCTGCGCTGTCACTGCTGCCATCGTCGTCGGTTGCGTTGCTGAGCGCGGTCGCTTAATCCCCATGATGGTCTTCATCTGGCTTTGGGCCACGATCGTATACTGCCCCGTCGCATACTGGGCCTGGAACGCAAACGGCTGGTTCTTCGCATGGGGTGGACTTGACTACGCCGGTGGTGGTCCCGTCGAGATTGTCTCCGGTTGCACCGCCCTCGCCTACTCCATGATTCTCGGACGTCGCCAGGAGAAGATGATGCTCAACTTCCGCCCTCACAACGTCTCCTTGATCACCCTCGGAACCGTCTTCCTGTGGTTCGGCTGGTTGGGCTTCAACGGTGGTTCCGCTTTCGGTGCCAACCTCCGCGCTGTTATGGCATGCTGGAACAGCAACCTTACCGCCATGTTCGCCGCCATGACTTGGGTTCTCCTCGATTGGCGTCTTGCTCGCAAGTGGTCCATGGTCGGATGGTGCTCAGGTGTCATCTCCGGACTTGTCGCTGCTACTCCCGCTTCTGGTTTCTTGCCTCCATGGGCCAGCGTCATCCTCGGTATTACCACCGGTATCGTTGCTAACTTTGCCACCAAGAGTATGTACATTGTCAAAACCTTCCCGCGAACAGCTCGCTAACATCCATCTAGTCAAGTTCTGGATCAAGATCGACGATTCTCTCGATGTGTTCGCTGAGCACGGCGTCGCTGGAATGTGGGGTCTCTTCTTCAACGGAATCTTCGGTGCCGACTACATCATCGGACTCGACGGAGTCAACAACGGCCTTACCGCTGGTGCCATCACCGGCGAGCCCGCCGCAATCTACAAGCAAATCGCCTACATCGTCGCCGTAACCGCGTACTCCTTCGTCGTCAGCGCCATCCTCGCCTTCGTCATCGACAAGATCCCCGGCCTCAAGCTGCGCGCATCTGAGGAGGCAGAACTCCTCGGTATGGACGACGACCAGCTCGGCGAGTTCGCCTACGACTATGTCGAGGTCCGCCGTGACTACCTTGCATGGACTCCTGCTAAGGGCGAGCCCATCGACGGCGAGCACTCTGTACCCCAAGGCGAGCGCCACGGCATCCCCCAGCACAGCCAGATGCTCGAGGGCAAGGCACCATCGGAACACAGCTCAGGCCACGAGCACACGGGCATTGCGGGCGACAGGCACGCGGTGGCCATGGGCTCCGAGCACGAGAAGCAGGTTCAAACCTAAGGCTTTTTCTCTTTGCTGCCTGCGCATTGCTGATTTGGATTTGTTGCTTGCGACTTTTTTGAGTCAATTACCCGTTTCGAGATACCACCTTGCGCTCCTGCTCTCCGTCTTTGAGCTGTGCTTTTTGACATATACATTTAGACTCTTGTATTACAGTTTTTTCTTACACCTCATGTATTGTACATAATTCGAGAATGGATACATCAAACATCACTATCTCCACCATTTGCTAATAACCCACGTGCATTCCAAATCACGTCAAACTCATTCAATCCCATATCGAATCCTTCCATAATACCGACACGCGCCCAGCCTTTCTTATCATGCTAAGCAAGGCCAACTTAGTCCGTTCAGCGAATGGCGTCCACCACACATCCATGCCAAGCCTACTCTCCTCACTTTCTTATCTTTTCCCGCTCCTAGAGGACCCGTCGATCGACTGAACCCCGGATTGACGCAGCGATATGATGTCAGTTCACCAACGCTACCACTGAAGTGAGCCTGACGTCTGCACGATGCAGACATGTGTATCTGTACCGCGCAGTATGATATCGATGTGCTTCGATGCGGTGACGATGGCTTATCTCAACTTCGCGTTGGTTACGCTATGTCCAGTTATCTGTGAATGCAAAACGACTGGTCAATCTACGCGCAGCCCATTTTCACCTGAGGCCAAGATTATCGGCGTCAATCTCCTGAGATGCATTCTGGTGATCTCGATCGCGAACAAGAGTGTTGGGATGGAAAGCGGGAACTACCATACCTCGCCGATCTGGCAAACGCGCTGGCTGCTGGCGCCGTTGGAGGACCTTATCTCTGGGTGTACCGGTGAGGCGGGTGCGTGTGGGGGAGGCTGTGCAGTGGCCCCGGGACTACTACCACTACTCACGTGCAAAGCTTCGATCGATAGTTGGAAGTTGATCTCGCATCGTGATGGTGTGCGACGGAATTAGACATGAGGTGTGATGTCATTGGATGGGGGTTAAGGAGATGGAACACGCTAAGACGGGATGGAAGGTTGCCCGCCCGCAAGCACATAAGGACAAAGAGACCTCACGAAGGTGTGTTCGTGATCGAGACATCAGACGTCGGAGGCGAAAATGTTGGACAAAGGATCTGGCTCGGGATCTTGCACAAGACCACTCCCGCGCACTCTTGCGCCATCATGACAAAGGCCGCTGTTGAACGCAGCTTATGTCAACGCTCGTAACAACGCCTCGTGGAGAATGCTCAAAGAAGTAGTGCAGCTCAGGATGCGACAGAGGCTGATATTAGCGATGTCTGTAGAAAGGGTAAGTTTTTGTTGACGGTGAGATCGCAAAGTCGAGTTGTAGAGATTGCAACCAACTCTCCCTTTTGGTGCACAAAAATTGAATCAAGAGTTTCCAGCATGCCCGGAAGAAAAGCAAAAGATTCTCTCCAGATCTTCGCAACACCCTTCAAATCCTCATTCCTCTCCATCCCACCCTCTCCATTCTCACCACGAACGCCCCTCACACCTCCCCTCCCCTTCCGCCAGCAAGCCCACAGACCAACTCCACAAACCTCTCCAGCTTATCCCACACCCAAAGATGACGCACCATCAAGTCCCTTACCATGGATGTGGAAATGCCACCAATGCCACCACAACTACCGTCTAGGCGTGACGCGCCGTTGTCTCGAAGACGGGCACCATTTCTGCAGCGGCAGCACTACCCTCAAGTCCTGGCGGAAATCAAGCAACTCACGGAAAGCGCGGCAGCATCGTGCTTGTCCGAGTGAGTTTGACTACGAAGGCTGGAAAACGATTGGGCGGTGGAGGAGGGGCGGACCGAAACACAGTGGCAGGACGTATACAGGAACAACCATCAACGGCTCGAATAAAGTGGCAGTAGCAGAGAAACAGCAAGACTGCTGGAACACATGCGACTACCCCTCCGAATGCCGCTGGGGCAAGAAGTTCGGGATTCACACACCCGTCGACTCTGTCTTCCCCTCAGCCTTCCCCAGTACCGAAAGCAACAGCAGTATGCCCACACTGACTGCTCCTATTATTATCAACTCCATCAACACGTTGCCTGAGGGTATCCTCAAACCAGGGGACTGTAGTGAGACTAATGAGACTATTGCGAGGAAGAAAGATGTCAAGACGAATCTTTGGACTGCGTTAAGGGCTAGTGCGGAGAGGAGGAAGGGTGCTGGAGAAAGGGGTGGGAGTCCGCTTTCGGGGGTTGGGAATGTGGATGCGGGGATGGTGATGAGAGATGGGGATGTGCGGGGAGTGAGGAGAGATGGGGATGGGGATGTTGTTATGGGGAGTGTTGATCCTGGGCTTTTGGATGATGCGGGTGTTCCGCCCTCACCTTCGTCATCGCATTCGCAGTCGGAATCATCGTCTTCCTCTTCGTCAGCGGTGGACTCGCTCAAGGCGTTGGTGAGCAGAAGGCGGTATCGACGCGTGAAATCGAGGTCTAGAATGAATGGCTCGGTTGATAAGAGATATGCTGAGACGGGTCATGTGGTAATGGGGAATTTGGAAGAGAGGTTGGAGGATCAGGTTAGGTTGGATGATGAGGATATGGTGGTGGAGGGGTTTGCGCCGTTGTGTCGGGTGAGGAGTAGGGGGTGTTCTGTGTGAGATGGAATTTTTTGCTGGTTAGTCGGCCTTCTTTAATTTAAAATTATATACAATTGTCGTAGATGCAGAACGCGAATGTGAGGCTTTCCTGCGGCTAAAAGTGGCACTTCCGTCCCAGGTCCGCCAGCGCCCATGTTCCTGCAGGGATGCGCCTGTGCCTGACCGTCGACGCACGAGCCAACTCCCTTCACGGGAAGTCGCGCCCTGAACGCCGCCGCGCCGTCATTGCTACTTCTTCACTTCTCTCTCACAGCGCGCTGAGCCTGACACCCCGAGGCACATTGTCAATATGGTGCTCTCGTTTATTCTCATCCAGAACAGGCAGTAAGTTGGCATGTTCGTGCAGAGGAGGGTTGGGGAGGTCATGTAGTATAGAGGGCTAATGAGTTGTAGAGGGAAGACAAGATTGGCGAAGTGGTATGCGCCGTATAGTGTGAGTTGAGATACGGAAACACATTGAGAGACGTGGCAGTAGCTAACAAGTATGCAGGATGAAGAGAAAGTCAAGTTAAAGGGCGAGGTACGCGATACCCTCCTTCCCCCCACCCATCCACCACGCCTCCTCAAGCCGCCCTCGAACCCTTCGCATAGCGAGTCCCGAAACGAGACTAAGAACGAATTCAGGTCCACCGCCTCATCGCCCCGCGCGACCAAAAACACCAGTCCAACTTCGTCGAGTTCCGCAACATGTCCAAGATTGTGTACCGCCGCTACGCCGGACTCTTCTTCTGCGCTTGCGTCGACACAAACGACAACGAGCTCGCGTACCTCGAAGCCATTCACTTCTTCGTCGAGGTGCTAGATGCCTTCTTCGGGAACGTGTGTGAGCTGGATCTGGTGTTTAATTTCTACAAGGTGTACGCGATACTGGATGAGGTGTTTTTGGCGGGTGAGATTGAGGAGACGAGTAAACAGGTTGTGCTGACGAGGTTGGCGCATTTGGATAAGCTGGAGTAGGGAGGGCGAGAAGAATATACTATATGAATTACATGGTCGCAGCATGCCGCGGGGCTGCTTCGACGGGCACCTCGGACTCGGATGAGAGGAATGAGGCCAGTAGCTATGAGCCGCTAAGGGCATACAACAGAGTTACGTATATAGCCGCGCTGAGAGGGCTTGCGCGAGTATATGGTGCGCCAGTAACCCCATGGTGGGTTGACATACTTCGAGGCTGGTTCGGTACCAAGATTTGGGCGGAAGGACAGCACGGAGAATTTCCTGCAAATCCTAGCAACTTCTGCAAACACAGCGTTCACGCATATCTGTCCTGCTTCTACA
This sequence comes from Alternaria hordeiaustralica, assembly GCF_023758085.1. Lineage (NCBI taxonomy): Eukaryota > Fungi > Ascomycota > Dothideomycetes > Pleosporales > Pleosporaceae > Alternaria > Alternaria hordeiaustralica. The sequence continues at coordinate 99,055 of NW_026056803.1, read as the reverse complement.
TTCGGTGACACGCGAGTGAATGTACCCTGTCGTTCTTGCATGTGAGTGAGCGCACGGACGCGCTCTTATGATGGAAGCAGAGGTCTAGAAAATAGCCACATCATCAACCTTGGTTCTTCGCGATCTGTCCCTTCGCCTGTGCCCAAAATCCCCCAGCATGCTCGCCCCATGATATGAACATCTCTAACACCATTCCGCGCCCCGTTGTTCCTCCGCCACACGCCTGACTCGCCTCGAATCGTCCCGTCCATCGAATCCACCGCAACATCCCCGCGCCGCGACCATGTCTGAGTTCGCCGCATACCACGCCCTCGGCACGGGCTCTCCAAACCCGAATGGAACCGGCAGGCCAGACGAGCCCAACAAATGGCGCCCACCAGTCGCTGCGGGCCCTCCTGGCTACCAACAGACGGGCAGCCCGGCCATGGCCCAGCCTCCGAATCAGTACGCCGGCACACCAGCGCAATATGGCACGCCAGTCCAGCAAGAAGGTTATTTCCCCGACCAGTCGGCGCTGCAGGGTCAACCTCAATACCAGGGCGATCAAGACGTGAACAACCTCACGGGGCAAATGGGAGCAGTTGGGCTGGGTATGGATCAGGCGGCACAACCCAAGCACAAGAAGAAGAACAGACATGCATATCATAATATCGAGGGACCTGGAGGGAGTTCACCGGCGTTCAATGGAGCGCCGCAGAATGGCACACCTGCCCAATACCAAAACTCGCCTCAAGTCGGAGGAGCGCAATGGATGGAGCCCCAGATCACTCCCGCTATGAGCCAGTTTCCCGCACCTGTAAACCCTATCTTCAGTCCTGGATCGCAGGCTTCACCTATGCAGTACGCTGCCAGAACACCAGCAGCACCACATCAGAGTGGAGGAGCGGCGGTTGGATCAGCTCAAGGACGTGTAGATCCCGAGCAGATTCCCAGCATACCGAAGTCGCGCGATGCGCCGGCGAAGTACTACCTAGAGAACGTATACCCGACTATGGAGCACCACCTACCGCCTCCCGCCACGGTCCCCTTCGTAGCCTTTGACCAGGGCAACTCATCACCTAAGTTCGCACGTTTGACCATGAACAACATTCCACTCACTGCGCAAGCCCTTGCTGCGACTTCGTTACCGCTTGGTATGGTCTTGCAGCCGCTGGCTGCTCAACAAGAAGGCGAGCAAGCTATACCCGTATTGGACTTTGGCGAGTCCGGTCCACCACGATGTGCAAGGTGTCGCGCGTACATCAATCCGTTTATGCAGTTCAAGGCTGGTGGAAACAAGGTCGTGTGCAACCTGTGTACATACCCGGGCGACGTTCCCGGTGAATACTTTGCGCCTACCGATCAGTCTGGCGTCCGAATAGATAGACTACAACGGCCGGAGCTCACTTTGGGCACTGTCGACTTCCTCGTACCCAAGGAATACTGGTCGAAAGAGCCTGTCGGTCTACGGTGGTTGTTCCTTGTCGATGTGACCGCCGAGGCTGTAAACCGTGGTTTCCTCCATGGCTTCTGTGAAGGCATCATGAAAGCGCTCTATGGCGAAGAAGCAGAGACACAGGGCGCCGAGACTACAACTCGGATACCAAAGGGTGCTAAAGTAGGCATCGTCACATACGACAAGGAGATGCACTTCTACAACCTCAACGCCAGCTTGACGAGCGCTCAAATGCTCGTCATGTCTGACCTTGAAGATCCCTTCCTACCCTTCAGCGAAGGCTTGTTCGTCGACCCCGTGGAGTGCAAGAGCGTCATCACATCACTTCTCGCACAGCTACCGACCATGTTCTCTGAAGTCAAGAATCCAGAGCCAGCGTTATTACCTTGCTTGAACTCTGCCGTGGCAGCATTGTCGGCTACAGGCGGAAAGATTGTGTGCTCTTTGGCTGCGCTTCCGACTTGGGGTCCTGGTCGGCTGATGCTACGCGAGGACAACAATGTACACAACACCGATGCTGAGAAGAAGCTTCTTCAGACTGAGCATCCTGGGTTCAAGAAGGTTGCTGAGAAGATGGTGCAGAATGGTATTGGTGTGGACTTTTTCCTTGCTGCACCCAGTGGAGGGTACCTCGACATTGCGACCATCGGCCACGTTTCCGCTGTAACAGGTGGAGAAGTCTTCTACTACCCCAACTTCCATGCGCCAAGGGATATCCTGAAATTGTCCAAGGAGATCCAGCACACAGTCACGCGAGAAACCGGATATCAAGCGCTGATGAAGGTTCGCTGCTCAAATGGCCTGCAGGTCTCTGCCTACCACGGAAACTTCTACCACCACACTTTTGGCGCCGATCTAGAGTTCGGAGTCATTGACGCCGACAAGGCTATTGGTGTCATGTTCAGCTACGATGGTAAACTGGATCCGAAGCTTGATGCTCACTTCCAGAGTGCGCTACTATACACGGCTGCTAACGGTGAGCGGCGAGTGCGGTGCACGAACATCGTGGCCAGCGTTAGCCCGAATACTGGTGAATGCATGAAGTTTGTCGATCAGGATGCCGTCGTAAACATCATCGCCAAGGAAGCTGCTGCTCGCATGACAGAGAAGAACCTCAAGGAGATTAGGGGAGCCTTGACGGAGAAGACTGTCGACATTCTTGCTGGCTACAGGAAAAACTTCACTGGCAACAATCCTCCTGGTCAGCTTGTACTACCGGAGAACCTCAAGGAGTTCGGCATGTACATTCTCGGACTGATCAAGTCAAGAGCCTTCAAGGGCGGTAAAGAGCCCACAGACCGGAGAGTCCACGACATGCGCATGATCAAGTCGATGGGCCCACTGGAGATGTCGCTATACCTCTACCCCCGCATCATCGCAATCCACAACCTCGACGCGCGCGACGGTTTCGCAAACGAAAAGGGCCACCTCGTAATGCCAGAAAACATTCGTGCCTCCTTCTCCAAAGTCGAAGAAGGCGGCGCCTACATCGTCGACAACGGCCAAGTCTGCCTCCTATGGCTGCACACACAAGTCTCACCCAACCTCCTCGAAGACCTCTTCGGCGAAGGCAACAACAGTCTAAAAGCACTCGATCCCTTCCAATCTACCCTCCCCGTCCTCGAAACCCACCTCAATGCTCAAGTCAGGAATATCTTGCAGTACCTTGAAGGTACGAGGGCGTCCAAGGCGCTTACTATCCAGCTTGCACGACAGGGTCTGGATGGCGCGGAATACGAGTTCGCGAGGTTGTTGTATGAGGATCGGAATAATGAGGCGCAGAGTTATGTGGATTGGCTTGTGCATGTGCATAGGCATATTCAGTTAGAGGTACTTGGACTCTGATAGTGTGTGTTCGGAACGCGATTGCTGACTCTGAATAGCTTGCTGGACAGCGCAAGAAGGAAGATTCGGGTGATGGTGTTGGGTCGACTTTTGTTGGCCTGCGGACACCGTATTGGGGGTAGGGTAGTACGAGAAGGCAGCGATGTCGATGATGGAGGTTATATTGCATAGCGATAGCGGGGAACCGGCGAAGTATTACTACTGAAAGACGAGACCCACGTATTCAATTGAACCCAACATTTCTCCCATCACGTCTTTATCCTGCGTATGTTGATGTTCCCCACCACTACATCATGCGAGGACGCACCGCTCGCGTTGACGATACGACAAGGATCTGACACGTGACCCCACTAGCGCACCTCGCTTAGCTTTTCCGCTCAACGAAGAAAATCGCCAGCGCCAGCCTTCCATCGAACTTTCGCTCGACAACTAACCCACAGCATCACGACGCAAAGATGCCTACCCGCCTAACCAAGACCCGCAAGCACCGCGGTCACGTCTCCGCCGTATGTTGTCACGCCGCGATGGCTTCTGTACTGTACTAATCGTTGTTCTAGGGTCACGGACGTGTCGGAAAGCACAGGAAGCATCCCGGTGGTCGTGGTATGGCCGGTGGTCAACATCACCACCAGACCAACATTGACAAGTACCATCCTGGTTACTTCGGAAAGGGTAAGTTATGAGTGTACGAAGTGCATGTGAGACAAACACTGACTTCGTCTGCAGTCGGAATGAGGTACTTCCACAAGATGCAGAACCTCTTCTGGAAGCCCGTCATCAACCTCGACAAGCTCTGGTCGCTCATCCCCGCCGAGAAGCGCGCCGAGTACCTCGCCAACAAGTCCGGCAACGCCCCCGTCCTCAACCTCCTCGACTACGGCTACTCCAAGGTCCTCGGAAAGGGTCGTCTCCCCGCCGTCCCCATCGTCGTTCGCGCCCGCTACGTCTCCGCTGAGGCTGAGAAGAAGATCAAGGAGGCTGGTGGTGTCGTTCAGCTCGTCGCATAAGCGCCAGAACGATACGATACGATACGATCAACCATCACTCACACAACACGATTGTGCATGAAACGGCGTCTCGGAATGATACAAAAGGATACCATAACGGCAATGATTGGGATGGATCTTCAAGTCCGCAGTTACCCTAACGGGTCTGCGTTTGACTTGCGTCAGCGTGGTGGCTGAGGAATGTTTCATAGACAATATGACCGTTCCTGAACAAACCTTTGGCCTTTGGCTATCCCGTCCATGCCATGCGTGGGTGTGGCTCGGCATCGCTGTGCTATCGCATAGCTGCCTCCGTGATGTCGTGATGTTATGGCGCTACGTGCTGTGAGGTGAAAATTCTGTGGTACTAACTTGATGAGTCCAGTATACCGCGTACTTTTTGGCCTGACAGCCTGTCGTCCAAACAACGCAATTTGCGCTTGAAGCACTGGCATCGATGCAATTACATCGAGTAGAAAGTTCTATCGCATCAGATATGCGCCTGCGATCGTGACCTTTGGCTATTACTCCAGCCGCGAACTCATCACAATGGCCTAGCCTTCAGTTAGGCGTGCTCATTAGTCTGTATCAATCAGAAACCAGATGTTACTCATCCAAATTCTGAACATCTTACTCATTCCGTGTCTGAATCCGCTCACCTAGAGCATTTGACGCTGCGCTGCAATAATAACGCCAACAAAGTATTTGCGTACACCCTCCTCCGCAAACCAAAGCTCATCAACCGCTTCGATCTGCACTTACATCACCTTACCATCGTCAGCGCGCTGCATGAGAATTGAAACGCGTTCCTGAAAACTCTGGCTAAGCTGCCGGTTCTACCCTTTGGTAACGGAAACTCACTTCTTCGTCTCATAATATAGACCATCACTGTCATCAGGCGTGCATGGATTGGCCGATATACAATGCGTCTGCACATTGACGAAGGCCACTCAATTCTACAGATGAGGGAAAACCTGCGACCACGCCGGCGTGTCATACACGCCTTTCGGCACATTCCTAATGCTCACAAAAGCCTCAACCACAATGTACGCCCGACTCACGATATAACTTGCGCCACAAAGTATACACAAAAGCGTAATGACCGCAGTACTAAGCCAGCCAAGCGACCGCTTATTGTAAGCCACCCAGATCGTGTCAATGAACGGAAAGACATAAGCCAAGAGATTGGTGACCAGCCAAAACGCCGCACAAAAGGTTACCCATACAGAACTCAATCGCCAGAAGAGCTGCTCTATCTCACTAGGAAAAAAGTAGTTCCACGCTGCAACGTGTATCGCACCATATGCGCATGAAGCTCCCCATAGTACCATGCCCATGATTAAGGATTGGGTGCGGCGGATTAGACCATCGTTTGGCCAGTCTAGAGCGTGAGATTGTACGAGTTCGGTGACGTGGGGTATGCTGTATGTAGAACCCGAGATGGCACTTTCGCGAGCTGGGGTGAAGCGAGTCCGTAGAATTGGATACAGCAGCAAAGCTTCTTCGGCAAGACGTCTCATTTCAGAACCGGCTTCCGTCTCAGGATCCCGCTCCAAATGCTGAATGTTAGGACGAGTCCCGAGATGACCGGATGCACGAGGTTGCGCTGTACTGCTGCAACCAACAAGATCATGATCTTCAGATCTTGTCTCTTCTCCACCATAGTAAGCCAATTTCTCTAGTTCTGGCGTCCGGACCCGAAATATCGCAAACACGCCCTGTGGCACCTTGCCACTCATCCGACTCGCTAGATACATGTACGCAGCCAAAGGCAGCCAGTCCCCTTTGAGTAGCGTGGGAGACGTCACCTGCCTCGGTTTGTGCCACCAGAGAACATACATGATGAGCGCGCAAACGACGTGCGCGACAACGTGTACCTCGAGTAAAGTAGTCGGCAGCCCAGACGCAGTCCGACTGATGACCTGGACAATCATCCACCCGGCCTGGATGCACACGAGTAGCTTGGCAAGGCCGTCTGCTTTGTTCTTGTCTTTTATATCGTCGAGGGAAACGTATGGAATGTGTCCGCACTGCGCGAGTAATGCAGCTCCTTTGGCTGTTAGGGTGAGGCGTTTCGCACCATTGAACAAGACCGCGCTGCGAGTGTCGGTGTCGTCGATGTCGAGTGCGAAACCGCCCATTGTGCCGTAGAAACCGTGTGGAATAGTCCATGGAGTAGGACGGTGGTGGTTATGGTCTTCAGATACTACTGCTGTCTGGGAGCTGTCAGTTCGGGAGCCAAAGCAAGCATGGTTTGGCTATGTACTTTTTCGCGAGCTTCCGCCCCATCTTCTTTCTCCCTCTTTGCCTCTTCTATCTCCAAACACAGCTTCCGTGCAGACGCTAGTTGTCGCCAGGCTGTGTACACCATCAGCTCTGGTGCGAAGAGGCCCAGAATGCACCATTGAAGCTCTCTTAGTAGGACCCGGCAATTGCCTTCGGTCTTGCGCGGTACGTTCAAGTGCACAGCTGAATACACGCATAAGCCGAGTGTGGCGAAGCAGCTTATGAGCAGGGAGATGGTATCTCGTTGGTTGTCCTCTTTTACGAAGCCTACGGTATCTGTAGTGTTGACGTTGCCGGTGCTGATGCCGGAAACACTGTGGGCGGAGAGGGAGATGAACGCAAAGCTGCACGGAACTAACACCATGGTTCAAGACAACAAGCGCAGGCCTGATCGGAGAAGGTAGGGTGAAAGACTACGGGGCGCGCCGCTTATACTAAAGCCCGATGAGTGTCCATGCTGCGCCGTCCGACTGCAGGCTCGCATGGTTGAGCGGCAAGTCGAATGGGGGCCGATTCAGATATGGAGTTGTGTACCGAAAAGTCTCGAGAACATGGTATCCTGCATGTAGGAATGCGTATCCATGGACAGTGTAACGAATAGGAGCGGGCGGACGGTCCTCTTGATGAGTACCTACGCTGCGCCGCAAGAAGGTGAGACGGGCGCGTGCCGTCCCTTCTCAACCGGCCCCCACCCTGTACTTCCAAGGTTACGTCGATACCAGATGCAGCCGCTGTCAGGCGGCTGATAACACTCACCAAAAACGCACTAACATGCCACTATGCGCAATTGATTGGAGACGGAGCAGATATTCGAGGATTGTGGAACGAAAGGATCGTTGTGGAGATCAGGCGTCTTCCAAGGTTGCGTCGAATTGATTCGTGCATCGGCTTTCCTGTTCCTGCGCTAAATCACATGCACATGGGCTGTGCCGCTTGTACTTCGACTTTGCATCCCACCTCATGTTTTCACGCCCAGAGAATTACCATTTTTAAGATGAGTGTTCGTCCTCGACGACCTGCAGAACAGGTCGGTTCAACAGCGAAAACCCAGGTACGCATGCGTCTACCGCGTATGTGCATGCCAAGGCTAATGGTTGCAAGGCTGAGCCTCGCGATCAAATGGGAAAAAGGCAACGAGGCTCGTTGTTGACGTGGGATGAGATACGTAAGATAGTTGGTTGCATGGTGTTTCTATAGCTGACCGATGTTGTAGCGAGTTGGTACCAGTATATTCATCATTAGATTACTTATCATCGACATCCGCTCACTAGGGTTAGAGACAATGAGTACATTCTGTCAGGCTATAGGTAATAATATTGGTATCCTCTTTATAGAAGTTCTCTAAGGGCGACATCCAGGGCAATCTCAAAATCTTACAAACAGTCCTTGAAAAGTATCCTCGGCATCCACAATGAAACCGGTAAGATTATACACAATGCCTGCAGGAGGCGAACTGACTTTTCTTTAGTAAACATCTTCTCGCACCTTATAGGATCAGCACTATTCTTCGCGCTTCCTATCCCCGTATACTATTCCTTGCAGCCAAGATACGACACAGCAACCACAGCGGACGTAGTCGTATTCTCAACCTTCTTCTTTGGAGTCGCTATCTGCTTTGCACTATCCGCAACGTAAGTCTTGTCACACCTTCTTCCACTGGTACCCAGGAAGTGACACACAAAACAGTTTCCACGTCGTCAACAACCACAGCGAAAGCGTCCACGTCTTCGGTAACCAGCTCGACTACGTAAGCAAACAACCCCCCCAACCACTCCACACAGCCACTGAGTACTTTAGCTCGGCATAGTGATACTAATGTGGGGTTCCACCATCCCATGCGTATACTACGGCTTCTACTGCACACCGCAACTACAAACAACATATTATACGCTCGTGTCCGTCTTAGCAGGAGCCTGTGTCTACGCAACACTGCACCCAGCTTTCCGTCGCCCAAAGTATCGACCCTACCGCGCGGCCATGTATGCCGGTCTCGGTCTCTCCTTCATCATTCCCATCGTGCACGGCTTGCTGAAATTTGGTTGGGAAACGCAGATGTGGAGGATGAGTTTGGACTGGATGGCGTTGATGACGACGTTTAATCTTACGGGTGGCGCGTTGTACGCTATGAGAGTAAGTTGGTTGAGCCTATTACTACTACCACTACTGCGTCCGCAAGAAAAGGAAATGGGGGACTGACTACATGTAGATTCCTGAGAAATGGTATCCGTACCGGTTTGATGTCTGGGGTTCTAGTCACCAGATTATGCATTGCTTGGTTGTTTGTGCTGGTGTTGCGCATTTGTTTGGGCTGCTGAGGGCTTTTGATCATGTTCATGGGTATGGGGATGTTTGTGGGGTGTAATGAGGGAGTTGACGTTGTCCCTTGTTACTATTTCGACACCAACGCTCTATTGGCGGCCATCTACAACATGTGAGCACTAGAGATATTCTGCGAGACACTGCTTCACTTTAGCCTTTCTTCTGACCTGATAATTTGGTAGTCGCAGCAGTAGTAATAGACGTGATACCAACGACTTGGTAGAGTCGATGTGACTAGACTCATAGCAGCGACCTGGGTATCGCTCATCCAGTCTCTGTCACATCTCTCCCACCTTCCTCGTCACCATTATATCGGAGCAGAGACTCACCCTTCTGCTCTTCTCCATCCGCCGCTAACTCCTCAGTGTCGTCTTGCTGATTCTCAACAACATTATTCGCACTACCACCACCCTTACCATCCTCACCACCATCAACCCCAACCCCAACCTCGTTACTTCCCTCCAATTCCTCCCCCTGCACAACCACATTAGTAACCCTTAGCACACCCCTTCCACCACCATGCCCCTCCGGTACCCGATAACTCCTCGGCAGCGTCCGACTACTCGACTGCGAAGTTATCGCACGAACAGGACGGATGAAACGCTCATTGACTTGGCGTTGAGTACGGAAGTGTCGTTCGAGAGTTTCGTGCGCAGACAAACTGGGCTGTGTGTGGCCCGATGAGGGGGTCGTTTCGGGACGGGAAAAACCAGCGGGCAGCTCATCCACGCGTTCAATCGGAGTAGTACTCGTGTCGACACCGTTCGGTGGTCCATGACCACCTGTATACCGAACAGGCGTGCTAGCCACCTCCCCTTGATCCCGTTCAAGCGCCATCATCAAATCCCGTATCTCCTTTGCTGCATCCTGTTGCAGAGGTAAATCTTCAAGTTGCGTTTGCCGTAACCGGTCGCTGAGACTCGAACCTGAGTGCTCTTGTCTAGGCCCACGCTGAACCTCTTCCCCTCTCTCTCCACCCGAAGATCCGGTATCTGACACAGCTACAGAAACCGGCAAAGGAGTCATCACCCTAACACTCCCCGGCGCCCTCTGAATCATCTGCGAAAGACCAACCGGCGGACCAATCACACTCTGCGTCCGACTTTCTAGGTTTGGGACAAGAGAAGGCGGGTTAGGGTTAGGCTGTGTGCTGTCTTTTCTCCTCTTCGCTTTGGGTTTAGGGACGAGAACGGGGATTTCTGTGGGGTTGTTGATGTTGATGTCTTCGATGTGGTGGGTTTGCGGCGCAGATGGTTCCGCTAGGCGGAGGGCCATGAGGCGTTCTCGGAGTCTGGCTTCTTCTTCGTGTTTTTGGGTTCGGTGTATTTTGTGGGAGAGGTAGGCTATGGTGTATTTCTTTGGGGTTGTGGGTACGGCGGGGGTGGTGGGTGTGTTTGTGTTGGTTGGATTGGGGGTGGTGGTGGTGTGTAGTGGTGTGACGGTTCCGGGTCGACATGCAAAGGTGCTTAGGAGCCGGTTCATCATGTTCTTTCTCCCTGCATTGGTTTCCCCAGAGGAAGTCCTCATGGCGAACTCCTCGTCTTCTTCCTGCTCCGCCATCCTTCTCTCTTCACCAGTCAAAGCGTCCAAATACCGCCGCCTAACCTCATCCTCACGCTCCCTGTCACCATCTACACCACCACCCTCATAGCTCTCCCCCACAGACCCAAACACCCTCTCGACATCATACTGCACAGGCGAAGAAACCGTCCGTCTCCTCCCCCTCCCTTCACCCCTCCTCCTCAGATTCCGCTCACTCTCCGTATGATACCCCTCAAGCCCAAGCCAATACTCGCTCGTCTCTTGAGCACTCATACCGTGATAAGGATGATTAGGCGCATACGTATACCCCCCTTCTACACCATAACCATCATTGTTGTATCCACCATTTCCTTCCTGTCTGTGATCAATCCGGTAACTCAGGCTCGACGCCGTGCCCTCCGCAGAAATCAAATGCCGACTCGCATTAAACGGACTAATAGGCGAAATCGTTCTATCAACAGGATATATCGGGAAGCGGGCGTGCGGCGTAGGCGGTGTTACGGCGCGGTAGTATGGGGAGGGGGATTGTGTGGGTCGGGGTGGTGGTGGTGGTGGAGGGGGCTGGGAAGAGGAGGTTGGTGAGGACGGTGCGTCTTCCGGGTAGGGGTTTGATGGTATCGATAGTCCGGGGGATGGAATCGATAGTCCCGGTGAGGAGTTTGGGTGGATGATTAGGTTAGGAGGGGAGGGGAAGGGCGGGGGAGGTGTGGTTCGTGCGGGTTGTCGGGTTAGGGGGAGGAGGAAGTCGTCTTCGGGGTAGGGGTTTGAGGGGAGGGAGATGGAGTCTTCGTTTCCTGGGCTGGCGGGATAGGGTGGTTCTTCGTCTTCGTTTTCTTCGTCTTGGATAGAAGTATGAGGTGCTTCTTCGTCTGGCGCCTCTGCATCTGGCGCTTCCTCATCTGGCGCTTCTTGGTTTCGCGCCTCACTGTCTTGCGCTTCTTCATCTTGCGCTTCTGCGTCTGGCACCTCCCCGTTCCACTCCTCCGGACTCATATTCTGCAGCATACTCTGCAGCTCACGCCCTTTCTTCCTTCCAACCTGCACATCTCCGTCAGCAACCACTCATCCCCTTCCTCACCCCAAAAGTCAATCACATACCGTAGCATACCTCCCCCCACCCTCATACATCCTCTGTACCTCATCCAACCCCCTCCTCCTCGCCGCCCCACTATTCAAACTATGATACGCCACGTACATCTCTCGCTCTCCCTCTCCATCCCCACCGGACACTCTCTCCTCCGCGATACGATGTTCCATACGCATCAACCTCTCTTCCTCCCTATCCATATCCAACTCCCATTCTCCACCCCACGTCCCGTCGTTGATATCCTCTCCGCTTAAATCTCGATCTCGATGGCGGAGGGGTTCCATGCTATCAGACCTTCCATCACAGTCAACATCCCCATCCCCATCTCCTTCGTTGCCCGATTCAAGGTCCCAGTCCACGGGACTCAGATCCCGTAAGTCCTCTTCTGACTTATCCACGCCGGTATAGTACAAACCCAGGCTCGCAGACAGTGCCGTTCGTGCATTGTCGCCCCGGCGTCCCAGGTCTTCTCTGCGGCGGAGGGAGTTGGGGATGGAGTTGGTGAACTTGCCTTTGAGGGAGACGACAGTTACGTTCTGGCGGATTGTGGCGATGCGGTCGCGGAAGCGGGCGAGGTATGCGGCGGTTTGTTCGGGGGACATTGTGGACGTTCGCGCTGGTTCATGGGATGTTGACGAGCAGGTGTTGTACCCGCGGCCGCTGGGACTGGGACCTGAACCGACTCCTGGATTCTATTACAACTACTGTGTGCTGTGGGCACTCATATCCTGGAAGCGAGACACGAGGTCCGCACTGCTTGTAGACTGGCTAAGTTGGTGGGTTGAGTGTTGTTGGGCTGTCAAACGTCAGTGGTTTTGACATCCTTACCCGTACATTGGACCCTTATACCCATAACCATATAGTTATCAGCACATAAGGCACGGCACAAAAGCAATACGCACCAATCTTAAAGATAAGTTTCATTAGGGTATCCACGCCACAACTACACCTTCTCTCCTACAGCCAGCAAGTTCAGCAGTACTTCCTTCGCCTTGTCTGGCTCGACGCTTCCGTCTGGGGCTCTAATCACCATCTGCCCCACAAACCAGCCGACCTTCTTGACTTGACCCTTTTCGGTGATGTCTCGAACCATGTCGGGTTTCTCTTCTAGTAGAGTCTGTGCTAGCTTGATGTACTCTTCCTGGCTGAGTGGTTGCAGGAGAAGGTTCTCTTGGTGAAGGACTTCGGATACGCTGCGCTCGTCTCCCTCAAATTTGATAGCGAGTAGGCGTTTTGCGGAAGGCGATGTGACCTCTTTGCGACGTATGTGCGAGATGACACCGGCGAGATAGTCGGCCGGGACGCGGTTAGGGTCCCAAGGTTCGTCTTGGAAGAGAGAGCCGAGTTCCATCAACACCCTGGTCACGCGTTAGTTTAATTACGACGCGTAGCATAGCAGATGAACATACCAGTTCCCGGTGATCTTGCCCAAGGTTTCAAGCGGAACGTCGTTCTCGTGCTGCTCGGTTTGGCGCACCAGGCAGCGGATGACGTCCAGATAATACTCCAGTCGTTCACCATCGTCCATGGAGAGAAGTGTGATGGCATCCTTGGTAGTGAGTCCGTATGTGTTGGCAAGCATGTCCACATTCACATCGGGCAGCTTGGGAAGGGTGTTCCGGAGGTGTTCAACGAGATCCTAGCAATGGTTAGCATACTCTTCATGCCAGAAGTAAAATTCGTGCTTACATTTCCGATGATGACCGGAGCAATATCTGGGTCCGGCATGTAGCGGTAGTCGATCTCGCCCTCTTTGCCTCTGAGACGTTTGGTAGTCTTGCTTCCAAGAGTCCATCCGCGAGTCTCGCCCTCAACGACACCTCCACCCTCGAGCAAGTCGATCTGTCGATCACGCTCCGCGATGATGGCATCTTCCACAGCCTTGACGCTTGCCAGGTTCTTGATCTCAGTTCGCTGTCCTAGACCGGTAACACCGTGGTATGAGTGGCTAGCCTCCGAGGACTCTCCTGCACGTTGACGAACCGATACGTTGACATCGGCACGCAGTCCGCCCAACTCCATGCCCGTTGTGCAGGCATTGACAGCCTTGAGTATGTTTTGTATTTTGCGAACGACGACAGCAGCGACCGTGGGATCGTGGATCTGAGGGAGGGTGATGATTTCGATTAGAGGATGCGAAACGCGGTTGAAGTCGAGTAGGTGGGTCGAAGGGGGTTGCTGCACGGTCTTTGCGGTATCCTGCTCCATCTGTATCTGCTTGATGCCAATCTCGACAGGCCCTGGTTGCGGGGCAGCGCCAGGCGGGAAGTCATGAGGGTATAGGGTAATCTTGCCGTTCGTCGCGAAGGGCTCGTAGTACTGCGTGATCTGGTAGCCGGCGGGCTGATCTTGGTAGAAGTAGTGCTTGCGGTCGAAGCTGCTCTTGGGCTGTATCTCGCACTGGAAGGCTATAGCGGCGCGGAGGGCGGGTAGGAGGGTTTCCTTCTGGAAGTGAGGCTGAGTACCGGGAAATGCGACGTCGAATAAGGAGACATGGGTATTGGGTGCCTCGCTGACTGAGGTCGCAGCACCAGAGAAAAGCTTCCGCGCGGTGTTGAGTTCGGCATGGACTTCGATTCCAACCGTCAGCTCCCACTTCTCTAGTCGCACATCTTTGCCCTTTTTCGAGGACTTCGAGGCGCCAGAGGAGGCGCTCTTCTCTTTCTTTTGTTGCTTCGCAGCATCTTTCAGCTGCTTTCGGAACGCTGTGCCATCCTGGGTCGGTGGTGGCTGGGTCTCAGTGTGGAGAGATCGTGCTGTGTGACGCGTGGGAAGTTTGGCAGCGCCCAATTGAGACTGTCTAGTCCGGCGCAGACATGAATGACATATGTAGGGTTGCTTCGAGGCTGTAGCAAGAGAGTTGCGCGTGGTGCGGGCGAACATGACGTGAAGTATGGCGAGCAGCAGTTCTGGTGCCAATGCACAGTTGCGGGCGGTCTGTGCTCACTTCCGAGCCACCTTGGACCAGCGACACGCGACGCCAACCACCCAATACTTCAACGCCAGGAAATGAAGCCGACGCCAACGCCAGAACCTCTCGCGTCGCTTGTTCCACTTGAACACGTTTCGACGTCGACCGAACGGCCGACGAGCTCGACGAGCCCTACCGCCATGGTCTCGATGCCAACGCATTCACAACGACCGTCCGTTTTAGGTCACCTTGTGGAGTAACCTCTGGAGTTTCCTGATTGCCCACTCAACAAGGGCTTGTCTCTTTCCAAGTCGCCTTCGTTTCACCCTCTCGAGGTCGATAAGACGGAGGTTGGCAGCGACTCCGCCTAGATTCTCGGGCACTGACAGGGTCGGATCCGATTCGCATGAGCTTCCCACCGCGGCATGAGTCTCCGGCGCCGCGCTCGGGGTGTTTTGGTGTACAGTAGTCGGCGCGTAGACGTGAACATAACAGGTAACGTTCTGATAAAAGGTATGCTCACCCGCGTTAGGGCGAGGAATGTCGAAACTACCGACGTTTGCCATGCGAGTCGGTTCGTTCAGCCCTCCTCTTGCGGACACGAGCCTTCAGTCTTCTGAAACTGTTGCGGCACCTCTGCCACGCTTCTTCGTCTTTCGGTCTGTCGGCGGCGTGTACGAAGTTCCCTGGATGAACATACACCCCCGGCCAGCGAGAGAAGTTCGCCTCTGATCCAGCGTTGGAGCCTTGGGAGAATCGCACGCTCCGATAACTCCGACTGCTGCGTACACTGGTCCCCATCCGCGCAAATGGGGTGAATGTTCCGGGCTCGAGCTTGCTGAGACGTACGCGAGTCTTGACCGAACAATCGAAGCCTCAAAACTTACCCTTGATGATGTTCTCAGCAACAGCTTTGGCGCTGTTCAGGAACTTCTTCGTCTGTTCCTTTCTCTTCTCCTTCTTCTGTGTCCTTGCTTGTATACGCTCTTCTCGTTGCTGTCGTTCTTCTGGTGTGCTAGTATCGGGTTGTGTCTTCGACTGCGACGAGGTGGAAGGACCGGCAGTGTCTGTCTGGGGTGTAGCGGCGAAGTCGGTGTACTTGTATTCTCGTTCAGTCGGATCAGGTTCTTTGTTGGCACAGTCTTTCCCTGAATCAGCACCACAGTCACCTCCAGTATCGCCTTTTGAATCGGCTCCGCGATCTCCAGATGTCGTTCCGCAATCGCCTGAAGATGTCGTCCCAGAGTCGGCGGCGACGAACGAAGACTCCATTCAAAGCCTTGATGTGTGTTTGGCGTCGCTCAAAGATGGAGCTTGAGTGTAAGAAGCGTGGCAGTCAGACGAATCTTCTCCTTCAGCTTAGCCGCCTCGTGGCGCTTCGCTTTGACTGCAGTAGCGGTCTCGGCTCGGACTGCCCTTCGTTGTCGCTTCTTCTCTTTGCGTTCCGCTCTCTCACGCTCCCACTGTTCTTCTTGTTCTTTGCGTTTGCGGTCCGCTGCCGCTTGCTCCTCGGCTGTCAATGGTCGGCTGGACGAGGAGGAGCCTTGTGGGATGTAATCGGTTCCTGAATCTCCGCCTGAGTAGCTGCCGCCGTCACCTCCGTCACCTGCGGTATGGGATGTGCTGCAACCGCCGGAGTCGCCGCCGCCACAGTCACCAGAACTATAGCTTGCGCTACCACAATCACCGCCGTCTGCCATATACTGATCTTAAGTTCCGAGGTGAAGCTTGAGCCGGAGCAAGTTGACGTGGAGCCAAAATTTGGTCTTCTTGTTACCCGCGTGTGGGACCTTGGCCTTGGTGTCTGCTTTGGCCTTGTCTCGAACTACCTTCCGCTGTCGCCTCTTTCGCGCACGCTTGATCTTCAGTCTCTGCCCTACCGTTCCGTTCTTGGTGGTGAAATTGGTACTGGTATTGTAAGATGTGGAGAATGGTGTGCTCGATGCGTGATGTGTGCTGGTTGCGCAGTGTGTACTAGTTCCACAATCCCCGTGTGACATGTAAGGTCGGACGTAGTATTCCAGAACGAGAAACCGATCTCAAGTCTAGAGATGAAACCTGAGCTTGAACAAGGTGATGTACAGCCGAAGCTTAGCCTTCTTGCTAGTCGTATCCGGGAGCTTGGCCTTGGTGTCTGCTTTAGCCTCGTTTCGGACCTCCTTCCGTTGTTGCTTCTTCTCTGCGCGCTCCTCTTTCTTCTTCTGCAGTTCTTCCTTCTCGGCTGTGAGATGACGACTGGGAGAGCTAGGGGCCCAGATGGGTGTGCTTGCAGACGAGATAACACCAGGTGTGCTCGCGATTGCTGGCGCCGACGGTGCGCACGCTGTACTAGCTCCACAACCTCTAGATGTGGCTGCACAGGTCATAAAAGGTCGGTCGTAGTCGTCTACCAAAGACGGAAGATACCAAAGAAGTCGGCTATCTTAGCACGGAGTCCTTTCTTCAACGTACGGTTCGCTGATCTCTCCGCTCTAGCTTCTCGGCGTCTGAGTTTGCGTAGTCGTCGCTCTTCGATGATCCTTCTCCTCTCGCGTGGTTCGAGTGGATTGGTGGCTCTCGGTCGGTGATTCGAAAGTGTTCGGCCTTGTCCCTGGACGGGGGCTTGGAGTACACCAGAGGCTACAGAGCTTGTTACACAAGTAGCAGTCGTGCTCATAAACACACTCAAGACGTCAGAGTGTAGGCGTGGAGGTGCTCAGAAGTTTCCGTTGAAGATCTTCTTCAGCTTGAGGTGTATCCTGTCGAGTTTGCTCGGCGTATTGATTCTTCCGTTACGGACCCAAGTCTTCCGCTGTGCTTTGCGGGACTGTGTCTTCTCGAACTTGCGGAGGCGTTGGCGGGCTACGTGTAGTCTCTCGGTTGCGGTGAGAGGCCTGCCGGTGAAGTGAGTTGTTCGGGGGTCGTGGCCCTGGTCGAAGATGGTGCGGCGTCTGTGGGTGATCCTTGGGCAGTATGTGCGCGTGTGGCGTTTGGGTTGGGTTGTTTTGGACCGTCGGGTGTCAAAGGGCATGTACTCAGTGGGTTTGGTGCTGCATGGACTGCAGGTGTCGTTGAAGGCGCTGGTGAGGGTGATGTAGGTTACGAAGGACTGGAGGTCGAGCGTGGTAGGGGAGGTGTGCAGGTATTGCACAGGATGTAGCTAGGTTGATGCTGAGCTGCGAGACAGCTTGGTTGAGGTGGTGAGTGTGATGCTGATCAAGAGTATGGTGAGTTGATGATAGGGATGTGCTATACAATAACGTTGTCACAGCAAACGATGCTTCGGTGTGGATGGGTGGTCATGCAGTGAGGTGTGTTGGGGTGAGAGTGTAATGGAGGAAGTTTGTTTGGGTCTTGCGACAGATAAGAAGCTAGCATCTGTCGTGACTACCTTGAACATGAGGGCCTGTGGGTGCTATGGAAGGCATCAGTCGCACAAAACAGGACGGAGCCATCACTGCTATCTGTCCATTAGGGAAATGGCATTCCAATTGCAATTAACGTGCAACACCACTGGTGCTCACTCTTGTTTGGTCGAAGCAGCGAAAGCATATCGAGGGGATTCTCATATACATATATACTACCGTCAATTAGTTCAGTCAAAGACATACTGTCTGACCAAACAAACCAGATCCCGGCCGTGTGCTGCATGAAACTCCACCATACTATCCCCATGCCGTGTAAACTCGGAAAAACCGCATTCAAGGAAACACAAACTTCCGATCCCCCATCATCCCCCAAAGTTCCTGAATAACAGCACGCTGATCCTCGCGCTTAGCATTGCGCACAGCAAAGTAAAGACGACCCTCAAGCTCTGGGTCCCAATCACCGGGGTTAGCGCTCACAACAACACCGCCAGCCTCTTCCAGAATACACCACCCAGCCGCAACATCCCAGGAGTACACGCCTCCTTCCCAGAAGGCATCGAGCATGCCGTGTGCGACGTAGCAGAAGTCCAACGCTGCGGACCCGTTCGAGCGGACTGACTTGCACATGGCGCCGCCCTCGACTTTGGAGGTGAGGAGAGCGTTGTGAATCGAGGTGCGCAGTGCCCAGTTGGGACCAGAGCGCTGATTACCCCACTCAACGGCCATGAGACAAGAGTTAAGCGATGGCATCGGTTTAGGAATGGGG
This sequence comes from Alternaria hordeiaustralica, assembly GCF_023758085.1. NCBI lineage: Eukaryota > Fungi > Ascomycota > Dothideomycetes > Pleosporales > Pleosporaceae > Alternaria > Alternaria hordeiaustralica. The sequence continues at coordinate 80,531 of NW_026056803.1, read as the reverse complement.
TTGATGGGTAGCTTAATCTTGCGGTTCGTGAAGGTCTTCGTCAGGTATGCGCCTTGGCCCTTGATCGCATGGTACATGTCTCCGCGGAAAGGGTTGAACACAACTCCAACGACTGGCTTCTTGTCGATTGTCAGAGCCAGTGAGATGGCGCAGTTAGGCACGCCGAGGGAGAAGTTCAGTGTGCCATCGATTGGATCCACGATGAATGTCGGCGTGTCCGCGAGCTTGGTGCCATGCTTGAACGTCTCTTCGCCGAGGAAGGCACATTCGGGGAAGGCCTCAGCGAGGCGTCGTTCGGCCATGGCTTCGATTTGCTTGTCGAATTTGGTGACTACGTCAGATGTATTGTTCTTGTGGACAGTCGTGATGATGCAATCCTCGGCTGCGACCATGATCTTTCCTGCATCCTTCGCAATGTCAATCAGTACACTACGGACACTGTTGAGACAACTCCTGGTGACGTTGTGCTTGGATAGGACGGCATCGAAGTCGAAGGCAGCTGATGAGTCTGACGCAGAACTAGCCGGTACAAGTGGTGTTGTTGTTTCAATGGATGATGCGGGGCTGGACGACTCGGATGAGTCTGTTTGTTGAGATGCCATTTTGGTAGAATTGATGAGACTACTGAAGGAACGACTTGAGGAGTTTGTGAGTAGTGAGTTGGAGTGAGACTGGAGGTTGCCGTTGAGCCTGGAAGAACTCGAGAGCTTTTGTTTTATGTGCTTTCCGGTTTGGGTGCGATTTCGAAGTGCTGTTGAATGAACGTTTGCCCTGTACGGTGAGTGTGCTTCTAGACGTTGTGTGTAATTACACAGTCCAAGGCCCCGGTAACTCGGTGTGAAAGTAGTCCACAACTTGGAATTATTCGAGATTGTTGCCAGGTGATGCGGCCTCACAAGTGGCATGGTATCGTTTTGTTGAAAGATACAATGGGTCTTGGTGACCAATTACTAGACCTCGTAAGCTGGGGCCAATTGCGGACCATTCTTATCTAGACACCTGAGGCAATCCATTGCGGTAGGCAACCGTGAGCAACAGCTTCGGCATCGAAGATTATGATAAGAAGTAGGCAAAAGGTATATGACTTCTATCGTTTCTCCGGGTACGTCCGAGCTGAGAGGAGTCGAACGTTACACTAGGTAAAGGGCTGGGAGTCGATCATGAGCACATCCGAGGCATGTGTCAACGGGTCCGTTCCGTTGCTCCTCAGAGCCCAGAGGAGCCCTGGGGCTTTCATACTCACGTTATCGCTGCAAGTCAGAAACAGGATTTCTTCGTCAAATTCGTGCGCTGGGTGAGAGAAAATAGCACCTGCGCTACTTGAGTGATGGGTGTGAGGCAAGGGTGCAGGCGAAAAGGAAGGCTCCATGCTGACGCACGGGCCATGACCAGAGCTCACATGCTGCACCACGATGCTTCCGGCTACACTACACTCAACGTCTTCAAGTTACCAATGTGCTGGTCACTCGTACAAGAGCTAGTATTGGCGAATTGAGGACATTTGCATTGGACTTTGGTGAAGAAAGGCAGTAAAATCTCAATCAATCGCCTCGCCAAACGACGTCATACACATCACCCAAACCAACCACCTAACACACCCATCCCAAACCTCACCATCAAAACCATAAAGAGAAATCAGAGATGCCACAACCGAAATCCCTTCCAAAAGACTGCTACACCCGCCAGCGCGCCGCCCGTGCTACGCGTAGACACCTCGCGTCCCTTACACCCTCAACATCGCATCCCCAACCCCAGTCCTTATTTTTCTCCATGCTTCCAGCGGAAATCCGCTTCACAATCTACCAACACGTCCTCTCCCAACAGCACGACCACACCCGTCCCATCGACATCCACTCCATCTCGCCCCTCTACCGCCCCCTCCACACCTATCTCACCAAGATCGACACATCCTTATTACTCACATGCCGCCTCATCTACGTGGAAGCCCATCAGATACCATTACGGAGTGCGACGCATCATTTCAGATATCTGGGTAGTACGTCGTGGTTGTACAACGGCGACATCTGGCTACACCACACCACCTCTCAGCGCGGCGCCTGCCTCTACCACCTCCACGACAACCTCGTCGCCCTGAAACCCTCCAATTTCACTAAATTCCTACTCAGCCATCTGCACTGGCGCAGGATAACCTGGACGATATGCGCATACCTCCTCCCTCCCCTGCTCGCCGAACTAAAAGAACGCCAGCGCCTCGTTGAAACACTAGCATCCCTCACACTCCCATCTTCCTGCCAAGAAGTTAATCTGGAATTCGAGACTCGAGAAGATTTGTTGCCGGAGTAGCCGGGGCTGGAGGACCAGATTGAGGCGTGTAGAGTGTTGGAACTAAAGAAGAGGGATGGGAGTGTGTTGGAGAGGGATGATAGCAGTGCGGTGAAGTATACGTGGAAGGGGAGTGGGCATGCGAGGTGGGGGACGAGTGAGGATGGGGTGTGGAAGGAGAAGATGAGGTATTGTACTACGAGGCTTTGTTGGAGGGCGAGGGTGCCCAGGAGGGAGTATGCGAGTTATGATTTTTTGGATTGTTTGGACGTGGAGGGGGAGGGGGAGGGGGTTGTGGAGAGTGTGAGGAGGTTGGGTGGGTAGGGGGATTTAGGGGGAGGTGGGGTGTGTGTGGTGAGGGGATGGGGGTTCACGGCGGTGTTCACATTTGCATCATGATGTGTCCTGTCTAAGTTTGGTTCGATTGATCCTCTTCCGCCAAGCGTCTGTTCCTTGAAACTAGACACATCGAGGACCCTTTGGCCCTTCATTCTCACCACGTTGCCAACTGCATAAGTACGCTCATCGCGCAGATGTGCGTCGTGATTCGTGGCATCTCCCATCCACCGCATTCGTCATACTTGACACTGCTGAGAATCCATTTAACGCTTGAACATAAACCAAAAGACAAAACCCAAATAAACAATCACGAAAGTGCAAAGTAAAAGTGACTCCACTAACCTTGGGGGTGTTTAAAGTACACATGGGTACGTAGTTGTACATGCCTGAGCATTGCGTCGTGCCGTGTTGCTGAAATCGTTTGCAACCACACAGGGGTCGCTCAACCCAAGACTCTCGGACCGTTCGACTTGCCCTTCTTCTGAACACCACGAGGTATGAACATGGCGGGAGATGCGACTACCGCGGGCGTGCTGTTGTTGCCATTTCCAGACTTCTCCTTGTTGTTTTTGTTGTTCCTGTTCTTCCCCTGCTTGTGTTTGTCGTCCTTCTTTACGACGGCCTTGACCTCAGATGTGGCTCGCTTGATGAGGACCGGGTGGCTGCCGATGTATTTGCCATTCATCTCCTTGGCGGCACGGAAGTAGTCGTCGGTGTCTGAGAAGCTCACGAAACCGTAACTTCTGCTCTTGGTGGACTTCTTATCTCGTACGACGCGGGCTTTGGACAAAGAGGGGTACTTGGCGAAAGCTTTGAGGAGTGAATCGTCGGTGACTTCACCCGCCAGGTTACCGATGAAGAGTCGCGGGTGCAAGGGGTTCCACTCGAGTAGTGTCTCGTCCTCCCACTGTTTTCCACCTCCCTCGCGAACAACAGTCTTGCGCTTGCCGTCGGCTGCTGGTCCTGCTTCAGTATCCTGGGTGGTTGCCGCTTCCGGTCGAGCGGTCATGTTCGCACCGGTGCCCTTCTTCGCGTTCGCGTCGCCAGCATTGTATGCGCTGTTCCACTCGGCGATGCGGGCTTCTTCTTCGGGATCATAGGTGCCACCAAATCCGCGGTTCACGGTCGGAGCAGCTGGGTATGAGGCCGCAGCAGGTGCGCCCGTCGCGTAGGCTGGGTACGAGTAGTTGTTGTAAGCATTGCTGGTCGGGTATGCGGGTGCTTGATAGGGGGCGCTCACTGGGGCTTGCGCGTAGTTTGCCGGCGCAGCAGACGCCGGTGTGAAGCCAGCAAACATGGGCGAGTTGCCCTGGCCTCGTGCGCCGGCGTTGTTGGTCCTTGAGGGCGGTGCCGAGTATGTCGTGGGCGGCGGGCGCGCTGGCAGGGAGTGATGGGGCTGCATGTTGGAGTAGGAGCTGCGGGTCAGTTCAGCTTAACCTTAGCGAGGTGATGACTTAACCAGCTACTGGTCGAGACGCGCTCTGATGTTGCGGAGTGGGTAGACTGGTGATAGGACGGCCGGGTGGCTAAGGATGCGTAGTAATCTACGGTTCGCAGATTTTGAGGGTGCGCGCGGGTGTGGTTGCACCGATGAGGTGAGGCGCAGTTTCTGTATGGCTGGGGAAAATGCCTCTCAATGAAGCGCGTCCGTGTGAGTGAATAACCGCCCGGGCAGTGCCGTGCGCGTGAATGTCTGGAGCTGATGCTGACTACACGTCGAAGATGGCAGAAGGCAACAAGACTTTCCCGAAGTGTCTAGCAAGCGAGGCTGCAGGTGGGCGAGGACTAGGTCGGCGTTTGAAGAGGGCAGAGTGGGATGGCGGGCCGGTGCAAATTACAATTACCGTGGGGATGCGTCAGGCAGATGGGGGCGTCGACGTCCGTTGTTGGTTTCTGTCGCAGAAAGTGAGCCAAGCGGCTCCTCCGGCCCCGAAATCACGTGTTGCCGGCATATCGGCAGCCGCTGCACACCACGCTGCACCGCAAGGCTCAACCTTGAACAGCCAGGAAAGAGCTGCAGCGCGATGCACAGGCGTCACCGGTGATGAGTTTTCTCTCATCGCGTCAGCCCTCACAGTCCATCCAGGTAGCCTTGGAAACATTGCAAGACTTCTCCGGCGACCTGTCCTAGCGTATCCGGTGATCCCTGCACGCTGCCCCTCCATCCGTACTGCGTAATGCTGTGTTAAGGCTGAGACGGAGGGGCTTCACAAGCAGCCGCATTTGACCGCGACGCCGTTGGGACTGTTGCTTGCGTCGCTAGTCTGCTAGGATGAAATTGATGTCAATAGTGAATGTACACCGAGTCGTGATAGCCATAGCATCTGCAACCACATGCGCAACCCACCCGTGTCTAGCCCGCTCATTAGACGGCGGCTTTCTAATCATGCGCTGTGATGTTCAGCAATCATGTCGGCAGCGGTGCAAACGTTTTACAAGACGGAATTGGCAACAGTGGCTTGTATGACATACCTTACCGCCGCGGCCGAAGCTATTCTCCGTCAACAGCGTGATGCTGGGATATGGTGGTGGGACGTGCCATTGATGCAATAGTAGTGTGCCCCGCTTGTTCCAAAGACTTTCCGCGTACATATCTTGACGACCCCCACCAGACTTCTTCTTCCTTCTCTTGACCATCTCCCGCTTTATAAGCCTCAATTGCCTCGTATTGCACGCCCGGTCGCTGCAATTCTACCCCGCCAACACTTTCTCATCCACCCACCTACCCCTACACGAGAACAGCAATCATGTCTTCTGAGCCCGTCGGAGATTTCGGCCTCATCGGCCTGGCCGTAAGTACTCCATATTCGATCGCGTCCATGGCGAGTGCAGCAGAAAGTGCGCGTCGTCGTGCCTTCCTGCCAGCCATTGAGACCAAAGCACGAATTATCCGGAGACATTCACTTCCAACGCATCAAGGCCAGCCATGCTGACTATTCACGTAGGTCATGGGCCAGAACTTGATCCTCAACGCGTAAGTCACGACCAACGTCATAACCCACCAAACCAGTACTAACACCAACCAGTGCTGACCACGGCTTCACCGTTGTTGCTTTCAACCGAACGTAAGCGCCTCGATACACCGCGCCGCCAACACACACTGACAGGCAGATAGCGTTGCCAAGGTCGACCGTTTCTTGAACGATGAGGCCAAGGGCAAGTCCATTGTCGGCGCTCACTCCATCAAGGAGTTCGTCTCCAAGCTCAAGAAGCCCCGCCGCATGATGATGCTCGTCATGGCTGGTAAGCCCGTTGACGACTTCATCGAGCTCCTCCTCGAGGGAGGTGCCGAGGAGGGCGACATCATCATCGACGGTGGTAACTCCCACTACCCCGACACCAACCGCCGCACAAACTACCTCAAGTCCAAGGGTATCCGATTCGTCGGAACTGGTGTCTCTGGAGGAGAGGAGGGTGCCCGCTACGGTCCTTCCATCATGCCCGGTGGTAACGAGGAGGCCTGGCCATACATCAAGGTAGGAATGCGCGTAGAGATGAACAGGGCAAAACTAACAATAATCAGGATGTCCTCCAGTCCATCTCCGCAAAGTCCGACGGCGAGGCCTGCTGCCAATGGGTTGGTGACGAGGGTGCCGGTCACTACGTCAAGATGGTCCACAACGGTATTGAGTACGGTGACATGCAGTTGATCTGCGAGGTGAGACGAGACGATCATACAGAAAGAAAGAGGCGACTGACAGAAACAGGCCTACGACATCATGAAGCGCGGTCTCGGCATGAGCAACAAGGAGATTGGCGACGTTTTCACACAATGGAACAAGGGCGTTCTCGACTCATTCCTGATCGAGATTACCCGTGACATCATGTACAAGAACGACGACGATGGTGTTGCCATCGTTGAGAAGATCATGGACTCTGCTGGTCAGAAGGGTACCGGAAAGTGGACCGCCATCAACGCGCTCGACCTCGGTATGCCCGTTACCCTGATCGGAGAGGCCGTCTTCGCCCGTTGCCTGAGTTCGCTCAAGCAGGAGCGTGGCCGTGCCGCCGGTCTTTTGGACGGCCCCACCCCCAGCTTCTCTGGCGACCGCCAGGCCTTCATCGACAACCTCGAGCAGGCTCTTTACGCATCCAAGATCATCTCGTACGCCCAGGGCTTTATGCTGATCCAGAACGCCGCCAAGGAGTACAAGTGGAAGCTGAACAAGCCCGAGATTGCCCTCATGTGGCGCGGTGGATGCATTATCCGCTCCGTCTTCTTGAAGGAGATCACCAAGGCTTACCGCCAGAACCCCGAGCTCGAGAACTTGCTGTTCGACGACTTCTTCAGCAAGGCTATCCACAAGGCCCAGTCCGGATGGAGAGACGTCGTTTCCAAGGGTGCTCTCTGGGGTATCCCCACCCCTGCTTTCAGCACCGCCCTCAGCTTCTACGACGGATACCGCGCCAAGGACCTGCCCGCCAACCTGTTGCAGGCACAGCGTGACTACTTCGGTGCCCACACCTTCAGGATCAAGCCCGAGTACGCCAACGAGACCTACAAGGAGGGCCAGGACATCCACGTCAACTGGACTGGAAGGGGTGGTAACATCTCTGCTTCTGTAAGTTTCGCGCACATTGATCATTTAGAAGACACTAACAACTTGCCAGACCTACAACGCTTAAAAAGGGGATATCCATTGCTTGTTAGACGGGAGCAGAGGGCTGCCCCGAGTTCATGTTTTATGAAGAACGTGAAAACTGAGATACCTCGAATCTAGAATGAATATAACGATTCGCATGTCCAATGTTTGCATGTGCCGGTGAATGTATGAAGCTCAGCTTGACCGCTGTGTTGTTACTCGTACGCTAGCTGCAGTTAGCGTTGATCGTCGCGTACCTCCAGGTAGACCCTTGACGAGCCACCCCACTATGAATTGAACATTGTTACGAGGTCGCACGCGCATCGGCTTCCCAGCAATCAGGATACACTCGGGACGGAAGCGTCTCCAAGGCCTACACCATATACCTGCTACAATTGGCCCAGCGGCAAGCGCCCTGCGTAAAGGCTTGGCATCGCGACCACGGAAAGTTGCAGCGCATCACGACAACATCAACCCACCCGCCTCGCGCTCCGCCAGCTCCGCCACGCCAGCGCTGCCCCACGACCCGGTTGCGCGTGCGTCGTCGCGTTTTCATTTCTTTCATTCCTTTGGATTGTATATTCACTGCTTGTATGAGTCTCTGGCGTTAGGTCCTCCGTCGTAGAATCTGGGCAGGGACTAGGTGCTGACGAGACCCAATTGTAGCGGAGCAACACGTTAGCCTCCGCCGCCCGTAATACCCAAGTCGCCTAGACAGAGGCACATAAGAGCAGGACCGTCATGGCGGACAACAAGCGCAATAGCGTTGCGGGCAAGGTTGCGACTCCGAACCTAAAAGCCGGCCCTGGATCGAACAAAGATGTCATTGGCGCGGATTCCGATCTGTACAAGGCTGTTGGGTCACGGTACGTTCCGCTCGTCGAAATGGTATCACAGCTGGGATGGTAGCTCACAGTTCCCAGCATCAAAGTCACATGTGCCCCTGGCAAGAACGTCCTCGAGGGCACCCTCTTCACGGCCTGCAACCTCACCCACGCCATAGCCATCAACACCGCGCCCGCTCCACCGAACCCCTCCCCTACCTCCTTATTCAGCCAGCCCGGCGACTACCACATCATCCCATTCGCACACATTGAGTCCTTCGAGATCATCGGCACAGGAGAGCGCGTAGCAGAGTCCGCAGCGGGTTTCGATGGCGCACTCCCCAGCATCTCCAAGGTGGATCTGGCCGCGCTACAAGCCCGCGAAGACCAAACCATCCGCGAGATGAAAAAGAAGGATATGCAGAAGGGCAAGGGTGTTAGTGCCGAAGCACAGGAGTTGTTCGATGCTATCTCGAGGACGTGAGTCATATCAGATCTGGCGCAGAGACAGGATATCAGGGCTAACATACGAACCACAGTCTACCAACTCGGTGGGCAGATACGCAGATCGTCGTCAACGACTCCGTCCTCATCCAGGCTCCGTACACGCTCGACAGCATCAAAGCACCCGCCGACAAGCATCAGGCTAAGGCTCACGTTCGCAAGGTCGTCGAAGCCTTCTACCAGCGTAAGAAGGGCGCTTCTGCGGGTGGGGCGGCTCGCGCTCCGGTCGCTGTGCCCAATGCCCCTCGGAAGGGAGGTTAGAACTCGGCCAGCCCAGGGCTTTGGCGACGGACTACTTGATGTTAGCCTTATCCGCAGAGCTCCATGTCGCTGGCTGGAGGGTTTGGTCTCGTTGGTGATGTGAGGTATGAATCACGGAAGGATTATGCAATGATGGTAGCAGTCATGCATTCTATGGAAGGGTGCTGGAAGGTAAACATGCTATTCCGCATGGCATAGTAGGCATTTCAGAAATTCACAAAATGTTCAAAAGCCACGGCTTTTTGCGCCGTGTGATGTAAGTGCGATAACTTAGCTTCACGTCTACGACAGGATCCCGACGATCGCACGAGCAGGAGAATAAGCATAATGATGACTACGGAAGTTTGCAGATAATGGAACCACACATCAAACAGCAGGCTGCAGCTGAAAGCCTCTTTCTCATTCTGTTGACAATTGGGACGCCCTTGTACCTCATCGCTAGGTTATAACACCAGTCTTGTTCCGACGCACCTGTTCAACTCGCATGTGCCGCAGCGAGCGAGATGGATCCCTTAATCATTGCGACGAATGTGGTAAGTTCTCTACTCCGGGACCTTAGTCAGAGCCGTATTGCTAAGCTAACCACTCTTCTAGCTCCGGATCATTACGACTTTCCTCGGAGCTGCCAAAGGCCTCAACGACATACGGAGCAAATGGAAGCACGCGCCCGTTACCGCGCGATTCCTCTGTTCCCAGCTCAAACTCAATGGGACCTTACTTTCGCGGCTGCAGGCACTACTTCTTGACGAAACGAATGCTGTGCACGCGGACCCAGACTTGGTCGATACGCTCGATACGACTCTGATAGGCTCTCTCGTGCTGGGGGTATGCCTGGGGAAGTACGTGTCGAAGATCATGAAGGGCGTCCACGGTGATGGTAGCATGAGCTCGAAAGCCAAATTTTGGACTCTGTGGAATGAGGATGAAGCCAAGGACTTATTGGAACGACTGCATCAAAACCATACTGCGATCAACATGTTGATCGGCCCGCTGAACAGGTGAGTGAAGATAAAGTCTCCACATAGCGTACAGCTACAGCCACGAATGGCGGACTGAATTTAGCAGGGATTCTTCGACCGAGAGAAAGAAACCCCTTCAGGAAAAGGAACAAAGCAAGACGATGACAACAATGAACGAACACACCCAACACATGCGAAAGGCTTATGCCCTCACAGTGGCGGAGTCTACATTCAAAACCGAAGATTCCCCTAGTAGTCTCTTGAGCAATCTCTCCACCCTTGTCGATCCTACTGACGGCTCTTCCGAACAACACTTCGAATCTGTCCTCTCAAACTCCAGAGTATACAAAAAAGCTTCCAACGCCACTATGAGCCAGCGGCTGAATACCGATTCCGACAATGCAAGCATGAGGACTAGTCATTCTACAACTGCAGAGATTGGCGACCCGGACTTCATTACCGACCCATCAAATACAGAAGAAGACACAGCTACTACAAGGCCTATAACTGTTCATATCTGTGATCCTGTTCATAGGGCGAGCAGAGATCTCAACGTTGCAGGCGTAACGGGTATTTGTACCGAAAGCTATCCTACTCAAGAACCCGGAAAGCTGAGTTACAAGCCCCACGACCGGATACAGAATCTACGGAAGGTAGATGCGGCGTGGTGGTACGGCACTACTGAACCGTCAGAGAACGTGCCTGAAAAGAGTGGTATAATCCTTCGTCGAGACTTTTACCCCGTTTACAGACTTAACGAGTGGAAACCTGCATACACCGGTAGGAGCATGGGCACCGAAGCCGTTGGCGAGTATTGGTTGCGCTATGAAGAGGGAGATCGAGTGGAATTCGATGTAAGTGACGTGAAAAATCTGTACCTATGACATTGGGCTAACCATTTCAGCGAGTATACCATAACTTCATATGGCACGTCAGAGTATGTAGGAACTCGGACCATCACGCTGGGTCAAACGACATAGACTCACGGTGTCACAACGCATCAACAGAAGGACAAATGCTAGTCGATACCATCATGCTGAGTGACGAGATCCGCGAACAGGTCGATACGCTTTTAGCACATTGTGCTTGTCCTCTTTCTCGTCTCGCCGGTTTGGAAGGACGTGAACGGTCCAAAGAGATTATAAAGATGGTGAACGAGAATGGCTGGCCCGAATCTGAGCAGAAGATTATAGCGGATTGCAAGAGCTTTAGGGAACTACAAGAAGCGGCAGAGTTATATAGGATGTGTGGACAATAGGGCTGGGACCTACAACGAGTCACAGGTGTGTCCACAGACACGGCAAAAAGGTAGATGAAGCATACATGGCAGGATACGGGTTCAATTCGCAGGGTGAAAAGTACGCGAAGCCCATCACGCTGCCTCATACTAATATACAAAACGCCTCAACACATGCCCGTAGTCCCCAAGCCCCCCTCCCCCCAACCTCACCCCTCTCAACCCCTCCACCCAAGCGCATCCTTCTCCAGCACCGCATGCCTCATCCGAAGCAAGTCCACCCGGCTGGTGTACGTCAGGCGCCCCTCTTTCTTCCACCTCGTGTTGTACGGGATCTGGTACGTATCCAGTACATCCACGAACGCACCAGCCCTAGGCTCATACGCCCCCGCCGTCTGATCCACCTCCAGATTCATCTTCTCGGGCCCCATGCCCCATCCGTAAGAGACATTATCGAAGCCGCGGAAAGTGGCTCCAACGACGTACGTGCTGCGCGCACGGAGCGAAGGCTGCTTGTGGCGGAGGCCATTGCCGTTGCCGCTCGAGATGACGGCGCCGATCATGCAGTCGTCCATCTTCTTGACGATGATGAACGGATAGACCTTGATGCAGATCTGGCCGTACTGCGACGGGACGAACCAGTCCCGCGAGGTGGCTGCCATGCGCGGGAGGGGCGCCCATCCGATGTCGCCTACGCTGATGGCGGCGATGGCGGCGGTGTCGAGGCGCTGGGGGCGCTCGGGCCCGTGTGGTGGTGGTGGTGAAGGCGAATCTTTGTCGACCTCCATCTCATCTTCCTTCACCTCACCCTCCTCCATCTCTTCTCCCCCCTCTTCTCCCTTCTCCTCCTCCAACCCCAAAACCTCGCCATCCCATCTCGCCAAAAACGCTTCAAATCGCTGCACGCAAAGCAACAACTCACTGGAAATCGTCTCCTCGTCGGCCGTAGCCTCTTCTCCTTGTAGTGCCCAAAGGCGGTTCTGATGTGCCTCTATGGCGAGGACTTCCATGGCGATGTCGCGCCCGAGGTTGATGGTGGTGAGGGAGGGCATGGCGGGCCATGCCGGCGACGTTGCCGTGAAGGCGAGGAGTGTGGTGGTGGTGTGGGTGGTCATGGTGACTATGTGGTTAGTTACGGGAAGGGAGAGGAGGGGTTGGGGGGGATGTAGGATGTAGAGGGTGAGATAAGGGAAGGGAAGAGGGATGCTGGGGGTGATGTAGACGGTAGAGGGCAGGATGCCACAAGGGCAGTGAGATGCTGGGGTGATGTAGACGGTAGGGAGCAGGATGCGGAAAGGGAATTGGGCTGCCGCAGCCCATGTAATCCGCGAAGCCATCGCTACCGTAACAAAAAGAGAAGATACTTACGAGTGTAGTCAGTGTGTGTTGCTAAAGAAGCTCAGAAATCAGCGGCATGAAAAACTTTTGTTATGGGCGTCCTGGGTGCAAACGCTCGTTGCTGTCTTGGCGGTGAAAAGTGCGGCTCACTGCTCACGTTCACCGCGAGTTCAGCAGAGAGAGAGGAGCGAGGAGCTGGATGTGAGAGCGGAAGTGAGCGTGACGGCAATATCGGAGTTGGAATTCGTATGGGATATGCAAGGAATGAGGTTGACAGCTATGTGGGAAATGGGATATGTATAGAGTAAGAGCAGTGCGTGATGTAGGCGTATTGTGGCATTAAGGCGCGATGGATACTAGTGGTATGACATTGACGTAGGCATAGTATGGCATTAAAATGTTGGAGATATCTGCTACAGAACTTGATGTCGTAAGCATGACTCTCTGGTTCTGTATACTACAGCAGCATACAGAAGAACGAAGTCTCCGTCTGCAGAAGCATTTCAAACCGCAGATATATACTGCCCTTTCACTTTTCACCGCCCTTTTCCGCTTGACCTAGCAGCGAACTCAGCATACTAGGCAGGGTTGCAATTTGCGAATGGGAAAGTCTGAAGATGTGGAGTTTGTCACTGGTAGTACTATGTCTGTGACAGACGTCGAGCCAGACTACACGGAAGATTTTCTGTCATCTCCTAGCCATGATACAGAAAAACGCTCACTTCCACTCAACTCCCCAAGTAACCTCCCCCTTCCTAAACGGCACAACCTCACACTCGCCCCCACCCTCCTTCCTCAACACATCCACAACCTTCTCCTTCCCCTTCCTCAACACAACCCTCTCCTTCCTCTCATCCACAATCTGATAAAACCCCCTCCCCCACCCCCCAAAGAACCCCTCCAGCACCTCCTTCGTCACCTCCTCCTCCCCAACAACCCCCCTCCTGACCCCCACCTCCAAAGCATCAAGCACATACCCCACCGCATAAGGCTGCGTAAAAACCCCCGCAGCAACCTTATCCTCCCCCCTCTTCTTCCCCCTCGGATGCGGCGCAGAATCCGTTCCGAGGAAAAACTTCCCATTCCCCCCCACCACCGCGCGGAGCAACGCATCACGATCTTCAGGCGTCTTAGCAACAGGCTTGCAGAAACAAAAGGGGTCGCCTGCCCAGTCATCGATGATCAGACTGAGATGGTGCGCGGTGATTGTGCCGCTGACGGATGGGCCGCAGGAGCGGACGGCGGAGAGGGCGGCGGATGTGCTGCAGTGCTCGAGGATTATGCGGAGGGTGGGGAATTTGGCGTGTAGGAGCAGGAAGGTGGGGAGGAAGGCGGGTTCGGCGTTGAGGATGGTTATGGCGCCTGTTTCTGTGTCTTTGGTTGTTGTTACGTGGGTGTTTGGGGGTGTGGAGGGGACTTCGCCGTGGAGGTTTAGGACCATGTTTTGTTTCTCCATTTCGGCGAAGACGGGGTAGAAGGGTTCGTAGGAGAGGACGCCGGATGAGGAGTTCTGTGGGGGAGTTAGTCCGCCTGTCACATGAGTTGCCAATTTCTTCCTCTCTTATCCTCTTTTTTGGCATATCTTTGGGGAAGATTGTCTGGATCTGTACGTACCGTAGTAACACCAGCGGGATACGACTTGACACCCGTAATCCCCGCTTTCTTCGCCTCCCGAATAACCTCCGGCGTGATATCCTCGTGAAGATACAACGACATGACGTAATCCACATCCGGCTCAATAGCACGAAGTCTATCGCGGTACTCGAGACATTGCTTCACGGAAGTGATGGGCGGGACCAGGTTCGGCTGTAATAGTGATATGAAGGGTTAGAGAAACGTGACCGATATGTTGCGAGATGAGTATGGCAACAGCACATGAACAGAAAGAGAGAACGAAGAGGAGCAAGATTGACGATGGTAGCATAAATGAAATGACCGAAATCTTGGATGAGAAACGATGGTTATTAAACTCACCATAACATACACCTGATTCACACCACCCTTACGAATCGTAGGCGTAACAAGCTGCGACATCTCGCCATCCCGAAGATGGACATGAGCGTCATATGCCGCTGGCAGCTCAATTTCCGTCAGTTCGGTAAACTTCATCTCTGGTTTCGATAACTCCAGGGCTATGGATCTTGGAGTTGGTCGTTGTTGTTACCCCAAAGAAGTTGTCCCGCGTTTTTTGGCGAGATCGGCGGCGGGCGCAAATAGAGCCGCACTAGGCCGGATGTGGAAAGCCTCACCTTGTTACATATGTATAGGTGGATTTGGACATGCTAAACTTGGGGACTATTATGTTTTTGATATCTTGATTGAAGTTACAGAGAAACAAATCAAGCCTTTCACATATGGATCTGCTGCCAGAATATTGGGTATCCGCAACGCATGGTCCAACTACTTGGCCCACCACAAGAAAGATACTCACATCGCCAAAGTCGCCCTTCAACTCCCCCCTTAACATATCAGATCAACTAATCAGCCTGCACAAACCCCTCTTCAAACACCACCCCTCTTGTCTCAACCTCTACCCTCTTATTCCAATTCTTCGGCACATACTCCACCGACAACCCCGAATGACGAGTATAACGAGTCTTACTCGAGCTCGTTGAACTCACACTGCCACTTCGATGCGAGAAAACAGACTTACTCCTACGAGGTTCTGTTTCAAGTTTGATCCCGTCTTGTGCCGATGGCGTTGTGCTGACTCGGGGCTGTTTCCTGGGTCGCTCTCGAGATGTGCGGCTCTGGCTTTCTGGGGCGAAAGGGTCTTCGTCCTCTTCGCGACTGCGTTTTACGGGGGTTGGTGCGGAAGTCGGGGTAGAGGAGGAAGTTGACATGCTCGATAAGGAGAGTCGACCGACGCCAGCGGCGAGAGTTTTTGAGAGTCGAGAGAAGAAGCCGGTGGACTGGGGAACGGAGGCACTAGGCTGTGATATGAGTGGAGTCTGTAAAGTTTCGCTAGTTGCGCCATTAGGCGTGCTCGCATTCTTTCTAAATGGCCCCGGCGTACTGTTCACAGTCGAAGTAGTACCATCAGTTTGCCGTCGTCCAGGTATCACCACCACCGGTCCAGAACTCCTGCGGCGATGTTCCTTCTGAGAAGGCGACATATCCTGTACTTTAGACTGGGGTCTGGGCTTCTTAACACTCTGCTCGATCTCCGACGTTTCAGCGTCGCTAGTTGCGTCCACCACCTCAGCTGAGTTCTGCGTCGTTCCGTTCGCAGTAAACCCTAACTCATTCTTCTGCACGGCCTGGAGTAGAGAAAGGCCCATGGCGAAAGCAACCTTACGGTCCACGCCATTGCCGACAATTTTGTACTGCTCCGGGAGGGAGCCAATGATGGGCTCCTCATCCATGTAGCCCTGGGTCCGACGTGCTTCCAGTACACTGATAGACCGATGCTGATCCCAATGCAGTGTGGCGCCGTTCCGGGAATCGCGGATGACTATGTTTGTCGTAATAGTAGGTACCAGTCCAGCTGCTTTGATCCGTCGGTACGCCTTTCCAATGTCTGTCCTGGGGTCTCGTAGTGAGGTCGGGATAAGACCACGTCTATCTGCTTCTTTGTAGTCGCAACCTGGAGGCTGTCGTGGAATGCATCTGACCAATGCTCGCTGCTTACGCGTTGGGACTTGCGGTAAGCGGTGGTCTGGGAACGGAATGCAGGTCTGGACAATACCGTTGCCAATGTCGGGCAATCCCGCATCGACGGACACCGCGGGTACATACGGAAAAGGCGTTGGGTAGTGCTCGCGTTCACCAAATTTCTGTCCGTTGGGTAAATAACCTAAGCTTCGTCCCGCCGTCTCCTCGTAAGGTCGTGCGTGGGTGTGCCAAGGTTGGGCAATTGGCTCAAGTCCGGGTGCAGCTATGGTGAGGATCAGGCGTGAACGCTGTTGCGCGCTGCCGTAACTCCAAGCGTCCATGATGTACTGATTACATTGGTATCCCATCGAGACTAGAGAAGCAACCACCTGAGATAACACGTTCTGATCTTCGAATCCAGTCCGTGTTGAAGCCATGTTGACGACGTTTTCGAGTATACCGTACAAAGGGCGGTATAGATCTACATACGAGCAGAAAGTGCTAATATGTGACGCATTCTTCAAGGACTGCGGACTGAGAATATTATGCTGAAGAGCTGAGAACCCAGGACATGGCGATCCAGCAGCAAGGAAGTCGACTTCTCCGACCCGAGGGACAAGGGCAGGTTTACTACCCTTGAGAGCTGCGTCAAAGTGATCATCGACGGAGCCACAGAACAGATGCATCGTCTCCGGGCTCTTCGAGTTAGCTCGCTGAGTGTGGATGGCATGGGGACTGAAATCGACAGCGGAGTGGAAGATAACTGCTCCACCCTCTTCAAGGCCTCGATCAAGCGAACCACCGCCACTGAAGATACTCATTCCTCTCAATGATTTAGCAGAAGCCATGTCAGGGCCCTCATTGAATGTCTTCGGAAGATTCCGCAGAAAGATGAGTTTCTGATCGCCTTCCACGCCAGTCAATCCCATAGACAAAAACCAGAGATCACCAGCACCGCCACGATTGTACGTGAAAGGTATCTGTCCGTCCTGGATGTCAGACTTACTCACGAACTTGACATAGCAGCGCCTCTGGATGCGGGACATGGACACGTCTTCGTATTCGTCCGTGAGAACAAGCTCATTGGCCAAGAGATTCAAGCGCCGAGCTTTGGCTGCTAGTTCTCTGCAGTCGCGTTCCAGTCGTAACAGCCTACGTACTCTAACAATCCCCTTGGCGCGGTCAATGTGTTGAAAGACGACAGGATCCAGAAACTTGTCTCCGTTTCGGGTCCTTGATAGATATACCGTGTCGCCTCGACCGTAATCATCGACGGGTGTGCGCTTTTCCTTCCGACACGTGCAAGTCTTGTGTGAAGACCGAAGGCTGACAAATGCACTGTCTTGGGTGACATAGGTCTGACGAACGAAAAAGCGCTCAGCGTCGATGGTGGAAGGTGACCAGTCTATATCGTATCTTCCCTTGATATCCGTGGATAAAAGCTCTCCCTCCGAGCAGTTGCAGTTGTCGGATAAGAAGACTTCGTTCGCGTAGGGATATTCGGCCTTGAAAATGTTGGTCTCGTGATGGCGATAGATCCATAACACGAACAACCTCTGCGTTCCGTCCGTCAAGAGCTCTGTACCCTGGACGTATGCGAGCCATTCCCAGGTCGTATTGCGCCATACGGTTGCGTCAGCCTCATCAGGAATTAAGGCAACGACGTCGCCAACCTTCACTGGTGAGTTACCATAGGGTTGGCATATGTTCCGTCGCGGAGTAGTCGGTTGCCGTACCCAGAAGCTCTGCGCAAACCCAAGCCTCCGTTTTCTGCGCTCCTGTATAATCCTGACCGTGTCGGTAGGCCGTTTCGCCTGTATTTGCTCACCAAAGTACATGTGCTTAAAGCAATCGTAGACCTCTGGCGTAGCAATGGTGTGCTCGATGATCTGCTTCTGCGCCTTTACAGCCGTTAATCCTTTAGCCATGCACTCGCTCCAGAGGGGATGAGCAAGCAGCTGTTTCGAGTTGGGAAGGTTGAAGGCCTGGTTGTAGAAGTATTCGACGTAGGCATGTACGGCGACGCGAAAGTCAGTTTGGTGCCTGAACGCAGTATGCCATTGCTGAAAGTCGGAGCAATGACCAAAACGGGGCGAGAGCCAGACATAGAAGTCTTCGCGAAATGCGGTGAGCCCGACTGCTCCCACGGGCTTGCTGTCCACATAGTCGATAATATGCTTCCCTAGCTGCGCTACCCAGAGGAAGGATTTTTGAAAGTCTTTGTAGCCTGGGGCCGGCTTGGCAAGTCTGTACCAAATATCGTAGTGCTTGTCCTTACTCGCGAACGTAGACTGTATGTATGTAGTAACACCCGAGTTCTCATCGTCTCCGTAGCCCTCGACAGAGCTATCCTGAATTGGTACTGCATGCACGTAGTGTTTGGTCGATCCCACGCAGATGAAGCCATCAAAGCACAGTTTCTTTGCGATCGAAACCTCCAAGTAGTGTAGACTCGTCAGCTCGTAGGCCCTGCACTCGCTCTCTGGTGTTCGATAGATCTCGTAATCTTGCAGGTCTACAATCAGAAGTTGCTTCTCGGACCTTGGCCCATCGTACACGGGTTCTTCGCGGGATTGCCGTCTCCATTCACTCTTCAAGCTTCGTAGTGCTTCCGATTCGGGCGTTACTGGTACGGGCGGAGACCAGTTGGCGACGTGTGATCTGGCAAAATCGCTTGACGCCGGTAAGGTGATTTTCGGTTCGCTTCGTCGTCTTGGTGTGGTGCTCTGTGCGCTTTGCCTCCTCTTCTTTGGCTCTGGCGTTTCTAGCGTGATGTTGTCACCGATTGTCGCATCCATCGTGCGCTCGCAATGTGGGTGTGATCCTCGGCGAGATTTCGGTGTATGCGTGAAGTGTCGCGCGCGTCGTACAGAAGTCAGAAAACCGCGAAACGATCGAACCTGCTATCTCTCTCTTTCTCCCTAGGCAGCATTCGTGACTGTTTGAAAAGCAGTGAATGCGGGGGTGAGGGTGAGTCTTTGCGCCTGTGAATTCCGCCTCTTTGAGCGACTGCAACCAACAGTGGCCGCCAACGCGTCGCGTGTCAAACACCCAGCCACAAAGACAATAACAAGACACTAGAACACCAGAATCAAACATGCAGTCTCAGACAGCAGTCAAACATTTCGGTAAAGAGAGAGACACCGTTGACGGCACACGGAGATTATCGCGCTCGGACTGTGCCCAAGTGGTAGCGACGTTCGATTAGGGAAGGCAGCAGCAGAGCCTCACCCGGGGGCAAGCGCACCAGCCACCGGCATTTGGAGAGGCAGGTGCGACATGGTTTGGAGGGTTAGAGGATTGCCTGTTTGAGCTGTTGACATAAGAAGCTTTGTGATGGAGACGGATGATTGCTTGCGATGGAAAGATGTAGAAAGCAATGGGGGCGGGATGGGTTGCTGAGGATGGCGGATGGGCCTAGCACGTGCTGGTCGTACGAACGGGCCCTGACAAGAGGTGAGAGAACCCCTCATCAGGATCATGATTCCCATACTCAACAGAGAAGAACAACACATCGTTAAATACTATAAACATGACGTGAAATCTAATGCAAGCTCACACGGACCGAACCGACGTACGCCCTACGCGAAAACGCCTCCATGAACGCCTACCCTGTGCATGCAGTTTCCGCGAACAGTGATATAGACCCATTCCCAAAGATATCCATCAACATATACCACCAGAATACATATTCTTCTAACCGTTCTTCGGAGCATAGTCCCAGATATGCGACGAATCCCAACTCTCCGTCTCCTCCTTCCTCGCCTTAGGATCATCCCCCCTCTTCTTCGCATCCTCTCTCAACACATCCAACTCGCGATCCATACCACTAATCTCCGTTCTCAGTTTATTAATAGTCTCAATCTCTTCCTTGGAGAAATTGGGGTCCTTGCCGTCCTTCTTAGCCTCCTCCTCGCGCTTGTTGAACTTATCCAGCTGGGTAAACTTCTCGTTGCGCGCATCCTGCTTCTTGAAGTACTCGTCGTACTTCTTCTGGCCGCCGAAGCAGATGCCGTAGCCGTCGCAGTAACACGTGTTCATAGCCGGGCAGTGGACTTCATGGCCGGTGAAGATGTAGTGCCAGATATATTCGAAGATGCGGCCGGAGAACTGGTCGTCCATGCCCGTTGTAAGCAGCCACTTGCGGTAGTGGATAAAGCGCTCGATAGGCACTTCCTGGATGCGCTGGCGCGACACGGCGAATTGCGCGCAGCAGATTCCCGAGATGGAAGGCGGGATCGGGGCGCCCGGGTGGATCTCCTCCCAGATGTTGCGCCGCCAGTAGATCTCCTCGGGCTTGTGGAAGAAGTCGAAGTCGCCGCCGGGGCGGTCCATGTGGATCCAGTCCGGGCAGCCGGGGTCGTGGTGGCAGCGCACGTTCATGTAGCCCATGCGGGCGACGCGCTCGTGGTTGAGGCGCTGGATCATCTGCGCGGCGTCGAGGCCGAGGAGCTGGTTGTTGTGCCAGGCGTGGCGGTGGGCGTGCATGAAGATGGACGTGTCGGGGAGGTCGTCGTAGTGGTCGATGATGTACGAGAGGTAGACCTGGGAGGTTAGCTGGGGGCTCAATGACAGATATGCCATACGTACCATGGCCTCGCGACCTTTGTTCTTGGGGATCTTGTGCTCGGCATTGGGGTTGTCGACTTCGTATACTACCAGCGGCGCATCGGGAATCTCCTTGTCCATCCAGCTAATGTCCTCCTTCTGCGTCTTGGGCACGATGATCTTGTACGTGTAGTTGCTGCCCAGCGGCTTCGTCTGCGCCTCGGAGAAGCGCAGCGGCAGGCCAAAGTCGAGTGGGTCACCGCGCAGCGAGGGCCGGTAGCCGTGGGCAGCGCTGCTCCCGGAGTTCCATGCTGGAATTGACGGGATTTGGTGGAGATACCACCACACGAGGCCGGCGGCGAGGAAGACGAAGACGAGCGGGATGGCCCTCGGGGGTCCGCTGAGCATGGTGGGTGACGGAACGGCTAGTAGCGAGGGCTCATTGATGGTTGTGGAGAGGTGTTCGAGACCAGGACCTACGTGATGATCATGGCGCGGGATGCAGGCGGCGCCGGGGGTGCGTTCGGCCTCGTTGTCGTCAGCTCGCCCTCGACGCAAAGGTGGATCTTCCCGTACCTGGGCCTGGTTGCGCGTCCAGATGTCACTAGGCGGGATCTGCATGTGCCAGCCCTGGACCCAACGTGAAACATGCTGCACATCTACCTTCCACACTTCACCATACCCGCCCGGGTGTAACGCTTGGCAGGGCAACATTACTTTGAATTATTTCAGTAGACTCTATTCCTGTCTCATTTGACTTTCACTCCCTCTTCATGCCCACTCGCCCAATTCCCCTCAACCCCCACCCCAACAGCAGCCCCGTAGCGCAGCTCAACGCAAACAGATACCAGAACGCCGCACGGAACCCCTCCATGAGTGCTGCAGGACTTTCCTTCTCGATATAACCCGAATGCTCCGTAACACTAGACGCAATGACAGCACTGGTTGCCAGCCCTACACTTTTGCCGATTTGCGCTACCGTGTTGAAGACGCCGCCTGCGAGTCCCTGCGTCCGCGCTGGAAACACAGAGGTGATGACAAGGTTCGAGACTGTGAACAACGCATCCGCACCAATAGGATTGAAGAACACAGAAAGGAACGCGCAGCTCCAGTACGACCATTCCGGCTGTATGATGCACATAAGCAGCCCGCCAAGAGTCGTGCAAAACAATCCGACGGTTACCGCCCAGTCAGCTCGAACCCTGTGAGCAATCAGGCCCATTACCAGATTGGCGAGAGCCCCGGCTACTGGTCCGGGCAGGAATCGGATCGACGTCTGGATTGCTGATAGCTTCTGCACGTTCTGGAAGAAGAGCGTGTGGTACGACTCCACCGCATTGAAAGTTCCCCATGTGATGAAGACCCCGATGCAGATGATGCTGAAGATGCGGTTGCGCCAGAGTGAATTCGGGATGATAGCGGGCCGGCCCAGTCGTTCCTGCCTGCCAACCCAGAAAATGAATGCCGGGATGAGAGCAATCGCAGTAATGAGCAGACCGAGTGTCGTGGGCTCTCGGATTCTAGCAGTCTCTTCGGAGATCAAACTGAAGACATTAGCATCGAGCCATCAGATATGTGAGATCAACACTCACGCGAAACAGTATGAGAGGAGCGCCAATGATGCGCTTCCAAAGAGGATGCCGACCCAGTCAATGTCGCTCTTCAAGCGAGACCACACGTGTGGCTGCTTGTTGTCGACTTTTGGCAGACCGAACAGCCCGAGAACGAAGACGATCGTGTTAGTGATCGCACTGAGGTGGAAACCCCACCGCCATCCAATGGTATCAGCGAAGATACCCCCGAGCACGAGTCCAAAGGAGAAACCTATGGGTTGGCCACCGCCCATGGATGCAAATGCAATGTTTCTGCTCTTGCCTTCTGGAAAGGTGCTGGTGATGATACTGACAGCCGAGGGGAGGCAGAAGGAGATTGCTACGCCGGCGAAGGCACGGAAAACAATAAGCTGTGTTCCGGTCTGCGCCAATCCACATGCCAGTGTGAAGGCGGATTGGAGAAGACATCCTACCAAATACATAGGTCGGGAGCCGACGACATCGGCGACGGAACCGAGGAGGAGAAGAGTGCAGCCGCAAGTCAAAGCGTAGATGGAGATTGGCCTAGTGTCGTCAGTATGTGAGTATGGAATATGGGATCTGTCTACAAACCATAAGAGCACACTAGGTGCGAGCTCTAGTTCGCGTGCAACTGTAGGCAGAGTCACAGTCATGACACCCGACAGCATAGAGCTGACCATGGTAACACACACGACCGTCACCAAGACGATAGCAGTCGTTCCCTTGCCAGGACCATCCCGTTGTTCAGCAGCGAAGGAGTCCTGGGCCACATTGATAGGACGCAAATCCTCAGCTATCGAAGGCGTATCTTTGCTTCCCCCATTGCCCAATGGTTTGGCTGTGAGGGCTGGAATCGATGTCTCAGGATAGCTCACAAGTTCAATCGATGTTGCAATTTGTGACATGTTGGAGAAGAGGGATAATGAGTCGTTGGAAAAAAGGTGGTGGAAGATGAGTCGAGATTTGCACTACATATCCCTTGAGCAAGGAAATACTATGCGGCAACCCCTCCTATATAAGGGCAGACCGATGCCGGGAAGACAATAGTACCTGCGACATCATATTCCTCGATGTAGAGTCTGACTGCAGCTCTTGGCTACGCCTTGCATCCTTGTAGGGCGTGAGCGGCTGATTAGTACATGTTCAGTACCTAGATAGTTTGGCGCAGCCCACGGCAACTCCGTAAGTAGGCAGCAATGCGGCGGTAGCCATGTCATGATTTGGTGAATGGATTGGGAAACTCCTGCTAATGGTTCTTCCACAGCGCAAGAGCCGCGTCTAGATTCAGCCGGGCAAGTGAAGAGCGGAAGCTTTCCGTCGGGTGTGATGGCAGACGGAGGTTCGGCGGCGGGACTGACGCGATAAGGGAGCCGCGGCCTTATCGCGTTAGCGCCGTCATGGCTGCAGGGATCTGGTACCTGACACTTGGAGCTCGAGATGCTGGAGGGGACGCGGTAGAGGAGCAATTGTTTTGTACCATACGCAACTGCCATTTCTGTTTTCACTGCAGATTTCCGATGCGCTGAACTGTTTCATATCACGTGGCTAAACTCAAGCCTCGTTCTCCGGCCACTTCAATCCGACGTTATGCTACACGTTGCAACTTCTTGAGATCGGGAGTTGAACTTTCGAAACACCACGACTATCGCTCGTCATTGCTACACGCCACCACGATTCCTGCCGGGCTTAGGGCGGGTTTACACGATGCGAGCTTCAGCCTCTATGCTGAGCGCGAAAGCTCTCTTAGTGCTCAGCGCTTTCAGGCACGTTGGCTCGCATGCGGCTCGTCCAGGTGTCAGTGTCGCGCTTCTGGCTTCTTTCAATCCAGCTCCATACCTAGTAGAGTTGTTGTAAGCTTCGGGTGTGCCAAACGCAAGAGCTACAACTAACTCCTCCCAGAGAAACTGCTGCAGAAGAGAATGCGACGGCATACTACCCCATCCTCGACCGCGTATCCGAGGGGTACTTCGACGAGAAAACCACAGAGCAGGCGCTGTATACAGCCTTTGTGGACCTCCTGAAAAGCGATGGACACATCACCCAGCCTGAAGCCCTCGCTTCCTTCGATCTCGCTCTCTCCATCCGGTCGGCTGCGCCGCGGATAGAAGCACATTACCAGTTCTACAATACATCGGTGGAGCCTTCACTGAAGGCGGAGCAGAACGAGAAATGCGAGATTTGGGCATCGTTTCATGGGAAACAATACTGCTCCGTACACCTAGACGAGCCGTTCGGAGACATTGAGAGCGAGCGGTACGTACAAATGGCCTGGCCTATGGCAGACACTGAGACTCAAACAGGACATACAAACTACCCTTCGACCGCATACTTGGAAACAGCTCGGCTCTACCTGCGATTCTATACGCCGATATCACTGCTCCTCGATTCAAGAAATGGCACAAGACGTTGAGCGATACAGCCAAACAAGGAAAGACTTCGTACCGTGTCCGGCACAAGCCTTCGTTAAAGGCACCAACAACGCCGCTGGTAGTGAACGGATACGGTGTCGAGCTGCAGCTGAAGCGGACCGACTACATTGTCATAGACGACAGACAGGCTGAACAGGGAGAGAAGAGTGCTTCTCAAAAGCCAATGGGCACCGGCCTAGACGACGATGAAGATGTCGCAGACCTCAAGCCCTTGTCCAAGGACGAGGTATCCGATTTAGGGCTGAAGGCTGCCAGCTTTGTAACCCAAAGCGAACAGCCCATGGATACCCTCATGAAGCTCGTGCAAGACTTTCCGAAGTACTCGTCCATCATCGCAGCTCACAACGCGTCGGAAGACTTCCTGGAAGAACATCTGAAAAACCGCGAGCAACTCCTCCCTACGGGGTACAATGTCATCTGGATCAACGGTGTACAGATCCCGGCCCGCGATGTGAACCCGTTCTCGCTGCTGGCACACTTGCGCCGTGAACGTAAATTGATCAATGGGATACGCAGCCAGGGTCTCAGCGGTTCTGAGGTCATTTCATTGTTGTCGCATGATTCGATCGCCCAGACTCAGGCGGACGCTGAACCTCAACGTTATGACTTCAGAGATGCTACCGAAGGCGGCAACGTCATTTTGTGGCTGAACGACATCGAAAACGATCCAATGTACGAAGGGTGGCCAAGTGAACTCAGGGCTGTGGGTACGATCATTCATGTCGTTGATCGTGAGCTAATCATAATCACAGTTACTGCAAAGAACATACCCTGGTCAACTGCCATCTTGCCGCAGAGACATTCACAACGCCATCGTCGCTGTCGACTTGACTTCGTCCGAAGATGTTACGACCATGCTTGAGACTATACTCAGTCTCATTAGGCGTGGTATTCCACTGCGCTGGGGTATCGTTCCTCAGACCGCTACAACTGGTGCTCTTGAGCAGGCCAAGGTAGTCTACTATCTACATGACGCGTACGGACTACCCGCTGTGATTGAATACCTTCAAGTAGTAAGTGTTGAAACCTCTTACGAAGTCGTACGTTGCGCTGACGCGAAACAGTTGGCGGATGGCAAGAAGTTGGCACACGCAGATCAAGCCACCTTCGACGCGACAGTCAAGAAAACCGCGCTCCTCGAAGGAAAGGAGGCTTTGGCCTTTGATGACGTACTGAAGTCAGAGACGCTGGATCAGCGCATCACAGGTGCCAAACAGTACCTGAAGCGTCTAGCAGCAGAAGGCCCCAAAGCCCCCGTCTTTGTCAACGGCGTACCCATTCCAGCGACCGAAGAATGGCTCGGAACACTCAGCCAAAGAGTCGGCATGGATCTTCGTCAGATTCAACAAGCAGTCTTCAATGGTAATTTCAACAGCGATAGCTGGGTTCCACAACATTTCTTGGCCTCAGCTGCTGCTAAGCGCAATCCTCTTGTCATCCCGGAGAACGAGAAGAACATCACGCTCATCAATATGGCTGAATTTGAAGAGACCCATGGCGAGGCTTATAACAAGATGCCGCGTATTCATGCATCAGAGTCTGCTAGCAAGAGCGACTGGATTCACGTCACGCTCGTGGCGGATTTCAACTCGGAGGCTGGTTTTGCTCTTCTGAAAGCACTGGCAGATTTCCGTGAGGCAAACCCCAACGTAGAGGCCGTTCTTATACACAATCCGAAAGCCGGTGCGGAGCAGTCGAACGCCTCAGAAGACATTCTAGAGACTTACATCAAATCTGACCGTAAGCTTACAAGCGGAGCCCTCTCCGAGATCATGAACCGGGATGCCAACTACAGAGCAACTCCCGCCGACTCCACTCTGTTCTGGAAGGTTGCTGAGCCGATCTACGACGCGTTCGGTCTGAAGCCGGGACAGAACGGCATGCTTGTTAACGGACGCTTCGTAGGACCCATCCCAGAAGACTACGGATTCTCATACGATGACGTCGAAACGTTCGTCACTTATGAGCAGGTCAAACGCGTTGAGCCGTTGAACAAAGCGCTTGCCGATCTTGAACTCATGGAAAAGATCAAATCTCCTATAGATGTTGCGAAGATCCAGTCGCTGGTCGCACTTTCCACCGTGTCGGACGTTCCAGAAGGCATTTTCGAGACTGCATCAACCCTGAGGATGAGCACTTACAACAACTGGACTGCCAAGCACACCGCTATCTTCCGGGGTGACGAAGACAACGCTGTCTTCCGGATCGTGGCCTCAATTGACCCCGCGACAGAGCTCGCACAGAAGTGGGTACCAATCCTGAAAGTACTTAGCGACATGGAGGGCACACACCTCAAGCTTTTCCTCAACCCCAAGCAGATGCTCCAAGAGCTTCCTGTCAAGCGTTTCTACAGATACGTCCTCGAAGCTCGACCATCCTTTGTCGCCGATGGATCCATCGGAAGCCTTGGAACCCACTTTTATGGCATCCCCAAGGAGGCTTTGCTGAACCTTGGCATGGATGTGCCACCCTCTTGGCTAGTTGCTCCGAAAGAGTCTGTATATGATCTCGACAACATCAAGCTTAGTACCATTCCTGCTGGTGCCGATATCACCGCTGTCTATGAATTGGAGAACATCCTTATCGAGGGCCACTCTCGTGACACTACGAATGGTGGTCAGCCGCCGCGTGGTGCTGAAGTCGTTCTTGCCACTGAGCGGGATCCTCATTTCGCGGATACTATCATCATGGCTAATCTCGGCTACTTCCAGTTCAAGGCCACTCCTGGCTTTTACAACATTCAGCTCAAGAGCGGTCGCTCTCAGGAAGTTTTCAGCCTTGATAGTGCGGGTCCTATCAGCTGGGCACCTGTGCCTGGTGACGAGACTTCCGAGATCGCTCTCATGAGCTTCCAAGGAGCGACAATATTCCCTCGACTATCGCGCAAGCCAGGTCAGGAAGAGACTGATGTGCTCGCTCCCGCAGAGTCGCTCGCCTCTGAGCTGGTTGGCAAGAGCGCACAGAAAGTCAACAAATTCCTCGGCAAGATTGGTCTCAACTTCGACTCCGAGAAAGTCTTGCAAAAGGGCGCTGATCTATTCTCCGGAAGCAAAGCGGCGAAGAAGGGCACGCAAGCAGACATCAACATCTTCTCCGTCGCTTCAGGCCACTTGTACGAGCGCATGCTGAACATTATGATGGTATCTGTCATGAAGCACACCAAACACACCGTCAAATTCTGGTTCATCGAGCAATTCCTCTCTCCCAGCTTCAAATCCTTCCTCCCGCACATCGCCGCCGAGTACGGTTTCGAATACGAAATGGTCACCTACAAATGGCCACACTGGCTGCGCGGCCAAACCGAAAAGCAGCGCGAGATCTGGGGCTACAAGATCCTCTTCCTAGACGTCCTCTTCCCCCTCGACCTCGAAAAAGTCATATTCGTCGACGCCGACCAGATCGTGCGAACAGACATGTACGAACTCGTGCAACACGACCTAGAAGGCGCACCCTACGGCTTCACACCCATGGGCGACTCGCGCACCGAAATGGAAGGCTTCCGTTTCTGGAAAACAGGGTACTGGGCTAACTTCCTGCGTGGCCGGCCCTACCATATTTCCGCGCTGTACGTCGTAGACCTAACCCGCTTCCGCCAACTCGCCGCCGGCGACCGCCTCCGCCAGCAATACCACGCCCTCTCCGCGGACCCCAATTCCCTCTCTAACCTCGACCAAGACCTACCCAATAACATGCAGTTCAACCTCCCCATCCACAGTTTACCCCAGGAGTGGCTGTGGTGCGAGACTTGGTGCGCTGATGAGGATTTGCACAAGGCGAAGACGATTGATCTTTGTAATAATCCGCAGACTAAGGAGCCGAAGTTGGAGAGGGCAAGGAGGCAGGTTCCGGAGTGGAATGTTTATGATGCGGAGATTGCGGGGTTGGCTAGACGTGTGAAGGGGGAGGAGAGGGGTGGGAAGGTGGGAGGGGTGGTGGATGTGCAGGAGGAGGAGCAGAGGAGGGAGAAGGTGGTGAAGGATGCTGAGAGGGAGGGGCATGGTGAGTTGTAAGATGGAGGATAGATGGTCGCAAGAAGAAGAATGGCTTGGTGTGAGAGGGATGCGAGATAAGTTACGATATTAGAGGTGCCGCAATCGCACGAAATTTCACCGCATGTTCCTCTGTACTTGCTAAGGCTGAGTGATGCTCTTCTAGTCGGGATTGAAGCCCCTTGAGGGGGGCTGTGTGACAAGGTGATTCGGTTACGAGTAGGTATGGGCATTGGAAGCCTGCGTTGCGTAAAATGTTTGCGACACCCTGTTAGCTACATCTTCTACCTAATCTCTTTCTTTAAAGGGGCGTCAGAATGAACCTCGTAAAATGTTTGCTAGTCGGGCACAAGTCGCAATCCCTGCTCCTTCATACCTAGGTAATCGTTGTTCTTCCCCGGTAGATGGACATAATGAATAGGGTGCGCCTTCGACCCAGACTGCGGTCTTGTCCTTCGGGCAGGTCATTGAGATGGTACTTTGGTATACGGTATGATTGCGATAGGTTTGATGTAGATGAATAGAACGGAGACCAGACGTTGACAAGGTTGACGATAGGAACACGGACTTATGTACCGCATGTAATAACGACAGGAATACCCTACCCAAAACTCATGCTTGAAATCAGCAATGGCAATGGTTGATGTTCCGAGTGGCATCGTGACGCACCTGCGCCTTGCCATCGAGAAGGGCCGATAGAGCCGTTTCTCCCGACCACCCTTTACGATGATCGACAACCACCACGCGATGCGGTCATTACACTCCCACATCTGCACAGCGAGTGCAAACACCGATAACAGGTTTTCGCTCTATCCAATATCGGAAACTATGGGTACGTTGGTGAGATGAGACAGTTACCACACACGATCGGGTCTCGGCTCCCTTAGCGTATACCGGTGGCTACGCCGGCACGGCTGTACCTGGGTTGGGTGGAGAAGATAGGTTCGTGCCAAGACAGGTATGACATAGGTGGTCCAGCGGACAGATGACGCTGAAGACGTAATGTGGAGGTACTGCAACAGGCTGGCTGTGTGTATGTCATTGGGGGGTATATAAGGCTGGGTGCTGGTGTCTATGAAAGGCTATACATCATCAACCATTCATCACAAAACAACTCGCATCTATCTCAAGCACAACTCCCTGTACACTTACCCAGCCAAACTACACATCACACCCCCATCAAACATGTCTGGCCAAGGAGTTTCCCACCAGGGCATCACCGCCCCCGGTCTCAGCGAGGCGGACCAGAACATCAACAACACCACCGAGGACATCAGCAACAAGGCTTCGGGTCACAAGGCAAACTTGAGCAACCCCAGTACGCATTCCCTGAGATACCTAGCTGCGTGTTTGATGAGATGAGAGACTAACGCGTGATGCAGACACCAGCGAAGAGTCCAAGAAGAAGTCTGCTGAGGCACTCAAGGCACTTGGTGGTGAGGACGCCTTCTATGGAAAGCAGGGTAAGGGCGAGTAGGGGATTCTATCCTTGCCTGATGAAGGGGGAATGAAGTTATGATACCATATTGAGATGAGAATATAATGTCTTTCAACGTCAATGATGCGCGCGCCTGAATGCTGCATGAGTGATGTACAGCTTATTCCCATGCTCCATCGTGCTGTACAAGTATGCTTTCAGGCGCAACTAAGGAATCGAAGCTCATAGTCGGCTATCGCATGCGTGAAAAGCGGCATGAGAACGAGACGATGGACCATCGCGTCGGCGTTCTTTCCACGCGGAAAGCGATGACGTCATCAGCATCATCGTCTCCTTCCCCACACATCTCCACCCCAGCCCTGCAGCCTCACCAAACATCCATCAACAACACGAAACACCCATCTTGACTCGACCTCCCATCTCATACCTCCCCAGGTACCACCTCACACTCCCCAATCATGACATCCTCAACCCCCTCCACCACCCCCTCCATACCAACCCTCCACACCAAAGCCGAGTACCTCAAAGCCGTCATGTACGAAGGCGTCACCATCCTCCAAGGCACAGCCACCTGGTGCAAGAACTGCCACATCGTCGCCCCTGAAGTCGCAAAGATGGTGGCGGAGTACCCAAATGTCAAGTTTTACACGTATGATGTGGAGGAGTGTGAGGATATTGCGCAGGAGCTGGGGGTTAGGAGTATGCCGAGTTTTAGTGTGTTTAAGGATGGGGATATTATGGAGGGGGTTACCGGGGCGAGGCCGAGGGAGGTTAGGAGGGCTATTGAGGGGTGTTTGTAGGAGGGGGTGGTGGTGAGAGGGGGAGTGAGGGGAGTGGTGGAGGTGGGGTGAGAGGCGAGGCTGGCGGCGATGAGAGAAGGGGCTGGCGATGTCGGTCCAGATGTCTAAGGGATATGGTTCATGGTATGAGGGAACTCCTTCGTCTTATCGATGTTCGATTCGTTGTCTACATATGCTCATTAAAAAGCGGTCAAGTTGCGGTACCCTGTCACGTAAGTGAAGGCGGCTTCTACAAGCGAACAGCCGTTTGCGCACGCACTCTCGCACACTGAGCAGACTATTGCAAAACTTTCCGTCGACCATTGTGTTACGCCTGTTTCATCGCAGGAGATCTCCCTTACCGGTTCGACAGCGAACCCCTCTACACGATACGATTTCCGCGACGCGTTCCATCTTCGACAGCGACTTGTCAGATTATCCCGCAATGTCACCAGGATCGACGACACTGTTGGATCTGGAGCGGGGGATCAAAAATAAACAGTTCTCGCTGGCATTGTACGAGCAGGCGGCTGCGCGACTAGGCGACACGGCTGGAGAGGAGTGGAAGTCATTCCTCAACACCGTAATCCTTGGGCTCAAGACAAGCCTACAGGCTTTGGAAGCACAGTATACCAGTATTACGGCGAGGCAACATACTCAGCGTCTTCACGAAGATCCTCATGTACCAACAATCTCGATCGCAGAACTGACGCGAGTCGTCTCTGAAGAGGCAGACGCTCGGGATGATCTACTCGCCAACATGCGGACGTTGGAACGTATCGGAAAGAAACGAAACGGTTTCGAGCAGGAGCTTCAAGAGAAGCTGCAATCGATGAAACGACGTTTGCAGCTCCGATCTTACGCAAGCCGCGATGCGGCGATGGATATGCAGGACATCGAGGACATTCAAGAAGACATCCTACACTACAAAAAAAGGATTCAAAGTATCACTTCCGATTATGAGCATCTTGTAACAAGAGTGTGTGATACGATGATGGCGGCGAATCGTGCAGCAAAGAGTCATCTCACAGTGCCAGGGCTTGGCAGATGGGCCCCTGTGCATGCGCCCGTCGCAGTCACTATTACACCTGACCCTGCAAGCAACACAGTCTCTACCGCCACCGCACAGACGGCTGTCACAGTCACAGCTGCGCAAGTCAGAGTCTCAGATATACATTCCCAGGTTGAAGCTTCCGCCGGAGGTGTCCAGATGGGTACAGTTTCTGGTGCTGTAACCTCTAGGCCCAGAACGAAGACCGCTATCGTCAAGTTGGACGAAAGACTATCAAGTCTCACACTATCTCCCCGCCTGGAACAATATGCAGATGTCAAGCCAGTTCATCAGCAACAGTTCAACCTTGGCGACATTGGCTGGTTCCCCGTTCTACGTCCGTCCTGGTCTTCATCTTCCAAGGACATCCATACTGAATTCGGTTACATTTGCGCCAAGTCCTATCCACTGATCATTGTGGAAAAGCTGGACGACTGCATGTTGGGTCTGATCATCTCCACGTCGCATGGAAATGGGTTGCGTCTGAAAGGCGATTCTGTCAGGGATCGAAGCGTTCCCGTCGTCGACCAGTTTCCAGTCTTTGCCGTGGAGGAGGGATGGGGCAGCGATCTTTTTCCCAGGCAAACAGTTCGGGTCGCGAACCTCGGTGGTGAATTCCATCCACTCGCAGGCAGTTACGTCGATATGCTGAACGCGGTTATGGTGCCCTACGACTCAAGGTTCCAGAAGAAGGGGTCCGTCATGAAGGACGACGTGATTACTCTGCAGCGCATGAGACTGTCGGCAGTCCTCACAAACTCGCAAGCCGGGGCACTCATGAAAAACAACAGATTTTGGAATTACATGACAGGATGGGAGAAACATGTGGCGAATACAGAACATATGTGTCGGCGGCGGGATGACATCCTTACGGAGATGGTGTCGCGAGAGCAGACGCAATAGGTTATGGACTTATAAGTCAAGGTGTTACTTAATCGCAGGCCGAAGATTGCGGTTGGTCCTCGTTCTTCGCGTTGGGGAATCAGGCTGTTACTTCATTTGCGACATCAAGAGATGTACATACACTGCATATTACCTAGGTAGTGTCAAATTTTTCCACTGTACCTGAGAGAGAGTAATTTTGGTCGATACCCATTTCTGGAAGGATACAAGGCTTACATGGATGAAGACGAGCAGCTACGCTCACTCGAAGGCAATAATTGTCGGGGGGATGCATCTTGTGTCTTGCTTTTGCTACGCAGGCCACACTTGTGGATAATGTTTTGGTGCGTTTTTTGGGAATTAGAGAAAAAAGACTGATCAAGCTGCTGTTGCTGCACCTCTATACACATGTATGCCTAGGTAGAGTAGCCATCACTGCGCTCATCGCAACCCCAAATCCTCCTCCCATCGCATCACAACGCGTCCCATCCCAACTCGATCCCCACCCCCAGTCCACCCCACCAATCTCCATCCGGCCATCGCACAACACCCCAGTCCCCGCTGACCACACCCAAGACCCTCCCGTCCCATCCCAGCCAATCACCATCGTCTCTGAAATTGCCGGGTAAGCCCAGCACAAGGGTAGCGAGCGGGGAACACCCGACCTCCACAGACTCCACCACTACACTCGAAATGCTGACCATCGTTTTTATGTTCTCAAAGGCAAGCTGTAGCGAAGGAGGCTTTTCGGCGTAATCGTGATATATATCCAGCCAGTTGGGAGGTATTGGCCGAGCCGTGGCGACAGGATATGGGGAATTGACGAATGGGAGAAGAGGATTGTGGACACGGAGACCGAGACGGGCGGCTTGGGAGACGGGGAGTTAGATGGATGAGTGGGCGACCAAGAAGAGGGCGTTCGAGGTCGTGTACCCCGCCGTGCATGTGCATGTGGAGGAGAGGTGGTGAGCGATGGCGGACAGGGAAGCTGTCGAGTTGATAAGCACAGTGTACCCTGGGGTTGAGGTGCAAGGTTGATATTGATACACGACTACACTACCTACCTCCACTCCACCAGTCATCCCATAGACACAGCTACTACAGCCAATCATGGCGACAACAACAGTGACCTCGCACAGCACAGACTCCGATCGCATCGACAAGGAGCCCCATCTCGCACACACATCTACCAACATCTCAATCAGCCCAGAGCTCTTCGAGAAACTGTATCTCGCGCCCAAGACACCACATGCAAATGAGAATGTCGGAAAATATGCTAATGCGACACCTTTGGGCTTCTTGGGGTGAGACACTCTTTACAATATGGACGGTGTCGATACTGAAGACCGCAGATTCGTAATCTCAACCTTTACATTCTCCATGGTACTAATGGGTTGGGGCGGTGCCGCCGGAATGCAAGCAGTCGTGTACGTCTTTCCACCTTCCCTCCCTCCACCCCTCCCAGACCCCCCTACTCCCCCTGCTAACCTCCCTCACAGCGGCATATTCTTCTTCACAGGCCCCCTCCTCCTAACCCTCTCCACAATCTTCCTCTGGATCCAATCCCAATTCTTCCCCATGATGGTCTGCGGCCTCTTCGCCGTCTTCTGGCTCTCCTTCGGCATGTTGCAACTGCCCACGCTCAATCTGGCCGCCTCCTACTCTCCTTCCGGCGACGCCGCAGCCGGCATGGTGAGCCAAGAGATGAACGCGGTGATTGCGTTGTATTTGCTTGTTTGGGGGTTTGCGCTAGCGACGTTCTGGCTGTTTACTATCCGGATCAACATGGTCTTTGCGGGTATCTTCGGGTTTGTGACGGTCGGGGCGTGGGTGTTGAGTGGGGCTTATTGGGCGTTGAGTAGGGGGGATTTTGAGAGGGCGGGGAGGTTGCAGAAGGTGAGTTACACTGGCAGTTTTTAGGTGCCATTACTGATGCGCACAGGCTGGTGGAGCGCTCTTGTTCATAGTAGGCCTTCTGGGCTGGTACATGCTCTTCGTCATCATGGCTGCAGAGATGCGCTGGTCTGTATGTCCGCCTGTTGGAGATCTTAGCAAATACTGGGCGAAGACAGATGTCGAGATTGGTGCGAATGCAAGCGAGAAGAAAGATTGAGCATGGGATCGTGTCTTTTGAAAGCGACACTGATGTTATGTAGATGGTGCGGTAATACTTCGCATGTAATTGCTGATGTAAAACGTTTCACAAGGACGCAGCTCGACGAGCAAACGAACTCATGGTCCTACAGTCCCCGCGACCTTCTTTTCCTGCAACTCTTTCCTGTCGCGTCTCTGTACAGCAACGGTCTTACTGGTGTACTTTCTCTTGTCTACCGACGGAATGAAGAACGCGGCGACCACTCCCAGCAGACCGAACGCCAAGGCTACTAGATACGACAAATGCGCACCCTCCAAGTATGCTTGCTTATTCCCTAAACTGGCTGCAGCTCGAATAGCAGGAGTTATACCTGGGATAGCTTGGTACCCGGCAGCTGTGTTTGCTCTCGCCGCGGTGATCAACCGAGTAACAATGTCCGACGAAAGGTTGAAAGGAGCAAGATTGGCACGAACGCGCGCAGGTAAGGCGTCTCCGTACTTGTTGTTCGTAACGTTTCCAAAGATGGCGGTAGCGACAGCGCCAGCCAGAAGACGAGAGGTTCCCGCAAGACCAGCTGCAGTGCCTATATCTTCCTGGTAAACGATCCCGAAGCCTACCAAGACCATGCCGTTCAAAAGGTTGACAGAGGTACATGTCGAGATGATGACTGTCAGGATGATTGACTTGACCGGATTGTCCATTGTAGAAGTAGACATGGCACCGACACAGGCTGTCTGCAACGCGACGGCGAACATGATGACCCAACGTTGGTGACCGATGACTTTGCTAAAAGCCACGATGATGCCACCAATGATGGTTCCGAGCGGCAGAACTTCGGCGTATAAACCTTTGGATATCTCGTCGGTAGCGTAAATGAGTTGGGATAGGCGTGGCCACAAGGTTGCGTTCGAGTAGTATTGCATTCTGTAATCTATTAGCATAAGCCATATAATCGAGTGGATCAACATACCCGCCTATGGCCATGACCAGCATAGGAACAGTGAAGTGGCGTAATGCTCTGAAGAGACGTGGCGGGAACAGTGGTGCTGTTATATTATAGTAGGCCTCGTAGAATCCCAGACCGATCAAGGTCACCAGTCCGATGATGATAGGTGCGAGAACTGTCGCAGAAACCCAAGGAGCCTGAGATCCACCCCAGCTGACACCAACAATGAAAAGTGTACACCCAGCCAAGAATAGGAATAGTCCCAACCAGTCGAATTCGCGTAACAGTTGTCCAGCAGTCTTGCCATGTTCAGCCTTCTTATCCTTCCAGGATGGCGGGTGGTAGAAGAAGAACAGAAGGACAAGGTTGATAGCCTGGAAGCCTATCATGACATAGTAGCAAATGCGCCAGTTGCCCGTTTGCTTGATGATGACCCAACTGACCAACGGCATGATCTGCGCTATGATCGAGGCGGCATCAAATAATCCAATGGTGACATGACGATATTTGCTCGGCACGATCTCTTGGACAGCACCAAATGCCATCTCCAGGAATCCGGAACCGCAGCCGAACAAGGCACCACCGGCGATCATTTGGTTGATGCTTTGTCCGGTTGCTGAAACGATACTGCCGATGATGAGGATGATTGCTCCAGCGATGAAGAACCATCGTCTTCCGAATATGTCTGAAAGTCGTCCACCAACAGTGACAAACATGGCGCCACCAAGATTCCACGATATCGTGATCCATGTGTATCTAGGGTCTGGGCCAAGATCGGCGTTGATGTACGTGAGGATCGCCGGTGGAATGAGGAGAGTGAATAGGTAGGCGTTGTAGCACATAGCCATGGACACGGCGGCCATCAATGTGCGAACTGGGATAAGTTAGATATGACTGGGTGGCCAGTCTGGATGTTGGGCATTACGCACAGGTCATGCCAACATCTTCACCGGTGGTTTGTAGATGGCGGACGATCTCTTCGTTGGCGTCATTGATGGAGAAGTAGTTGTCGTGATCCGATGTATTCGTGCTATGCTCGAGCGCTTCGATGTGTGCCACCGAGGGCTCGCGGTCTCCTTTCGCAGCCATAGCGTAGCAAGCGACGATATAGAAGAGTACTACGAAGTACCTAAAATATCCGAATCCAAAGCTGGAGGATCAGCACTGTCATAAATACCGTCCCGCTGTTCCTAGTATGATCCGTCAGCTACCCCAGAATTCACCCCGAACATCCCCACCCATGTGTGGAGATAGCGACATGGCACTTATGCACATGCAAGCGACTCAAAATTCTAGTACGCTTGGGTGTTGTACTGATATGAGCATAAGCACCGTCATTGCCGGTTTGGGTAAAGAACTGCATTTTGTGTGGCGTCAGTCAGGAAATGTGATTGGTCACGGCTCCTGCGGTCGGAAAAACATAGCCAATGCCGATTTAGCATACCCGGTGTAGGCTATCGTTGTCCTGTATGCGCAACAGTCAGCAGAGGCTACGCCCTGGAGGTCGCTGTCGGAGCTTTAGTGTCCCTATATAACGTGGTGTGCCATCCACCCAATACATCTCTTCCGATCTCTGGTCTCGTATTCGAACGCCCTTGAGAAAAGATATGTGATCGCATTCGCTCGTTCTTGTAGGATGAGACGTGGTATCGTCTGATACGCTGCGTACTTGAACTGCGATGGTAGGTATGAGTGGAAGAACAAAGATCAATTTATGCCATAGCCGGATATCGCGAGTATGTCGTAACGCCATCAAATGCTGTATCCACAAACGCCGCCCAAAAGAAGAAACGGAAATCTCATAGGGCCTCGAGTTCGAAGTCGTCCAGCTTGTCGCGGTACTTCATGATATTGCGCTTAATCTTGGAGGAGTCGACCCATGTGACGAAGTCTTCCATATTCCTCGAGACCAGGTAGGCTGGGTCTGTGATGACATCGGTTCCAACTCTTACGTGCTGTGTGTTTGTTAGCTCCTAGCTGCATCTAGGGAGATGACCACTAAAGAAATTATGTCAGGAATCCAGTGTACTTACCCCTTGTTCCACAAGTGTGACAGCAGATTGTACGTGATCTGCCATGCGTAGCCGGGTCATGACGACTGGCAATCTCCTCCGTGCGAATGCGCTCACTGTAAGCTTGTGCTCGACATCGGATAGTTTTCCACGGCCGCCACCACCAGTTCCCAGCAAGCCCATCGAGAACAGCTTCTCCAGTATCAGATCCTCTTGCTTGGCGCGGAAGGGATCCGATGGGTCGAGGTTGGCGATTCTGTGGGCGAGTTGTCGCAATGAGCCGGCGAGCTGGTTGTATTTTCGGTAGTCGTCGCGTCCTTGGATTGCGTAGCGACGCATGACTGCGGCTTCCCGGTGGTCATTGTCGCTTTTGTAGGTGTTGAAGTCGACCTGCGAAAGGCGTTAGTAACTCTCAATAACTCTTTGTCTCCCCATGTACTGGAGAGAGCGCCGCTGGGCATGGCGAGAATAGCGGCTGTTCGCGCGGCGATCCAGACGGCGATGCGCAACGGTGGTGGAGCGGAACAGGGAGTGCATACCTTCTTCAAGAGCTTCTGCTCATGATGCTTAAGTTTGCGCACCATGTTGAGGAGGCGGTGATGAGGTTGTGGTGGGTGGTGGGTCGTGAGTGCTTGCGATGGCTTCGCGACGACGATGAAGATCCAAAGAATTATTTGACAGGGGTGCAGCGGGCGCTAGCGGTAGCGTTCCTGCCCCTCCAATGACGCGTGGGGTGCATCCAAATTGCTTTTCACTCTTCGAGTCAAACATCCTACTATCATTCCTCTGAACGCATCCACGAATATGCCGACAGTTCACTTGCTCGACTACGTCGCCGGCAACGTCCGCTCCCTCGTCAATGCCATCGAGAAGGTTGGCTACACGGTCGAATGGGTCAAGACGCCCGCGGACGTGCCCTCTGCCGAGGTACCACCGCCCTCTCACCAAGACGCGCGCAACAATTGACAAGTGCTGATGCAGCATCGCCCCTAGAAACTCATCATTCCCGGCGTCGGCCACTTCGGCCACTGCATGTCCCAGCTAGAGAAAGCCGGCTACGTCGAACCCATCCGCGAACACATCAGGGCGGGGAAACCTTTCATGGGAATATGCGTCGGTGTTCAGGCATTGTTCGAAGGCTCGGAGGAGAGTCCTGATGTCAAGGGACTGGGCGTCATTCCTATGCGACTACGGAAGTTCCAGGACGCAGACAAGAGCGTACCGCACATCGGATGGAACAGCGCAAACACATCGCGCACCGGAGAAGTCACGGATGACTCATTGTACGGGCTGCGACCGACGTCGAAATACTACTACGTCCACTCCTACGCCGCGATATATGAGGAGGGTCTGCTGGAGAAGGATGGCTGGGCAGTCGCTACAGCACGGTACGGCGACGAGGAGTTCATCGGCGCAGTCGCAAAGGGAAACATCTTCGCCACACAATTCCACCCTGAGAAGAGCGGCGCAGCAGGACTTCGCGTCCTAAAGGCTTGGTTGGATGGCAACATGTCACAGAAGCTACCGGAAAAGCCATCTGCCGCCGAAACAAAAGAAGGCCTAACAAGACGCGTCATCGCCTGCCTCGACGTACGCACCAACGACCAAGGCGACCTCGTAGTAACAAAAGGCGACCAGTACGATGTCCGCGAAAAAGAAGGAGCCGGCGGCGGAGTGCGCAACCTAGGCAAGCCCGTCGAAATGGCAAAGAAATACTACGAACAAGGCGCCGACGAAGTCACCTTCCTGAACATCACATCCTTCCGCAACTGCCCCGTAGCCGACACACCCATGCTCGAGATCCTGCGCCGAACCAGCGAAACCGTTTTCGTGCCTCTGACGATCGGCGGAGGCATACGCGACACGGTAGATACAGACGGAAGCAAGATCTCCGCCCTCGACATCGCAACCATGTACTTCAAGTCCGGCGCAGACAAAGTAAGCATAGGCTCCGACGCCGTGACCGCAGCGGAAGAATACTACGCGCGAGACAGTAAACTCTCCGGCACCACAGCCATAGAAACCATCTCATCTGCCTACGGCAGACAAGCCGTCGTCATCAGCGTAGACCCCAAGCGCGTATACGTCTCTTCTCCCGACGCAACACCCCACCACACAATCAAGACCACAACTCCAGGTCCCAACGGCGAAGAGTACTGCTGGTACCAATGCACCATCAAGGGCGGACGCGAGGGCCGCGACTTCGACGTCCGCCAACTCGTCACCGCAGTCGAAGCCATGGGCGCAGGAGAGATTCTGTTAAACTGCATCGACAAAGACGGAAGCAACAGTGGATTCGACACAGAGCTCATCAACGACGTCAAAGACGCGATCAAGATCCCTGTTATCGCGAGTAGTGGCGCTGGACACCCAGGGCATTTCGAAGAGGTGTTTGCCAAGACGAAGACGGATGCTGCGTTGGGTGCTGGGATGGTGAGTATCCATTCTTACTTTCATTCCGAACATGGATATAGTGACTAACATGTTGCAGTTCCACAGAGGCGAATACACAGTCAAACAAGTTAAAGACTACCTGCAAGAAAAGGGACAGATCGTACGGCCCTTCGAAGATGATATATAAGCCCTAGCATCTAGACTGTCTGCCCGACCAGGAAGGCCGGGTCGCTCTAGTATTTCGTAAACATGTATATATACAGAAGTAGAGTTTCTCTCCGTCAGGTGTAGATCGTGAACCAGTGGACGCGTGTAAGTGAGTTGCCGCATCGTTGCGCAGCACTCCAATCCCACCGATACATGAAACATGACAACCATCGCACGTGAGGTTCTGGACGCGTTGCCCTCTTATCGCGAAATGCAGCGCCATGCCGTATATTCATCCGCAAATGGTATTCGTACAGGTGCTCTGAAATCTAAATCGCGAAGGTTGCTTTTGAGTGAATATTCTTGCTTGAGTCCGATGATGGTATCATTCACTTCCTCCTCTTCATGACCTTGGTGCACATGTCCACCAGTCCGGTCTTAGCTTCGCTCTCAGGGAAAAAGGAGATAGCCTCGATGGCTTTGTCGACGTAATCCTGTGCCAGAGCACGGGTTTGTTCGAGTCCAGAACTTTGGGAGACGATTTCGCGGGCCTGCGTCATATCGTTAGCATAACACTCAAACTCGTCCCCATACATTCTCTGGCAATGGACATCTTCAAGACTCACCCTCTGAACATCCCCCTCCTTAGAAAACTTCCTCCCCACCAATTTCCCCAAACTACTCTCCTCCTTCCACGCAAACAACAACGGCGCAGTCGCAAGTCCCAATTCCAAATCCGCACCCGCCGGCTTCCCGAGCTCCGCTTCGCTAACCGTGTAATCCAGCATATCGTCTACAAGCTGGAATGCAAGACCCAGATTCTTCCCATACAGATACGCCGCCTCCACGACCTCAGGACTCGAGCCACCCAGGATAGCGGCGGCGCGACAGCTCTTCGAGATGAGGGACGCGGATTTGAGGTATGTTTTTTGTAGGTAGTACGCCACTGTGTCTTCTGTCCAACTGGGGTTCTTCTCGTCCCTGGCGGTGTTTTTGAGCTGCATGAACTCGCCCTCGACGAGGTTTGCGATGACGGTGGCGAGGAGTTCTGTGACTTCTGGGTCGCGTAGACGGGCGAGTGCGACGGAGGCACGGCCAAGCAGGAAATCGCCAGCCAGGACGGCCATTTTATTGCCGAATTCAATGTTTGCGCTGGGTGCGGCGCGGCGGGACACGGAGTGGTCGATTACATCGTCGTGGAGTAGACTGGCCGTGTGAATCAACTCTGTGATTTCCGCGAGCCGGCGTTGGGAAGGGAGGATATCGCTGTCTTCAGCCGTATACGCAGAGTCATGTCGTATACTGCTAATAGGACTTTGATCCGGGTTTTCGTCTGCAAGGATCCTTGGATTCGTAATCGAGATATCCGCGCTCTGGCTCCCGATTCCCAAGTCTCGTCTTGAACTCCGCGGTGTGAGGGCTGTGGCTCGGCTCATGAGCAGGACGAGCATGGGGCGCACGTATTTTCCTTCGCTTTGGGTATAGTACTTTGCGACGGTGTCGAGGGTCGGGTGCCCGGATCCGAGGAGGGATCGTATGTTTCCGGTGAGGAACTTCATCTCGCGGGCGACGGTTTGGAAGGGGTCCATCTTGATGGGCGCATCGGGTGGCGGCGACGACATGACGTTTTGCGCTACGTGGGCGGCGGCGGCCCAGGAGGACTGGTTTCGCCGCCGCGAGGGGTGGTGGAGGCTTGGTGTCGCATTTTTCTGCGTGTGTATTGAGCGGGCGAGGGCGGCGGCGTTACGGTATGGACATGTTGACATGTGCGGTAGTGACGAAGTTTGCTGTCGCGCGATGGACGTCGCGAGCCGGGGTGTGCGGCTCGTCATGGGGGGTTGGGCCTCGAAACTTTGTCTGAAACGGGCAGAGACGGTGCAATTGAGGGGTTGGAGCAGCGTCTCGAAACACACAGAGTGGGTGGTGGTGGTGAAGTGGGCTAGTGATATGTTCGCCCGCAGCTATCGGCTAGATTTGTCGAAGTCAAAATATCCATGACGTTCCGAACGCTAGCTCCCCTCGGTCGCCGCACATCCCTGTCGCGTCGTCTATGCCGCGTGCCTGTGACGCTGTTTCTTACCGTCTACACTACACACTCCACAGAGCCATGGTCCTGCTTACTATGA
The DNA here is from genome assembly GCF_023758085.1 of Alternaria hordeiaustralica. Taxonomy (NCBI): domain Eukaryota; kingdom Fungi; phylum Ascomycota; class Dothideomycetes; order Pleosporales; family Pleosporaceae; genus Alternaria; species Alternaria hordeiaustralica. The sequence goes on along the minus strand of NW_026056803.1, from coordinate 38,199 downwards.
CTCCCGGTATCGTCCGGGCTGTCGCAAAAGCCAAAGACCTATCCGCCGACGATTACGAGAAACTCCAGCACGCCGACGAGCCCTCGCTTGCGGAACCAGAAGTCGGGAATCCCATCTCCCACAGCCAGTTGATCGACCTGTCAAAGCTGCTGAAGAAGCATGTCGACAAAGACACCAAAGACACTTCAGAGACCACAGAAGACACCCCATCTCCCACACCAACGACCCTCGCCGCCCTCCTGCACAACACAACAATATACATCCCACCGCCTCCACCCAAACCCACCCAAACCCCCGAATACCACGCCCTAATGAGACGTCTCCGCGCCGAGCAAGAAGCCCTTTCCTACGAACGCATGCTACACCCGCCGCCAACACGCGAATCTTTCTCTCAGCGCTTCCCCCGCGCCCCAGAACCTTTCTCCATAGGCGCAACACAAACCACTAGCGAGGAAGACGAGTTATCATACGAGGAAGTTCATCGGCAGATCATTTTGATTATAAACATCTTGGTCTCGGTTGTCTGTGTGGCGGTGTTCATATGGGTAGCAGCGCGACACTGGAGTGTGGGCAGTAGACTAGGACTGAGCATGGGAGGATCATTGGGTATTGCAGTTGCCGAGGTAGCTGTATACAGCGGCTACGTGAGGAAAGTACGGGAAGCAAAACGCCTAGAAAAGAAGAAACCGGAGATCAAGGAGATAGTCAAGACATGGGTGTTGGGCGAGGACGATGACAAGGAGGGTGACACGACAGGGTGGAAAGAGAAAGACGTGGATGGAGTTAGGTTCAGAAAGGGCAAGCATCGTTGAAGATATGGTTCAGATTACGCCAGTTCATGCTTGGAAGAATACCCATCATTACTGCTCCCCAAACAACGCCTGCAATGCGGTTGAAGTCCCCCCGCGCCAAAGCACAAATTACAAGCTAGAAATAAGTCTCAAGTTTTACTTCTTGTCCTTCCTTCGTCCGGCTACACCCCCAGCAAACCGCCCCAGGTTGCTCAGACTGGACCTTGGCTTATGGCCCTGCACTGGACCCGGTGGCGCAGGTTGGGGTGGGGGTCGCATCGCGTTCGCAGGACTACCGGGTCTCAGCCCAGCAACGCTCTTGGGAGGTGCACTTGGCGTAGGTGCCCTGGGTCCCATCTTCTCCTGCATCTCTTCCTCTTCACCCATGCTGGCCATCCGCTGAGTGCGTCTCGCCTTCTCCTGCGTCTGCTTAAACCTGTCGAGCAGCTCTGACCACTTAACGGTTCCACCAGCCTCGGGGCCACCCAAACCATCCCTGGGCTTCAAGCGGCCAGGACGTTCGAACGTCGACACATTGGATCCTGCAGAGGATGGAATGCCGCTGCTAGCACTGCTGTTCGAGCCAACTTCTGAGCTTTTTTGCCGCAAGTGGTTTAGGGTAGGGGAGGAGGAGGAAGGGTGCACATACGTCGAGCTGCTGCGTTGCGGCGCAATATGCAGGTAGCCAATCGCGGAGACGCTGTTGAGACGGTTTTTAAGCGCTGCAAACGCCGACGATTGAGGCAGTAGCATGAGCAGACCGTACATGCACTTGTAGAGGTGCGGGTATCGCTCTGGTTCCAGGAGCTGCATGCGCAGGTCTAGTCACTACAGTTAGTAGGGTGCCACGGTTTGAGGAGGAGAGGATCTTACAGGTGAAGACAGGAGATTCGAGTAGCTGGACAAGCTTGTCGATTTGGATGAGCATGTTGACGGTCATCTCAAGGTCCGCACTAATGTAGTCAGTAATGCCCGTTCAATACCACGCTCAGGAACATACAAAACTTGAAGCAGATGGTATGCTTGCTCATACGCTTGGGCAAGAAGACACAACGAGAATGTAGCGACAGCGTTGTTGCACCACGCCTTGAACAGAATGACAAAGAACGATTGGCCATCCTTGTTGTCGAGGTTCCTGAGCCGTCTTCGTAGATCAGCAAGCTCTGGTGCAGTAATGAGATTGTTGTTGAGGTTTTGGACCATAATACTGGCGAATTCGACATCCTCGTCCTTCGCAAGGCAATCGGCCATGGTTCGGTATATGCGCTCAGCACTCAATGTTATGCAGAGCTGTCTGATGATGAGGTTGCCACGAGTTTCGAGGAGTCGGCGGTCTGTACAGAACAGCTTCAGGAGATTAACCATGAATGAAGTGAAGTAGGTATCATCGCTGTGCAGTGAGATCTGTGAGAGAAGAAGCAAGTCGCGCGTAACGACCGCATCTGAAGGGTCTGAAAGCGTCTTTAGCAGTGCAGGGAATGTGCCGTCGTCCACTGTCAGTATCTTGAGGTTGTTAGCAATTGCTTCAATGCCATCATGTTCACACTCACTCTGCCAGGTGCCATTCTATGGAGCATTATCAGCCATGCTATGGCCGCAACGCGAGTGGCTTCGTGTTCATTCAAGAACTGCAGTGTCAAAGCGCTGACAGCCGCTTGGTAGTCCAGCTCTGGTATTGGACGCGGGGATGGGCCTCGCTCCTCTGCTGGTGTGGGCGATCGTGTACCCTTGCCATCTGGCGATTCAGCCTTGTTTGCTTGATCGCGGATGACTGCCTTGAGCAATCGGCCAGATAGATTAGAATCGCGCCGCTGCGTGCCGGTGAGCTCTTTACCTAGCTCAGATAGGGAAGGCGGTAGCTGAATCTGTCCACCTGCAGCGCCATCGCGGGGGCGGTTATCGTCAGATAATGACAGTATGTAGTCCATCAACGAGGCGTTGACCTTGACTGCAGCTTTGCGAACGGTATCGACGTCGTGCGACATTCGCGGCAGGACGTGCGACAGAAGACTAGGGACAAACGGCATGATGTCTTCTGGGCAAATGTCGAAAAAGTTGTCTATCCAACGGAGTGCCGTGAGCAGTATCTCGGTTTGCTCTTCTTCTGTGCCTACACAAATTAGCTCTGGTCCCTCTTCCCAATTTATCCCGAAACATACCTGATGGGGGCACAAGGAAATCGACTAGGATCTCAAGAATCTTGGGATGGTCAACGTGCACATCCTGGCCAGGTATCCAGTTTCCGTCGCCGTTGACAGACTTTCCGCTGTCGCCAGAGATGGAGCCGCTCTCTCCGCTTGCCTCGCCCTTGTCGTTGATCGAATCGTCCAGCTCGAGAGGGGTACTATCTGTCGCTTCGCTACCACTATGGATACTACCCGTAGAGTTCCTGCGATCGTCCTTGCTGTTGCTCCTCTTGCTTTCTGCTATGCCCTTCTTGATGCGCGCGATCTTCTTAATCTCACTTAAGAATCTGTCCAATGCCGCCTGCGTCATGGTGTATACATCTTGGTTGGTGTCGCTCAGGAATCTGAAGAGACCGCCGAGGAACCGCGGGAGGTGGGCGATGAGCTCGAGATCGGGTATGGAGTCGAGCAGCGTGATCCATGCCACCAGGAAGGAACGTGTGAACGGGTTAAGAACATAGATGCGTTCTTCGAGGAGGGGCAGGAAGCGTTCGAGGTTGAAAGCGAATGGGTGGGGCTCGTCTTCGGGGTCTTCTTGGTCGGGCGTGTCGTGTAGGACGGATACGTAGCTGGCAGCCGACTCGGAGACGATGTCCTTGATCAGGCGATCGAGCAGTTCTGCGCCGTTCTTGACTGAGAGCTCCGAATCTGCCGCCATCTGGACGGTCCGGGCCGTGTTAGCCTTGTCTCACGAGGTGCAGGAGGCATTGTGGGTCTTCTCACCTTGCACAGGGCATCGAAGACCTGGTTAAAGTAGACGAGTATCTCGCCCTTGGCGACCTTTGCGATGTTGTACATGCTCTCGCACGCATAGTACCTGACGCGGGCATCTTGGTCGCTGAAGCACGCGAGGACGGGGGGGACGATTTCTTCGAGATAGCGGGCGACTTCCTGGGGAGATGTCAGTAGGTACATCAAGCTGTGTATCAGATATGTCTACGCACCGGGCCCAGGGCTATCGAGGCGGCAGCCAGCCCTATCAGGCCGCCGTTGCGGGCGTGGGGCTGGTGGACGGCATAGGCGTACTCCTGGCACAGCTGGCGCACGATGCGGGCTATCCTGTCGTGGTCCTGGGCGGCGAGGGCGTCGCGGATGAGGCCTTCGAGCTCGAGCGCGCCGCTCTTGCGCTTGTCGTAGAGCTTGTCGTTGAGGGCTTTAGTGATATTGACGTCCATGGTGAGGTCGCGGGCTGGACAAGTCTACATGGTGCTGCCGCCGGCCTATCGCATCTTCAACTAACGGCGTGCGGGGTACTGGGAGCGTCGTGAAGCAGAGCGAGGAGGAACGTGCAGCCCTTCACGGTGTTTCCCACGATGCTCGAGCCGACGGGGTCACGACAGGGATCTGCGCTTTTAACGGAAGGCACACACGTCATCGTGCCTTCCTACACAACCGCCTATCCTTGTCGCTAGCACCCGCCGATAAACGAGACATTTCCAAAAGCAACCCCGAGCAGATGCCCAAGGCATGTCTCGCCGACTGCCCTCTGCCCATTCTCACGACCCTCAGCGTCATGGCGATTGGCAGCTCCCCTTGCCGCTAGGCGCTTAGTCTTCCCAAGTCACTCGCTCGCTCTGACCAACACCCTTTGCCGTCGTCGCCGCCTCACATCACCCTGGGTTCACCTGCCCCTGTCAGGTGCGACCAGCGTCGAGATGGAAAAGTTCAAGAATAAATTCCTGAACCCCCACCGTCGCTCGCGGCGAGAGGATGACATGGAGAAACTGAGGGAGCCCAAGGTCTCGCCCATCGCGACAGGCGGGTTCAAGCACTGGGCCGTGGCTTTGTAAGTCTTGTTTGTCTCCCGAGTGACGAGTACTTACATCAGCAGCATAGTCTGTAATTTCAATGTTGATATCGGGTAGGTCGTCCGGACTCCATGTATTTCGATTAATGTGTTGAGTTTGTAGCCCAGAAATCGAGATTCTATACCCCCCAGATGTGCCCTTTACGACGGCCGACCTGAGTGCTATATGCTTCAACAGGTACCTTAGTCCGCCAGTTCCGAGTGGTGCAATCTAAGTCGCATCTAGTTTCCCCGAACAACAGAACACAGAGACCGCGGAAGACCTCTGTTACGACTTCGCCATCACCAACAACTCGCCTGACATCAAACTGACTTCGCCAAATGCCCCTCATGGTAGCGCAGATACCTTCTACGGATCATGTATCTTCCGCCAAGAGTTCGACGATACCATGAAGAGGAGCTTCAATCAAAGAACACTGGTCATGATCTCCCACCACAACTTCACTTCCTTCCATCATCGCATCTTACAGAAGATGACAGAGTCCGGACCCCTCAGCGACCCGACGACTCTAGAAGCTGCATTCTCACAGATGAACACATGGGCGCCCCCAGCACTGGGACGCCACGACCTTCCCTTCATGGGCAGCATGTTAACCCTAGACATCGCACCACATCGCGCCTTCCCTCTCCAAGGACTCCCAGGGCCCACGCCATTAATCTCCGACATCCCCCTCTCCATCTACGCCTATGAACCCGTCGGCTCCTGGGACAACATCATGCACTACATGCCCTGCATCACAGACCTCTACGTCTTGTATGAGAAGCTCATCCTCTGCGAAAGCGTCATCGTCATCGCGAAGTCACCCCAATTGGCTAGCGAAGCCGTCTCCTCCCTCGTCGACCTCATCTGCCCCGTCCCCTATGCCGGCGTAGTGAAACCTTACATGACCATGCAAGCAAACTTCAAAAGCATCGGCATCGATGGCGGCACCCCAACCTCCTTCATCATCGGCGTCACCAATCCCTTCTTGCTAAAACGCATCGTCGCAGCCGCAGAAGCCAGTCACAAAGCGCGCCCACACATTTTGTATCTGCAAAATTTCGACGGCCCCGTCCCAACACGCCGTCACCACTCCCTCCACCACAAATCCAGCCGCAACGCCCTCCTCGACCTCCCCGGCGGCGGCATAGAAGTCCACACGCCCTCGAAACGCTTCCTCAAATCCGATCCTGCAGTCGTATCGCAAATCGAATCCCTCCTCAAGCTCGGCGACCAAACCCGCGAACTAGGCCCCATAATCCGGCGTCACTTTGCGGAGCTCACCGCCCAGTTCATCGCGCCCATCAACCGTTATCTCGCTACCTCCAACGTCGTTACGCCCGGTGGCGCAAACCGGTATGCCAGTTTCCATGTCCCGGATCTGATGAGCAGTGTGAGCAAGTATGGGACGAGTGTCAAGTTTCGCGGATCGAACCCGCTGCAGAGACATAGGGCAAGGGATGGGTTGTATGAGAGTTTTTGTAAGAGCGCGAGTTTTTATAGTTGGTTGGAGATGAAGATTAGTTTGGAGAATGAGGCCAGTGCGGGGATGCTTAATACGCCTGTTGCTTCTTCTGCTGGTGGTGGGTGAGATGGGAGTGGGTGGGGTGAAAGGAGTGATGGAATGTGACGTGGGAACGTGTGGGAGGTTCGAGGTGGAGATTGTAATTTGCAAGATACCATGAGATATAGCGACTAAAGAATTGCTGAATAATATGAACGCCTATTGAACAATTAATGAGCACATGAGATATCCGCCTGTCTTGAGCTTCGCACCCTACTTTGTTTCGTCGCTCTGATCCCGAAGAACATGGCACGGAAGGACCCGGTCAAAGCGTCGTTTCTGCTGGCCTTTTCAACCAGCGCACCAAGTTGGAGGATGTTCGCGAAAGGTATGTCATTGTAATATGTACAAGCAAGAAAGAAGTAGCGCACCAAATATTTACATGCTACCTCCTCCAAAAAGCTGAGAAGCAGCGATGACAAGATATGGATAAGAAAGAAAGCATAAACCCAAAGTGTTGTCAAAGGAGTGTAAGAATCGAACAAAAAAAGCAGAAAGCGCTGAGCCACTACCAGCAAAACGTCGCGAGTGTCAACGCATCAATCCTCAGCCTAGTCCATCCTAAACGACGATGTCCCCTCAACAAGAGGAGGCCAACGCTTCTTAAGCCCAGAATCATCCTGAGGCCAAACATCCGTCGTACCAGCCTTATAAGCAGCCCAATTAGCGCAATTCTGCTTCCACTCAGAGCCAGCAGCCGGAAGATTGATTTCGGATTTGCGCTCCAGGAACTGGATGCCGAGGCCCATGCCGACGTGGAAGGCGATGTGGCAGTGCATGAGCCACTGGGGAGAAGGAGTTAGTATTTCGTTATTTCAGAAACGATGTTGAGGGATGGTTGGGATGATAGAGATAAGAGTGTCTACTTACAGCACCAGGGTTATCAGTCGGGTATGCGAGAACGAGCCACCCGCTACCCCTGAGCTGAACAACGTCGCGACGGGGTGGGTTGGTGAAGCGAAGCGAGCTGAAATGCGTTGCCATGCTGAATTGACCGTCACCTCCGCCGAGGACATAGCTGTCGTGGCCGTGGAGATGGATGGGGTGGGCGATGGGCGGTGCGCCTACAGCTTGTTGTATGACCCAGTAGGTCCAAGTGGATGCTGAGGTCGATGGTACCTGCACAACGTTGTAAGACTGCGGGATGCTGTTGTTGTTCTCTGCGACGTATTGAACGGTCGGCTTTCCGGGGTCGATGATGATGGACGTGCCGTTGATGGTCCAGAGGACGGTGTTGCCGTTTGCTGCTACTGGGCCGAACGCGACGGGGAGGTTCTTGGCTTGGGCGGCGAATGTGGTGCTGGGCACGTTCTTTGCGACTTTTGGGGTGGTGATCGGATCAGCGCAGATCGTGAAGGGGTTGGCTGGGGCAGTTGTGGTGGGATCGGCCACTGTCTGGCCTTGGTACGTGAAGATGGCGCGTCCTGGAAGAATGGAGCGTGACTGGCAAAGGCCGTTCGCGTCAGCACGGAACCAGTAGTTTCCAGCTGTCTGGTTGGCAGTGATGATGACGTCGTAGCGTTGGCCGATACCAAGTTGGAGGTGGGTGGTGTTGTATGGGACGACGGGGACGAAGTCGTTTGCAATGACTTGGAAGGGATGGCCGTCGAGGTTCACAGTCATGCTGGTGTCGACTGCGGTGTTCACAAGGCGCAGACGATAGCGCTTGCCCGCTTGCATCGTGACTCGGTTATAAGCACCACCTCCGGCTGCGTTCTTAGAAGTGCCGTTGATCAGGATGTTGTCGGGCACAGGGGGACCCAATCCAGCTTGCCCATTCTGGAATGCTATGGAGGCTGCTTGGAAGGCGGTCTTGTAAAACCAGTCTGTGATTGGCATAACTCCAAGGTCCTCGTCATAGTTTGCGGTAGCAGGACCGTTGACAATGAATGTTCCGACAACTCCATCTCCGTACTGATGCGAGAAATGCGAGTGGTACCATGTCGTGCCGTATTCGGTTGCCTGGAACTCGTACGTCTTGAGGTCGCCTGGTGCTACCGCACATTCGGTGACCCCGTTGACACCATCCTGGATGTTCTTGTTGAGCATGCGGAAGCCGTGCCAGTGGATGGAAGTGCCATTGGATTGAAGCATGTTGCGAACAGTGATTCTGATGGTGTCACCCCAGTTGGCAACGATGGTGGGACCCGGAGTTCTTCCATTGATCAACATGCAAACCCTTGACCCAGCACCGTCAGGGTTGCAAGTTGTATTCTCGATGCGTAGATTGTAGGAGCGAACCACACCGGTATTAGGCCATGAGGTGTACATGTCCGTAGAAGAGTTGAATCCACTGGTCCAGCAATTCCTCGTAGTGGGACCATTGACACACGCCGATGACTGACGTTCCTCGAGGCCATCTCGTTTTGGCGTAAAAGGCGCGAGCTCAGTGGTCTCAGACGGAATCGCTATCGCGGTAGTTACTGGAACGAGAAGGCCCAAGAGAGCCGTCCCGAGGATGGCAAAAGACTTCATCTCAGCTTAATACGATGGAAGTAACGAGTGTTGAGTGATAAAGATTGACAGAAAAGAAGACAACAGTGCGAAGCGAGAACGCTGCCGAAGATGCTGCTGTAGAGCAATGGAGCAGAGCGTTTGAGCTCTTATATCTGATTCCATGATAGATGGCCATCATGCTCCAGCACAGATGATCAATAGCCCTTCTGCTCATTCGACTGCTCCAGCAAACGCCACAGCGGAATACGGACCCACCCTTTCGCCATGTCCACGAATGAGAATATTGATAGTATGATTTTGAGCTGCGAAGAACGGAGATTTGACATTCGGATGTCGTATTGTTTGGAACGCCTCGCTCGAATGTGAATGTGGGCAAACGGTGATGGAGATGGATGACCTCGTAGTCATACACGAACACAGTCAGCATGGGTATTGATCGCTCACTCCTGACTAGGGCACACCGTATCTGCATCAGGCGGCGGGAAGGATGCGGCAACCCAGTGCTCGAACTGTCAACTGGACAGCAGAGGATTTCGAGGAGTTACGCTTAGATCACACGTCGTGGCTTGCGGAAAGTCCGCAGCCAATCCGCTGCTCTTGTCCGTACTTTATAGCTTACTCAGCCGTGAGCCACCATCGCATTGTAGTAGGAGCTTTGCAAAGAGCTGAAGTGGCGCGGAAATGACGAGTTGTGAACGCTCATGCTAGGAAGCATGTTGTTTAAATCGTACATACGACTAGAGATACCAGAAGGTAGTGTTGCGGTGACAGGTAGCAGCTTCTGACGCCACGAACATTCCAATGGGCGTAGCATCAAGTCTGTGAGTTATGGTAGATTGATCGGTAGCAAGAATGACTGCGTTCGCGAGCAGAGCAAAGCGGCCGACCCTCGGGGGTGCCACCGGAACGTAAGGGGAAGACTGCATCATCACGAGGAAATACCAGTGGTCTGTATACTATCATCTGATACTATTGAGGTGGGTTTCGGTGTATCAGCGTGCCTATGTCCGATGTCTTTCTCGCTCGCATGGCTTAATCGGAGATAGACCGTGAGTAGGCGCGCCACAGCTGATGCATCTGAAGACTTGAGAATAAGCCTCCTCTTCCATGAACATAGCAAGGGCCTGGAGTGGTGTGTTCGGAAATTTTGTCGCGTGATGCAAGGTCTGGATGCCGCCAGAAAGCGAAGTCCGGCAGCGGGCAATCTAACGGACATTCTGCGCGTTCCGATCAGCCCGCTGTCTCTTGACGAAGTAATAACCGAAACATTTACACCTTCTCTTGTTTTCGTAAAGCATACTAGCCGTAATGTAGTTGTACTGGGGAATTCGGGTCCGACGTTATTAATGTTGCACACGGAGCGAACCAGAAAGGGCTTCAAAGCTAAGTGCCACGTGCGCAGTCATGCACGTTCTCACACTGGTTTTGATGTTTTCTTGCGAATGTCTACGGAGGTTGGGCTTGCGAGCGATTGTCGAACTGAGTCGTGGTGAATAAGTCGGTGAGCCTAGCGGACTCCGGCATCACCGGTAGTCTTGCGTCGATAATGTGGCAAGCTTAGGGGTCATGAAACCTCTGTAGGTTCGAGGGTGTATCTGTGTCCCTGCTTCGCTACAGACTGTGGGATCCATGGCCGTCGTCTGGCGTGAACTCTGGTCCCGGCAACTCGTAACCATCGAACGAAAAGCCAGGTGCGACCGTCGTGCCTACCAGCGTCCAGTTGCCTAAACTGGTCGCCCGCTGCCACTGGTTTTCTGCGATGATGACTTGCGGAGCCTGGTCCCTGAAGATGTCGCTACCTAGAATCTGCTTTTGAGTCGCAGTGCCGTTGTTCCACGATAGCTCAAGCTTCAGAGGGGCGCCAGCGTAAAAGTGCCATATCTCGACAGCATCGGTAACGCGATGCCAGTAAGATGGACCAGATTGGCCTTCGAGCAGGTAGTAGATGGCGGTTGAGTATGAGCGGTTGCCGATGGTACCGGTATCTTGAAAGGTTTGTCGAAAGTAGCCCTTCTCTAGGTTTGGCTCGAGGTGGAGCTTGGCGATGACGTCTTTCGCGTCGGTACATTCGCGATAAGCGGCAGTCAACCCTAGCAGCGATGCGGCCAAGTAGATTGCGAGTTTGTGCATATCTGTAGCTTTCTTGCAGTTGTGTCGCACAATTGGAGTATGGCCTGCAAAGTGTCCTTTGTCGAAGGAACCGGCGAATGCTGATGCTTATTACTGATGCCTTCGGAGCTTCCGAGCTGGCGGATACGATCGTCACAGATCTCGTCACGTCATCTGAACTCGACCACCACATTAGCTCCACGGCATCACAGTACCACAGCAAGAGCGCAATGCAGAGAACGAGGAAAGGACATCCCAGGTTCCCTTAATTGCGCGTCCAGGACGACACCGAAATGCCCAAACGCGACAAACCCTTACACGCGCCCTTATCGCACGCCGTATGTTGTACACCACGATCGCGGCATTTCATTCGATCTGATCTGCGCACTACTGTACAATGAAGAATTGGAAGCCGCCGTTAATCGCCGAAGTCGTTCACTGTGGAGATCCGATGGCGGGGCGTCGCACTGCAGTACTCAAGTAGACTAAAAGGTTAAGTATTTCCTCCTTGTACACCGTGGATCCCGCCACATTCGCAACCCTACGTCTCTTGCTAGCCTTTGTGTATTCTCCGGCTCTTTTTCTGTATTCCATCGCCTTGAGTCTGCGACGGCATGTTTCCACGATTTGCGCTGCCCTGTTGGCTGGCAGTCCTGTCGTTTGCGATCTCAGTCGCGTCGAGTGTAACACCAGAGACGAAGAACTTGTTTGTGGATGCTGATCTTTTTGAAGCTATTGAGTAAGTGTCCTGTACCACGTAAAATCTGAACGCATAGCTGACAGTGCTACAGTGATACCGCAGCCCTACTCCTCGCGTGCACTTTACCGAATACAAACCTCCTCGCGGTAAACATCAACGTCAATTCGACGTACTCTGCCTTCGCTGCGTCGGCAATCGTGAACCACTACGGCTACTCTTCCGTCCCGATTGGGCTGCCGAGACCCTACACGAACATCACATCGCCTGAACCATTCGGAGGAGAATATGCAAGCAAGGTCGCTGCTGGATGGTCCGGCGGCTCGGTGCCTAATGGGCAAGTTAACAAGACTTGGGATCCGGTAGAGCTCTATCGCAAGACGCTGGCAGAAGCGAAGAACAATAGTGTGACTGTCGTGTCGATTGGTTTCATGGGATCGTTGTCTGGTCTCCTCAATACGACCAGTGATGAATACTCCGTGTTGAATGGATATGAGCTTGTCAAGACAAAGGTCAAGGAACTGGTCGTTATGGGTGGGGGTTACTCGCAAGAGCCAGCCATCGATGCGGAGTACAATTTCGCGATTCAGAACGCACCACACGTCATCAACACATGGCCCGATTGTGTTCCGATGACCTTCCTTGGCGCAGAGGTGGGCGTCGAAGTCTTGTCGGGCGCACGGTTTACTGTGTGCGGACCCCCGAACGACCCAGTTAAATCGGCTTGGGAGTACTGGGGATCTTACAATCACTCCGAATACTCATGGGACTTTTTGACCATGGTGTATGCAGGCAGGGGCCTGGGCAGTTGGTTTGAATATGGAAACGAAAATGGGTACAACTTTCTGTTCCCGAATGGCACTAATGTCTGGGTGGAGGACGAACGCAGGACCAGCCAGCACTATTTGAAGCTCAAGGCCTCGAACGAGACGGTTTCCAAGGAAATGGATAATCTGTTGCTGCGCGGCGCGTGGACCCACGCCCAAGTGGACTGAAGCCTCATACTATCGAAAGAAGTGTTCTACTAAGCTCAAGCTCTGCAGGCTTTTCAGCGGTTCGCACGGCTCGTCCACGTCCATCCAAGACCACCTCTTGTTCACTTTCCAGGCTTTCAGGTTTCAAGTGTAACAACCGCATTTTCCTACGAGCCAGCAATGAATAGTATCCTTTCCATCACCCACCGAAACTTTTTCCACGCTGCTTTCTCATGCTCACTATTTCTGAACATGCAAAGCGCTGACAGCCTTGAGTCGAGGCCGGAACTGGGTGCCGATAGTCGATAAGACGGGATGCCATTTCTGGTAAAGATGGTCTGCGCCAAGTGCGGATTCCGCTTGACGCCAAGCTCGTCATGTGGCGTCGTAATCGTTCACCACAACGTTGTTTCCCCAAAGTTTACCGACGAATTCCCAATTGGTCGGAATGCTCAACAGTGTTCAGGCGAGCTACGACGAGACTTCACGTGCTCTCTTGGCTACCCAGAACGCCCTGCCGCGCACCACTGCCAAGTATAGATTTAGCTTCCGCCGAGAAACCAACAAGCGCGTGTGCCCACAATGACATCGTCCCAGACATGTCTTCTTGGATAATCTTGGGTAAACATACAACTCCATGTCTGGGCGCGGCCGCCCCGTGTCTGATCTCGATGTATAGTTACATACGCCAACCAGTGCAACGGAGAAGGATGGTGTGGAGAAAACATGGGGATTGTCACCCTGGTGCAGGATTTGACCCGCTCTTTGATGGAGAAAATGTGGGTGTGAACTGTGCCCCGGATACCCTATATAACAGGACCTGTCATGGTTCCCAGGCATCTGGTCGTGTGTCTTTCTACTCCTCCACTTTGCGATCAGCATCTCCACTCCCCCAGGAGATCCCATCTAGACGCGATACTTGAGATCAGTCGTCACCATGTCTCGTCGAAAGCCAGACATCGAGGCTACCGAGCCCAACTTCTCATCATCGGGTAGTGACAAGTCCGACTTTGGTGCCGGACAGCATCATGAACATGCCGGCGCTGCTCCACAGCGAAAGGCTTCGGTCGCCGCAAAGCTCAGGAACCCCTTAGCCGGTTATAGCGAAGAACATGTCCTAGCCGATGTCGACGCATGGTGTGTTGAGAAGGGCCTACAGGAGTACCAGGACGAGTTCCGCAAGGGCGCCCTCATTGCTCGTGTAGGCCAACGAGACGATGGTTTTGAATACGTCAATCAACTTTCCACGGAAGAGAAAGACTGGCTGCGACACGAGGTTACCCATCGGTGGTCTCAACCTAAAATGCTGTATTTCTTGGTTGTGCTCTGCGCTGGATCTGCCATTGTGCAAGGAATGGACCAGACGGCAGTCAACGGTGCTCAGGTCAGTTGCTTTACCGTTCCCATCTCATCACGTCCCGCCACTAACATCTTGTCCAGGGATTCTACTTCAGAGAATTCGGAATCACAGAAGACCAGGTGTGGCTTCGAGGTCTGCTTAACGGGGCTCCTTACCTTTGCTCTTGTCTCATTGGATGCTGGTCCAACGCACCTCTGAACAAGTTCTTTGGCCGCCGTGGAACCATCTTCATCTCTTGCATCATCTCTTTCATCACCGGTATCTGGATGGCGGCCGCTGAAAGCTGTGAGTAAAGACTCGCCAATAGACGTATGAACTGAGAGCTGACGATTACGATAGGGCCAAACCTTCTTGTCGCGCGCTTCATGCTCGGATTTGCTGTCGGCGCAAAGTCCTCGACTACGCCTGTCTACGCTGCCGAATCTGCGCCAAAGACCATCCGTGGAGCCCTCACCATGATGTGGCAAATGTGGACCGCTTTCGGAATTATGCTGGGTTTCATCGTCTCCGTCGCATTCCAGGATGTTACAATTATTGGCGGCCCGAACTCGCCATGGAGGTGGATGCTGGCCTCCACCAGTATTCCCCCGATGATTGTCTGCGTCCAAGTATACTTTTGCCCAGAATCGCCGCGCTGGTAAGTCTTCAACCCACAGCTTAATGGCGTTGTCCCAAGCTAATTCGAACCAAAGGTACATGGAGAAAGGCAAATACGACAAGGCGTTCAACTCACTTTGTCGACTACGCGCGCACAAGATCCAAGCTGCACGCGATATGTACTACGCGTATAAGCTCCTTGAGATTGAAAACGCGGAACGCGAGGGCCGAAACCCGTTCAAAGAGTTCTTCATCGTCCGCCGCAACCGTCGCGCCGCACAGAGCGCCTTCTTCGTCATGTTCATGCAGCAATTCTGTGGAGTCAACGTACGCACCTCAGATCCCTCGGTCCCACTTGCCATCTCAGTCGCTAACAGTAGTCCCAGGTCATCGCATACTACAGTACATCCATCTTCGAATCAGCCGGTTTTTCCGAGACGAACGCCTTGCTCGTATCCATGGGCACGGGCGTAACGAACTTCCTCTTCGCGATCCCAGCAATCTACACCATCGATACATTCGGCCGCAGGAACCTTTTGCTTACGACCTTCCCTCTTATGGGTCTGTGTCTTCTCTGGTGCGGATTATCCTTCTACCTACCCGAGAACCCCGATGGCACGCCATCCCAGCAACGTCTTGGATCC
This sequence comes from Alternaria hordeiaustralica, assembly GCF_023758085.1. Taxonomy (NCBI): domain Eukaryota; kingdom Fungi; phylum Ascomycota; class Dothideomycetes; order Pleosporales; family Pleosporaceae; genus Alternaria; species Alternaria hordeiaustralica. The sequence goes on along the minus strand of NW_026056803.1, from coordinate 23,033 downwards.
ATCGCCGCCGCAATCTACGTCTTCATGGCCGTCTACTCCCCCGGTGAAGGCCCCGTGCCCTTTACATACTCCGCAGAAGCATTTCCACTCCACCTCCGCGACGTCGGCATGTCCTTCGCTACAGCTACCTGCTGGGGCTTCAACTTTATCCTCTCCCTTACGTGGCCGGCTCTTGAGGCCGCTTTCACACCAACGGGTGCGTTCTGTTGGTATGCAGCTTGGAACTTCTTCGGCTTCTTCTACGCTTACTTCCTCTTGCCTGAGACTAAGGCGCTCACGCTGGAGGAATTGGATACTGTTTTCGATGTTGGTAATCGCCAGTTCGCGGCTTACTACACGAAGAAGTTGCCGTGGTACCTCAAGAAGCGTGTCTTGCGTCAGGATGTCGCGCCCATGGAACCGCTGTTTGAACTTCATGAGCAGGGTGGGCATGCGGATTATGTTGATGAGCCGCTTGGTGGTGGGGGTGGTGCTGCTGGTGTAGAGGATAAGAAGATTGTGGAGAAGGATGAGGTGATGAGGACGTGAGTGGTATCTTAATATGAGCCTGGCAAGGTGTCGCGTGCCTTGCCTTTGCGCATTGCCGTCGTCGTGCGGTAGTGTGGTTTTGAGTTGAGTTTTGATGAGTTTGCTTTTGCGCTTATCCGCGACTTCGTTATACCCGTGTTGATGATAGTATCAATAAGAAGAATGAGATATCCTTGTTTGCTTTGACTACGTAAGCGTTTTCATCATTGGAATTCCTGAGCTTGCACTTGTTAATGCATTAGGACATATGCGTGATTTGGGTCTGCCTGTATTAATTCACTAGCTGACTAGAACCAAATGCGTTCAAAAGGCCTACAGAAGAGAGAATCCCACGATGGGGACCATGTGTCAAGACACCTCGCGATCCTACCCTAGCAAAATGGGGGGTTTTTGCTAAATATCTCAATAGTTTCAGAATTGCTGAGTCGTTAAATCTTCCAAAAACAGACCTACTCATAAAATATTCCCTCAACCGCGACATTCTACTCCGCCTTCGCCGCCGCAATCTTCAAAATCTCCTCGACACTCTTCCTCGCATTCTTCGGATCCTTCGCCACGCTCTGCCAGATCTCACCATGCTTCGGTTCCGCCATAGCAGCCTTACTCAACGCCTCCTCCTTCTTCTCCTCCGTGCCGTGTTGTTCCAGGAACTTGTAGTACCAGACCCAAGCATCGCCGTAGTCGCTGTCAAGAGTGACGGCTTTGACGAACCACGTTGCGGCCTTGTCGAGACGGCGCTCGCCCCAGAAGATGCGGGCGACGACTACGAAGAGGAGAGGGTCTTTTTCGACCTTCTTGATGGCTTCGAGGGCGCGGGGTTTACGCTGGGTGCGGCCTTCGAGGTGCATGATCTTTTCGGCCCATAAGAGGCCTGAGTTGGGGCATTGCTGCAAAGCGCCAGCCATGAGCTGTTGGGCGGCGCTTGTGTTGTTCGCACGGCGCTCGAGACGGACTTGCTCTAGGAGAATTTCTGCGCTCTTGGGGTTCTGTTGGCGACCACGGTCTAGTGTTGATCTGGCCTTGACGACTGCACCTTGCTTTACTTGTAACCGGGAAAGGAGGATATACAAGACGGGTGCCTTTGGTGCGGCACGTGTGCCAATGTTGAATGCCTCATGAGCTTCCGGAAGCTTCGACAGCTGCTCATAGACTTGCCCCTTTATGGCGTGTAGTTTCCAGCTACCGGGCCAGTTCTGCAGACCTTGATTGCAGATGTCGATTGCCGTCTCGTAGTTCTCCAGTTGTCGTTCTAGGACGGCGGACTTCATGTAAATGCGGTCGGTAGCAGCTGATTCACGGGCGATCTGCAGGAAGCTCCGTGCCTGCTCGTAGTTACCAGCGTCGACCTCGAAGTCAACAGCGCGAGTGTACAGCATTTCGTTGCCTGGTAGAGCTTCGAAACTTCTACCCAGAACTTGGCGAGCACCTTCAGGGTTCCCTGACTGCCACATCTCTCGAGCATATTGCAGCCACAGCGACTCCGAGTTGGGACAGGCATTAACTGCTCGCTCTAGGACACTGAGGAGGGTATCTGTTGTACCATGATGCTTTTCGAGATCGGTGGACGCGTGCCAAACCGTCGTACTGTATGGGAAGATAGCGACAGCAAAACCGAGAATGGCTCTGGCTGTTTCCGGCTTGTTCCTGTTGAGGACACTCCTGGCATCTTCGAGCCAGACGTCTCGACGCTCGTCGTCTTCGTCAAGACCCCAGCCCACAGTCGCTTTGATGATAGCAGCAGCTGTGCCAGTGTTTCCTTGTTCCTCACATATCTCAGCTTGAGAGAGCCACTCTTCACGCTTGATCATAGCGTTCTCCTTGATCAGGGACTTGACAGCTCGCGTCATGATCATGTCCAGCATGTCCACTTTGCCTAGCTCTTCTTGCAGTCTACAGGCATGGATCCAGATTGCCCAGCTGGTGGGAATAGCTTTGCGAGCCTTGTTGAGAATCTGCTGCGCATCTTCCGGCTCAGAGACCCTGGCATATGAAATCCACAATTCCTCAGAAAGAGGTACAGTATCTGTAGCTTTGGCGAACAGTAAGCGGACCGCGTCCAGCTCTTCCGTGTCGTTGATAAGGGTCTTCCACAGCTCAACACTTTGAGGGTTGTGGTCTAGAGCTTGACGAGTAACCTTTTTCCTAGACGCCGGAGTCTGTTCTAGATCGATTGCGGCTTGCCACAACTTCACGGCCTTGGGATTCTGTTTGATGCCATTGGCAGCAATGATCTTGGCGTTGTGGAGATTGTCCTTGTTCAGCCTGATCGCTTCCTCCCAAACGACTATCGATTTGGGACAAAGTTCGCACCCGCGAGCGATGACCTTTTTGGCTGTGTGAACTTTCCCGGCCACTTCTTCGAGTCGCGCCAACGCAACGTATCCCGGACCATTGTGTACGTTAGTCTTGACAGCCGATTCTAGCAGTACGCGCGCGCGGTTGATGTCCTCAACTGGAACTTCCTCGCCCATAGCTTCCTTTTTGTTGAGCGCCGTCATGTATCCCTTGGGGTCCACAGACGTCGAGGTTCCAGAGGTCGTTGTGGTTTGTGTGCCAGGGGCGCTTGCTGCTGTGTCGAGCCGTACAGTCAAGGCAGACAGTTGGGCAGCTCCGATACTTGCGAGATTCGTCGTCATGCCGTCAGCGTCAGACGATATCGTGGTATCAAGCTCTCCGCTCTTCGATGCCGCAGCAAGAACACTGTCCGGAACAGCGTACGACCTCGAATTCGCCAGTCGAGCTTCACGTGCACGCTTCGCTTTACCCGTCATATCTCCCACCTCAGGCAGCGCTGCCCATTCTTCTTCGGATACGCCGCCGAGGGCTCGTTTTAGATCGGCAAACTGGAGCTGGATCTTGGGGTTGTTTCGTTCGTATTCGTCTCGTTCTTGTTGCTCGCGAGCTTCCCTAGGGCGGACATCGGTATCTGTTCGTGGAAAAACACACGATGAATACTTCGATAATAACGATAGAGGGGAGGGGAAGGGGCATAGGGTAAATGAAAGTGGGGGTACTAACCTTCTAGCTCTGCGTCGCTTGTCCATCTTCTCGTCCACCTCCTGGTATATGCGGTCTGCCTCGTCATCGTCCTTGTCGTAGTTCATGCCGCTTGAGAAGAGACCGACTTCATTGTCGGGATCTTGAAATCGATCCTCCTCTTCATCCCTCTCTTCCTCCTTCTTTTCGGTGACACCATACGCCGAGGGAGCTGCCTGGCCTAGCGATGCTGCACGCTTTGCTAGCATCTCCTTCATCTGCTCCTCCGAGGGACCCTCCCGCGCGGGACCGAGATCGCTTCGCGTTGTGAAGCCAGTGGCTCCTCTTCCGAGACCAGCCACATAGTTCTCGGGCGCGGGCATCGACAGGAAGTCGCGTCGACTCATCTTGGCGGTGGTTTTGGGGGGTGTTGACCAGAAGCGGTGGTTGCAGGCTCTGGCTGGAGCGCGGCGCAAGTTGCGCAAGGTTTACGACGTGGGACGGAGCAGCGGTCGAACGGAAACTATGGCGGTGGTACAGGGGGAGACTCGGTGGTCGCGAGCGAGAAATTCCCTGGTAAAATCAGCAGTAAATTGTGTGGCAGTGGTGCCGAGGCGGCGTGTCTGAGTCGTTGGTCGCGACTTGGATAATAATTTGAGCTAGGCAATCGCATGTCACGTGCGCGGAAGCTCAGCCAACGCTAACCCAAAAGGTGAGTTTGCGACGGGCACACACAGTAAGAGACACGCACAATGGCTATGAGTAAGCCTTGCTACAGCTAGCTGCGTGCCCAGGCCGTCGGTTGGAGACAGAATAAAAGAACTATCTGTATTCTGACTACAAACTGCTGCGCGAAATAGTACCTAGGTATTCCAGCAACCACACGCGTATCTATTGGTTACCACGTGATACACCATGCTCATCAACTCGTCTATCATCAGCAATTACGATGCCGTCTTCTTCTGTGCGGGCGCCTTTCCGTTTGAAGCTTGAAGGGCATAGCGGGGTGACATTGGCGGTAATGGTGGAACCGGCTCCTCTGGTGTATCGCCTCTCAGGTTCCTTCCGCTACAACAGGTCAGCATACGTCTGCACCAATCTTGTTATGGCTCATCTTACCTCTTCGTTTTCCTCAACTTCCCTCCAAACCACTTCTTGAAACTCCGACTGGAAGAAGGGCGTTCTTGTTCCTTGTTGCGGGTTGAATCCGACTGTGCCATGCTGCTCCTGTGACTTGATACATGGCTGGCTTCTGGGGTTATGTCGTCGTCTTCTTCTTCCAGCGGCGGAGCCCATCTCTCGACATCGCCATTGACTACTACGAACCACCCCAATTTCTCTCCTGGCGCCACCTTGTCCCGGAGGTCTGCAATGGCCGCCCACTGGTCATCTCCCAGCCCCGCTCCCCTCATCTCCTCCACATCTGCTCCGAGTCTGATCTCATGCACAACATCGCACACATATGCGTATGGTTGATCCTTTACGGTAACATCATCGGGATCGTACTGTTCGATGAAGCGTAAGTCAGGTAGCGCAGCCATCTCTTGGGGCCATTGAGTCTTGAAGTTCTGCATCAAGCAAGCCGTGGTGGCAGGAGCCATCAGCCATTCTGGTGCAGCATCGTCGAGATTCTGCAGAATGACATGGATCCGAATTTGGGCGCGGGGCCACCGAAAGCCGTGAACGAGCCAGGTTGGCATGGTGAAGGTGAAGTGCTTTTCGTCTAAAGTCTCCGTTTCGGAAGAGGAGTGCCGTAGGATCAAGTCGAGCCAAAAAGCAACGATCAACGATTAGTTAGGATGTACCGAACGAGGATGCAAGCATTGGTGTGGATGACGGCGTCTTCAGCAAAGTTTTAGTTGCAAGTAGTACATGGTCTTACACGTCCTGTTATGTAGGCAGGGATCGCGTCTTGGGAGCTCATGCAGAGGTCTAGACGACGCGCCCAGAGAGGTTGGGAGAACCTTCCGCGAGTGGGCGCACGCTAGGAAGAAGCAACGACACAATTGCTGCAAGCGTTGGCTCAGGAGAACGAGACCAGATCGACACGGTGAACGCGATGAATCTGGAAAAAGCCCCAGTTACCTGTTTGGTCTATGCCAATAGCAGTGTGGGGGAGCTGGGATGAAGGCAGGCACCATGGTTTGCGCTTGCCCTCCCCGCTTGACGCTAATGCAAGGCAGCTCCCGTTCGCGTCGACGGGTACCGCGATGTTTCCGCGCCCGACCTCGCTGCCCACAGTTAAGAAGCCTGCGAGTCCGACCATGTGCGGCGCACTTCACTCTCTGATTTCGTATCCTTGAGATTCGTCGCCATGCCTCTGTAAATATCCCATCACCACGCTTTTTGCACCACAATCGCTTACAATCTCATAGGCATCTGCTAGGCAAGAAGTCATGGAACGTCTACAACTCGGACAACATCGCGCGGGTCAAGGCCGACGAAGCCGCTGCTGCCGCCCGCGAAGCCGCTGATGACCAGCGCAAGCAAGAGCTCGACGCTGAGCGACGTGCCGCCATCCTTCGAGGCCGGACGCCCCCACCACTGCCAACAGAAGAACCCAACAAGGCGCCAGCATCAAGGCGCTCAGGCAAGACAGATGAACGCGGCCATGACAGAAAGAGGAGGAGGCTTGCGGGTGAGGATCATACCGATGCAGATATACGCATGGCCAAGTCTATCACGGCTCGGCCTGAGGATGAGGCAAAAGACGCGAAAGTGCTGAAGCTACGGAGCACCGCATCCGATGCGCCGCTGGAGGACCATACCGGTCACATTGACTTGTTCCCGGTGGACATGAAGGAGGCTATCAAACGTGAGAAGTATGCGGACGCTGAGAAGGAGAAACGCAAGAAAGAAAAGGCCATCGAAGACCAATTCACAATGCGCTTCTCCAATGCCGCGGGAAGGGGTGGCATCGACCGACCCTGGTACGCTGCCGTACAAAAGCCTGCACCCGCCACTGGAGACAAACAGGACTTGGCACTCTATGAAGGTTTCGCCAATAAAGACGTCTGGGGTAACGAGGACCCGCGTCGCAAAGAACGGGAGCAGGCGCGCATATCCACGAACGACCCCTTCGCATTCATGCAGAAAGCACAGACACAGCTGAAGAAGTCGAAGCAGGATAGGAAGCAATGGGCTGCAGAACGCGACCGTGAGCTAATGGAGCTTCGGTCAGCCCAGGAGCGAGAGGAGAGGAGGAGTCGGCATCTTAAAAGGAAGAGGCGGGAAGTGGACGAAGACGAGCATCAGACGCCCAAGAAGGAGGCCTGCTCATCCTCGCGCCAGAAGCATCGCCATAGGAGCCCGAGTCGTAGCCGTGAAAGGCACGAGCATAGGTCTTCGCATCGCAGCGACAAGCGACGAGCTCATAGTAAGAGTAGGGAACGCGATGGAGACCGCCACAGACACCGTGATCGGCGGAACGAGGAGCTCCAGAAGGCTTTCATCTAGAAGCGAGTCACTGCACTACATACGAGTGCAGATCATTACGGGCAACTCGTTTGGTGTCCTATTACCATTCATTAGGCTCAACATACTACGATTATGAGAGTGTCGTCAGAAATGAGCTCGGCCTCTAAACAATCGAATTTCCATCCTAGTTGAGCATCTTGCACTTCATCGCTACCAAACTTGGACTTTCCATTATCCATTCCTAATTCGAACATTCGCTGACCAGTTCGAGAAGCAAGGCTGCGCGATTGTACCCCTGTCTCTACAGTCCCAAACGCGTTGTGCTGGATAGGAAGAGCAAGTGCGCAGTGTCGCTACATCATCTTGACTTCAGCCATCTTTGTACCGTTGTTAATCAACGCATAGCGGTGGTGTTAAGATCGCATGAGACAGGTTCTGAATCCTCATATAGACTGCTTGCTGATGACTGCAGGGACCTCAGGCTGGCCGACAATCTTGCGTTCGTGAGACTGGTCGCCACATCGTTCAGTGAGCTGAGTCGCACTGACTCTGTCAGGTGGCAGTTACAATCGGGTGCGGAATAAACCAATTGATAGCGTCTTACCGGTTAGCTTGCAAGACGTGCCTTCGGCCGCCGTTTGCCATACTAATTATCGTCTTCGACGAGGCTATGCGGCACAGCTCGCATGACTTCCTCGGATCACTGTGCCGTCACATCCGGAGTGGCGACCATCTATCTACCAGAATACACGACACGGCCACCACGCATCTACAACACATCTACACGCATTAGAAGATGGACGACACCTCAACAACAAACAGCGTAACGTTCCAAGTCCTCTATCGCATTCCCTTCCGCTACCTCTACATACCCGGCCTGTACATCCTGCTGCTCGGTTTCTTCACTTTCGGCCACGCATTGCACACGGTGTTCACGCACCAGGACCCAGGCGGATACTACAAGTTCTTGATCTGGCTCGTCCTCGTATTTGGGTTCTGGGTGTCTCAAGCCGGCGCCCATCTCTGTGTGATCTGGCTTACCTTCAGGGACCTGCAGTTCCCAGATGTGAGAGGGAAGCACATAGTCATGACCGATTCTGCAAAGCGCACAAACAAAGTCCTCCGAGGTATCGCTAAGCTCATTCCGTGGCGCTACGCGTATATACCTGGTCTGTTTCTCGTCGTTTTCGACATCTTCATTCTTACACATTCACTGCGCCTGCATTGGGCGCATTTTGGTCCTGCGGATTGGGATACGATGCTACACGTTCACTTTCGCACGGTGCAGGGAGTGTGTCTTGAATTGGCAGGTTTTATTGTTTGTATGGGGTCGTATGTCTTCAAGGGTGTGGAACTGGAGGATGCGGAAGAGATGGAACAGAAGGGCCAGGATATCAGTAATGGGGACGCTTTTGAACGGAAGGTGAGAGTTTCAAGCGAGCATGACGATGCTCGTTGAACGGTGGATGTACGGCATGGAGATAGGAGGGTTTCCTTGGATGGTATAGGAAAGAGCAGCTAGGAAGAAGTACAAGCAGGTAGCTTCAACTGCGCAGCATGGTTCACGTAGCTCAAATCTGGGTTGACCGCTTCGAAGCTATTGCTCGTACGTTGGAAGTCTACTTTGCTACACACTATAAATCAAGGATCGATTCCAGTGAACCGCAGCGGCAAATGGTCAGTCCAGCTGGTGAAGTGTTACACTGCGCTTGGTGCATATCAGGTGTACCAGAGATCGCCTGAGACTACTGTAGCCCTGAATGAGTATCTTGCGGCGAGAGTGCTCAGCAGGTCCTAAGTTCGGCTGCTCATGCGGTGATACCCAAGGTGTATGTAGATCGCAAGCGACCTATCGCAGTGTTGAGTCGTGCTAGCGGTGGCTTGCTGTTCGACGGCCTTGAACGCATCGTGTTCTTTTGTCGTCTTAGTGTCCTCCCATGTGCCACTCGGTATGAAAATCTCTCAAAAGACCTACACGGGCTCAACGGTAGGTCCAAGGTGTTTGTCAGGGAAGGACATCAGCCCGTCTCAGTGTCCAGTGACAGTTCGAGGGTCCAACTTTGGGAGGCAACCACACAGCATAGCCTAAGCAGAGTTGACGGCCCAAGGCCCCCCATACCAGCACCTCATTGCCTAATATCGTGATTGCGGGGGTTGCAAAGGGATATTATCATCCAGCATGTCGGCGACTAAAGAAAAGTATAGATCGGGGAAACCGCAAACTTGTATGCGACCTAATCGGAAAGAGCGCCGCGGGGATTGCGGGAGCGGGGGCGTTGCACCTAGCCACTAGGTAGCTGTTATGCGCGATAAGCATTCTGCGCGTTACCAGGTTTTCATACCGAAATCGCGCGCTTCTTGACTCGCAGACGGATGTTGCGAGTGGGTTGTAAGTTGCTAGGTTTGATCACCTGGGTAGGGAATGCGAGCAGTCGAATTCACCCAGGGGCCAATAACACCTAGGTTCCTATCGCAGTGCTCCATCACGGGCACGAACTTAGTAACCATGCGACTACGGAGAGCTCCTTCGCACGCGACAAACATGATGGACAGTCCCAAGAGCATGTCATACAGCTCGTTTGTGTGCTTCGACTTGTGGCGGCTTAGATGACCCGCATGTGTTTCAGGTGAGTTAGCGTCAGGTACCAGCCTAGACAGCGGGCTATTAAGGTGCACCGGACCGTGGAACGGAGATTTCACGCATATCCACACGCTCACGGGCCCGAGTCCGATTGGCGAGGCCGCAACTCGATGATATCTGTACAAGATGGCGCGAGAGATGAGGGCAACCGGCTGCAAGCATGCCTAGGGATATGCATATGTTTTGACTATACTGTTTTGTGATTGTCGATGAGACCTGTCACGTTATAGAGATTGGTGCGCTCTATTCTTCGTTGTTTGTACTGCTGCATACGTATGATATGACGACGACTCGACTCTCACAAATGAAAATGTATCGTGTATTGCCAGGTACATCCCCCCACAGACTAAATGCTCCGAACAGTTCTTGAAAAGGGGACACTAGTTGCAGTAGTTGCTGCAAGTGAATACACTACCCACAAGCCGATCGCTGACGCACTGATCTACTAATAACGTGGTTAGATGGCAATCATGCAAAAGCCCGTGAACTTGAAATCGGTGCAAAGAGGAGGCCTGATCGTCTATCACGGTAAACTGATTGGCGACTCGAAGGTTACTTTCGCGTACTGGGCACGATGGCGTGCACTAATGAAATGGCGTTCGTAGCACGCTGTCTAACGGCGGAGTCAGATCCGGTGTCAGTCACGACGTGTCGAGCAAGGTTGAGCCACACACCCGAACCCGCAAGCGTTCTGAAATCAAGGTCAGCCCTACCTTGCACCGGGATACTTAGTCTTCACTGTCTCTTCAGTCCGGGGGTTGTCTTGGAATCTCGACACTCCTGTGTACGTGCCGTGCGCGTGGCCTCTGACTTTGTGACACAAACCAAACATTCTGGCACTACAAGTCCAAACATACCCATATCACGAACCTTGATCCTGGCATAACCATGGCTTCTGGAACCGCGCTCACGCCAGCCATCATCGCAACATGGCCAATACCCAACTATGTTGACCCAGTCTCGCAAAGGGGCAGTGTCGAAGCTGCAATATACGCGACAACCATCCCAATGGTACTTTTTGTCGCTGGCAGAATCTACGTTCGAGCGAATCAGAAGTCAGGTGTAGGAGCCGATGACTGGATCATGGTTGGCGCGGCCGTACGTTTGCCCATCGCTCTCATGTTATGTATCTAACATGTATAGGTCTTCGCCTTAGCGATTTCTGTGTGCTTATTAGTTACAACCACCAACTCTCTTGGGCGTCATCTCTATGATGTGAACCCGATGACGTTTGTGAGCTCTGCAAAAGTAAGCAATTACCATTGGTTTCAATATTCATACTGATGGCTTCTAGTACAACGTTGCGAGTGTCACAATGTACAATGCTTCTATGACACTCACAAAGCTTTCCGTCTGTATGACGTACCTGAAGCTCTTCCCCTCGCGCACGAACAAATTGTTCTGTTGGACCATGATTGGGTACCAGCTTCTGTGGGGTGTCATTTCGTCGGCACTCTACATTCTGCAATGCGTGTAGGTCATAACCCCAGGGCTGATGTTTGATCTTGACTGACTTTCCTGTCCCAGTCCAATCCAGTCACTCTGGGATTTCACGATTATCGACAAAGTATGTTTGGACTCGCATCAATTGCTCACCGCGAGCGGCATCTGCAATGTAGTGTCGGACTTTGTGGTGTTCCTTTGGCCAGTCGCGCCACTGTGGCAGGTCAAGTTGCCGCTATCACAACGCGTGCATCTGGTCGCGGTTTTTTCTTTCGGCGTCCTGACATGCGTCGGCGGCATCTTGAAGGTCGTTTGGTCGCAGGATTACTTCAAGACATGGGATACGACATGTGAGCAGTACCGTTCCACAATAGAGTGTCATCGTGCTAACATAGCCTTCTCGCAGGGGTTGCGTCTCGCGTCACTATGGCATTGTGCATCGAGTTCAACGTTGGTATCATGAGCGGCTGTCTACCTTGTCTCCGTCCATTTCTAGCGATGATGGCTCCTGGAATCTTTGCTGGACCATCGGCGGCACACGGCGGCAACGCAGCGAATTCCGGCGGAGCATCCTGGCGCAAGTCTCCCTTTCAGTTTGGAGACTCCAAACTATTCAAGCTAGGCGCGGGTAAGCCGTCGGATCGTGGTGAAGATTACGAGTTCACGGATGCGGAACATGCGGGAGGTGCCCGCGCTTGGGCTGCAGGCGGAAAAGAGGTGCCACAAGCTAGCATCGGCACCGTGTCTGGGTCTGGTATCTCAGTGAACAGAGATGAGAAGCTGCGCGATGGTTATGATTCGCCGGGTGTTGTCACCAATGATGCGACTAGTGAGGAGTGGATCATGAAGGAGGATTCTTCTAGGTAGCTCAACAAGGCGTAGTATATATCAATCATTAAGTATGGTCTTGAGAGCCCATGCCGAAAGCCAACACGAGGGTATATGGCGACATATTCGATGACTGGGAAGGTCGGCGAAAAGTGAAGCAGAGTACTTTCGCTCAAAGTCCTAGAGCTGTCAATAGCCTTCGAAGTCATGACATGAGCAATGCTTCCGAGTGCCATTTCAGACAACGCATCGACGTCGAATGAGTCTCGAAACCTTGTACTTTCAGTCTCTGTGACAGAAGCGCAGTGCTCGTGTCGATTTATGCGTGCGGCCAGCCACCAGAACTATGTATATCCAGGGAACTCGCAACCTTGACATGACCGAGCTTCATGCCTACGATTGCGTACCGCTGCGATGAGCTGATGCCATAGGCGCTCGTGCATGTGCTGTATGCGCGCCTCGCCGCGACCAGCTTCGCTTCCAGCCTCATCCCAAGGCGCAGGGTACTGAGCGCACCTCAAAGCAAGTCGCGGTCTCGATTCGGCAGCGTCGCTCTCGCAGGGACCTACTCGGTGGACTTGATCATGTCGACCAAGTATCAATATAATGTGTCTCCGCCCCTAGTTGTGATCCAGGCAGTCCCATGGCGATAGACGGGATTGCGACGCGCGGTCGAGCGGTTCTCACGAGCTTGTCCGTAGATGCGCTGGGTGTGGAAATGTGCTGCGATACGATTGCAGAGATGCCTACACGGGTGCTCATGTGGACGTGACCGCTGAGGAAGTGTGAATGTCGACTGGTCGTGTAGCTCATTGGAAGCGGCTGTCGGGGGGTATTCCTATCGCATTGGTTCGGAGTGGACCACATAATTAGCGCAGTACGGTCAATCTGCTGATGTCAAAACATGGTACATAAGTTTGGAAGGACTTCGTGATTGATCCGGGCGGTAGTCGCTGCGGGAGCGGAAGCTCTGTCTTGGTTCAGAGGCCTTGGGCGACAAGCCGGACGTGCGCGCCGACCATGCTACTCCCGAATTGCCCGCCAGTGGCAGCCTGTCACCCATCATCTAGGCAACAACCCATATACAGCCTGCTTGGATCGTACATGATCACACAGAGCAGTTATCTAGACACAATTTGTGATGGAATTCAGAGGGCGTTGCAATCAAGAAGGTCCGGACGAAGGAGTCCAATTTCATTTGCGCTTGGCGCACGTAGCTCAACCAGCCGACATGTGACCTGTCCATGTGCACGCCAACACTACCTCGTATAACCCTCATCAGACTACGACCATCAGCTCTACCCAACCCGATCCCTCCATGCCCGTAACCCGTGGAGGCCGCAGAGTGGCTCGCCACCCACGCAGGATAACTCATGTTCTTCCTTTCAGGCACAACGCGCTCATGGTGTTCCAGGGCCTGGATTCGTGTCCTCTTCCACCGCTTTACAATTTCACCATATACTTCACCCATCCGGACGTCAACCCGGACAATGTTCAGCCATATGAGCTCTTCAAGGCGATCAGAGAAGGCTCCCTACTGGAGAACTTCTGTCACTTCCGCCTCGAGCTATTTTTCCTACATGTCCCAAATGCAGAGGATTCCGACGAGGCCTGCATCGCCCACTATCGTGAGGAAAAGCGCAGCCGGGGAGAATATACACGTCAGGTCGAAACACTAGGGTTGTCGTCCACTATGGACAGTGAGAACGGTGCCGGTAGTCTACCCGGCTTGGTACCAAGTTACATCGAAGACCCGGACACCGAGTATTACCATGGTCTTATCTACATCTACCGAGGACCTGATTGGACTATAGACAAACAGTTTGTACGTCGCATCTCCTTCGATCCTATTCCACAGAATGTGTATAGTTCGCTCGACCACGGGGCAGATGAACCTGACATTCTTCCGGCTATCGCCATCTTTCCACTAACAATACGCCATTTGGAAAATCACAATGTCAAGTCGATTGGCGAGGACATGTACTTCAAGTCCTTTCTCGCAACAAACAATGTCACGAATGAACCGTGGGAGGAGGCGATCAGGCTTGGATGGTCCACCTGGTGAAAGAAACCAGTCCTGGACACCAAGCGATGGATATGTGCTCGTGATGTTATGTTTTCGTGATCCAGATGTAGTAGTATAATAAACCTATCTCGACTATGGGGACCATAGAGTTGATAAAGTTGCAACCAATCACAAGGGCGAGAAGAAGCTAACGGGCAGATTCTGGGTTCACGACTGATGCTGCTTGCGTTCATTGCGAAGGCTGTGCTTCCAAGTCGATATATTGAGCCTGCGAAAACCAACCACAGCCTTGCTCTGAGGTTACCCAGCATTAATTACATTCTGATCGCGCGCTGCAGCGACCAATAGGGTATTTGCGAGCAAAGTCAGCCTTGCCCCCAGTCGCACACGTCTGACATTGTGAGGTCAGCTTACAACGGTGATAGTACATAAGGCATCTGTCTCACTCGTGTGTACATAGTCAGCATGGCTTCAACCTCTCAGTCAGTCGAGTTGGCCGAACTATCGGCACGGCCACTTCTCGAGTCCAAAGTCAGCGAAAAAATCGACAAGCCCAGTTTCACCGTTCAGAATGGTTCAGGGAGTGCTAGCAATGCGCCACCAAATACAGCGCCGAAGCTTCAAAAGGCTGGGAGTCAGAAGAATAGGCATGTCGCCGCGCAGGCGAAGAACATGTTCCGAACAGCGCTAGGTCGCGTGTGCCTCGCATGGAAGCGTTGTGTCGAGGCCGTGAGCCGTGCTTGGAGCAAGAGCTGGACGTTAGAGACATCGAGTCTTATCGCCTCCATCCTTACTCTTGCCGGACTTGTTTCGACACTCTTGGTCCATGAGAATAAACCGCTTCCCCAATGGCCTCAGCTGGTCACGATAAACTCTATCATATCGCTATTTTCCCTGCTCATGAGGGCATGCGTGGGCGTTATATTGACAGAAGGTAACTTAAGATCTAAACGTCAAAGAGCATACAAGCTGACTTGAGCGACAGGCATCAGCCAGTGCAAGTGGAACTGGTATCGAAAAGCCAGGAAATTGGATCACATTGAACGACTTGATTCAGCGAGCCGTGGTTCTTGGGGCTCCATCAATCTGCTGTACCATTTGAGACCATCGCAAATATAGTACCCGCCCTGCGATCCGCCCTGCCTTAGACAAGACTAACTTCATGCAGTTATCTTGCTGTACTGGGCGCCGCTATTACGATAATGTCGTCTTTGCTCGGCTTCTTTTCGCAACAGCTCGTGCAATTTCAGGATTGCCTCCAGCAAGACACAGCCGCTTCGGTCACCATATCGAGAACCAACTCCTACAACCGTATTGGAGGTACAATGCAGTCCAACGTACCCGCGGAGTATGCCCCAATGGCAGCAGCGATCAGCGTCGGCGTACTTCAACCCGTCGGAGATTTGACCAATACACTCTCTTCCGGCTGTAGTAGCGGCAACTGCACTTTCTCAGCTGAGGGCAGTGCATCATTTTCGACCCTGTCTTTCGGTCACTTCTGTACCAACGTCACCTCAAACATTCGCAAAGTGAATGAAACCTATTCGATGAGAGACAACTTGACTAGGGCATACTTGGCACTGGATTATGAAGACGGCCATACCTTGGAGTTCTCACGAGAGAATGGTGGAGAACCTGTCGTTCGCTCCTGGACCTCGTTCACTCCATCGGGCCTGACCACCATATACTTTCTTTTCAGGTCTTCCAATTTTAAGCAAGATTGGAGAGCTGTCAATTGTTCAATGTTCCCAACCATCAACACGTATAAAGCTAGAATCACCGACGCGATTCTAGAAGAGCAATTGGTTGACATTACGTATCTTGAAAGCATATCAGCCCAGTTCAATAAGCCGCCTGTAAGAGATGTTGACTTCTCAAACACGGTGTTCACATGGACCCATGCGATAACAACCAAGTACACTATACGGAACGGCATAAGAGAGTCATGCGAGGGCTCCGACCGCCCCAGTACTAGGCTGTTCGGGTTCATAAAACATAGCGACGAGTCCACTTACATCAACGGCAGCGGTCATACGAATCCAAGCGCGGGGTAGAAGTGGTCGTACTTTCCACCGAATTGCGTGTAGCTTCTCAACAAATTTTCGGAGACCACGATAAGCGAAAGCCTCACAGCTACGTTTGACCAGAAATACCTCTTAATAGGCTTTCACAAGGGAACAGTAGGCTCAGTTCACTTGCGTGTACTATTCAAGGAAGACAACATCACATTCGACAGCGTTAAAAGACGTATAGAGAACCTCGCGACTTTAATAACTTCTGTCATTCGCACTCACAGTAGCCCCGTACCCCTCCAAGTCCCTCTTCAGTCGTCATCTTCTCCCGCAGACAGGCAAATGTAGTTCAACACAACATGTGCGTACGTACAGTAGTCTTAGATTGCCTATCCTGCTGTTATAATTACTCTCAGCGGTGTTTTCCTTTTGTTAGTTGCGATTAAGGACCGCGACACTCAGCGCGATCGGCTTTGGAAAAGCTCGTTCCTTGCTGCTCTCTTCTGCGAGGTCAAGCTAAACAAAAGACCTTAGGGGATAGCAGATATGAAAGCGAAAGCAAGGACAGCAAGTGTTGCTCTAGAGAAAAGAGGCTCTAGGTTAAGGCTAGCTTAACACTAGTAAAGGCTATATAACTAATGTCAATCCCTGCAAATATACACTCTCACAGATTAGCTGTCGAGTTTCACTTGAGCAATAAGCAAAAGATAAAAAACAAGTTGTATGTTAGGTAGTCGCTAAACATAGTTCAATGCTCCAATAGCATCGTGTGTCCCCGCGAAGTGCATCATTACGGCAACTCCGCAATTGACAGATGCAAAGCGACGAGTGTTGAGCTCCTAGTGCGCATCAAGATGAACGCCATCTTCAGCCTTGTGGGGAAGCAATAACCTTGGCAGGTTTAATTATAGCCTAGCTTTCGGCTCATCGGGTCTAGCCCAAGAGAACTCTAACACCACTTTCGCTTCACGAGTCAGGCCATGCTTGGAAGTCTCCTATCCACGATGTAATATATTCTGGTCGCTCCCTCTCATTAGTCTGGTAATGCGTCCTCATTCGCCGACCGTTTCTTAACCCAAGTCACTCGTTCCGACGGTTCTTTTACACGATGCGTTCTTCAATGTTATTAGCCGTTCCGGCCCTTCTATTCCTTAATGTCAATGCGTTGCGCGTCAGCACCTCGAGTGTTTGCGGTAAACAGTCCTGGAACACGCTTACTTGCAAGAATTCGTCTTGGGGAAACTGTTGCTCGAAGAATGGACGTTGTGGTTCCACGCCACAACACTGCGGAACTGGATGCCAGGGTAAATTTGGAGATTGCAAGTCGCCAGTACCTTCAGCACCCGCGGTCATCGTTTCCTCAGCACCTGCGGCAACATCGAAAACACTTGCAGTATCATCGACGATAGTCGTAGTGTCATCGGCAGTACCCGCAGTCTCATCAGCAGCACCCGCAGTATCATCGAAAGTACCCGCAGCATCAGCGGCCCCGGTTACGGGCGGAAAGATCTCCACTGATGGAACTTGCGGCGGAACTTCTGGCTTCACCTGCGTCGGCTCTCCATTTGGCAATTGCTGTAGCGCGTATGGATGGTGTGGAACGTCCACCGCCCATTGCGGCACTAGCTGCAATGCAGCCTTTGGAAACTGCGGAGCGGCGGCATCTTCATCGACCTTGTCCACGACTACAGTTCCAACTGCGACCTCGGCAGCTACACCAGCACCCACTCAGAAGATCTCCGTCGACGGAAGTTGTGGCAGCGGAGTGACATGCCTAGGCTCTTCATTCGGCGATTGTTGCAGCGCCTACGGGTGGTGGTAAGCTCTCAATGTCCTCTCCCCCTCTCTCTCATACTGACATCGACTCGCAGTGGAAGCACCGCCGCATTCTGTGCAACAGGCTGCCAAGCTGGATTCGGAAAGTGCGATGTTCCTTCCCCCAGCCCGACTCCAAGCAACACGTGTGGCGTCGAAGGCTTCGCCAATGTTGAGGCATACTACGCTTCTTCGTTCAACTTGATCGATGCGACCGATGTTTCGACTTGTGCGACGCTATGTTTGGCCGAAGCAGAATGCAAGAGTTATCTGTTCAACCCAAAGCTTGGAAATTGCGCGTATCTTATGAATTCGCTAGAGCAGGGAGAATTCATTGCCACAAGTGGCACGGATCAGCTTTTCTGGGAGAGGTCCTGCGCTGAGGCGAAGTAGACTTTGTAGCAAGATAAGCATAAGAGGCACCTAGTCCTTGCGCGTTACATTCGGGAACGATATGCAAGGTGTTCGGACTAGGACAGCGGCTAATTGTAGCTTCTATCGCACCGCTCTACGCGTGTCTAGACGTTACGCTACTTCGTACAATGCTATTCTAGTGCTAGAATTTATTTTCTAAATATAATCTACTATTATATTTTTTATATATATATAGTAGTTAATAAAACTAATTTCTTTATTAAATATGCTAGTATAGAAATATAGGTATAATATAGTTAAGTAATATAGTATATAATTATAATATAGGTATATTTTTTAAACACTTTATTTTATAGTATATAGTAGTATATATATTCTTTTAAAAGTTCTAGAAATTAAAACTACGCTATAAAGTCTATTTAATACTCTTAGACCTTATATAAAAGTATAAAAGTAATAAGCTAGAATTTAGTTTAAATTTTATAGAAAAAGAGAGAATATAAGTATTTTATATATTCTATATACTTCTAGAAAAGTATTTAGAAGTTATATATATATTTTATTACTTTTTAGAAGCTTTATATAAAAGTAGAAAGTAGAAAAAGCTATAACTATAGAGAAAAGATAATAAATACTTAAGAACTTAAGTATTTAAAGCTAGTCTTAAAATAAAGCTATAAGGTAGATAAAGCTATATAGTAGGTAAGATAGTTAATAAAACTAATAAAAAGAGTTATAAAATCTATAATAATACTATCTTTTATAAAAATTCTAAAAGAACTTATAAAAGTATTAATACTAGTCTAATTTTAAGAAAAAAAGTAAAATAAATATTATATAACTAAGTAAAGCTTTAGTAGATAAAGTAATATAACTATAATAAAATTAGTTTTTTACTAATAGTTACTTAAATTCTTTGTTAATACTCTAAAGTATATATAAAAATAGTATTTAGAATTAGATCTAAGTAACTTATAGCTTTAATATATTTAATAATTCTCTAATATAATTTTAAATATAGTAATAGTATATATTTATAATATTTTAGTATATAAGTACTTAAAAGTAGCTTTATTAATTAATTACTATTAGAGTTATCTTCTACTATATTTATCTATCTATAATATTATATTTTTAAGTATTACTCTTCTAGTCTTAATAAGAGTTTTGTTTAGTTCTAAAAAATAGTATATAGCTAGTATAAATTTTAAAGCTATTACTACTTTAAAAAGTACTAGTACTAGTAGAGAGTAAGAAGATACTAAGAGTAATATTATAATAATATATAAGTAGTATAAACCTTTAGAGTTTCTAGAGTAATACTTTTATTTACTCTACTTTCTAGCGCTAGCTAGAATTATAAAGTAGCTTAACTCTATCTAGAATTATATTAGATTCTAACTATTCTATAATTATACTTTTACTAGCTTTAGTTAGACTTTAATACTACTTCTATTTATATAATAGTGTATGTCTATTTACTAAAGATAGCTTAGAAGTACTTTTTAATCTTTATTTAGATTTAAATTACTCTTTTTTAAACTTTCTTTTAATTTAGTCTACTACTAGTATATATAGCTCTTTACTATACTACTTAAGAAGAGCTTTTCTTCTATTTAAATAATATATCTATTATAAAAAATATAAACAAATGTCTACTTTAAAAAATAAACGTAATTATTAATATATATAAAGTAAGCTTTTTTAAAACTTTACTAATGTATAAACCTTTAACTACTAAAAAACTTTATATTATTAATATCTAGCTTATAAAATAATATCTTTATTCTATTAATAAGGTTTTTAAATTTAGAGTTAAAGTAAAAAGCAAAAGTAAGTTTTACTTACTTTTAATACTTAGAAAAGATATACAAAATATAATAGTTACTATTAGTTCTAGTTAGTACTATCTTATTAGTAAAGTATATCTAAAAAGTATTAATAATAGTAGTAGTTATAGAAATAATAGAAAAGGTTATAAGATTTACTATAATACTATTACTTATAACAATCTTTAAAGAATCTATATAAATAGAAAGTAATATTTATATTATTTATAGGTTAGTAATATAATAAATTAGTAAAGTAATAAAATAGTCGCGTAGAACTAATAGTAAAAAGATAGATTTTAGACTTATAATTAATTTAAAAGCTTATAAAAGAGTAATTTAGATAGTATAGCCTATATTATAAGCTTTAGGTTAATATTAGTTTTTTAAAAATATCTATAAAGTTTTAATAACTATAGAAATAAAAAAATAAAAAAAAGTATACTTATACTATAATTTTAGTATATATTTTAACTATATATAAAGAATAGTAAGTTAATAGAATCTATTATTTAATAATAGAATATTATAAAGAATAGATAGGTAACAAGAACTATTCTCTAATAATAGAATATAGCTTTGTTAGAATAAAGTAGTTAAATACTATAATAAATAGTATAACTAATAAAGATTACAATAAAATAATTGCAAAGTAGATAATAAGTAAAAGGTAATAATATTATTACTAGGTAAAGAATAACTATAAAGAATAACTATAAAGAATTACTATTTCTTTTATAAAAAATAGCTACTAGAATAATTACGTAAATATTTATCTATTTCTATCTAAAGATAAGAATTTATAATTAAATCTACTTAATTTCTAGATTTATAATCTAAGTCTACTAAATTCTTTTTATTTTCTTAGATTTATAATTTAGACTAGTACTAATTATATTAGTCTATGCGTTGTATTACATAGACTAATAATTAGTTTATTACTAAATTTTTTAGTAATTGTAGAAAGAGAGATAAGAAGATAAGAGTTATTAAATTACGTAATAACTCTAATATTAACTAGTCTAAGACAAATAGAGGTGTTTTAGAATCTTCTAGTATAGTAGATTAAAACTAGCTACTAAAATCTTAATTACGTAAGTAATTAGATTTACTAGAAATTTTTCTAATTAGTTAAGAAATAATAATAAGTGTAATCTTAATAAAGCTTAATAATAATAAAAAGATAATAATAACTAAGTTATTATAATCTTTACACACTCTCTTAAGCTACAGTTTTTAATAACTAAATAATAAGAGAATATAAGTAGTTTTTATAACTAACTTATTAATAATAATTTATATAAGAAGTTTTAATAACTATCTTAAAACTAAAAACATATTTCTATTTCTATTTCTATTTACTAATATAAATAGTTATAAAATAATAACTAAATATAAAGCCTAGACTAGAATCTCTAAGGTATAAGAACTTAGAGGTTAAAAACCTAAGCTTTGTAATAGTATTAATATACTATTTTTAGTATTATAAATAATAATAATAATAACTAGTTATAAATAATTAATCTAGTTTAACTAGACTAATTCTATTTATAAAATTCTTAAATTTAGAATAACTAGTAGGTTTAGTTAGATTATCTACTAGAATAGTACTAGTATTTTTATAAACTAGATTTATTTTATTATCTAGCAGATTTTCTCTAATAAAGTAATAAGTTATATCTACGTGTTTAGTTCTAGCGTAAAAAATAAGGTTTTTAGCTAGTTCTATAGCACTTAAAGAATCTGTTTTAATAATATTAGTTCTATTAAAAATAGAACTAAATTCTTTAATAGAATTATTATTAAAAAGATCTTTAATAAAGTTATTAAGATATAAACTTTCTTTAGTAGCTTCTTTTAAAGCTATATATTTTGCTTCTACACTAGAAATAGCTATAGTTTTTTACAGTTTTAAAATCTAACTAATAGCAATATTATTATTATAATTACTTTTAGAATTATTTAAAATAAATATATTGCCTGTAGTAGATTTTCGAGAATCTAAATTACCTCTCTAATCTAAATTACTAATACCTAATAAATTAATACTATTATTAATATTATTAATAGTATTATTATTAGAATTATTAAATTCTAAAGATTATAGAGTTAAATCTAAGCTGTAATTACTAGTCTTTAATAAATAACTAAATATAAAATTTAAATATTTATAATGTTCTAGACTAGAATTAGATATAAATCTAGCTAGGTAATTTATACTATAAACTAGGTTAGGCCTAGTAAATATAATTAAATAAATTAAACTACCTATTTCTTTTTAATAGTCTTTAATAATAGAACTATCTTCTAGATTTTTAGATAATTTAACTGTTATAGGTAAAAGTATAGATTTAGACTTATTTAAAAGTTTATTATATTTAAATAATAGTTTATTAATAAAACTTCTTTGCGTTATAATTAAAGATCTCTTAGATCTATCTCTAATTATTTCTACGCCTAGAAATTCTTTAATCTTTTCTAAATTAGTTATTTCTAATTTAGAAGTTCTAGTTAAATTCTTATATAACTTATTAACTAGATTTATATTTTTAGTAAATACTAATATATTGTCTACGTGTGTAGCTAATATAATAGGCTTAGTATTATGTATAAAAATACTATTATCTATATTTAAAACTTTAAAATCTAGTTATTCTAGAATTTTAGTTAAAAACAATTGCTACTACCTAAAAGCTTGTTTTAGACTGTATAAAGCTTTATTTAATCTATAAACTAAATTATTAAAGTCTTTATTTAAAATAGCTTTATTAATAAAGTTTATTAAACTTTTATCTATAATATCTTTTAAAGCTTTTTTTAAGATATATTCTTCTAGGCCTATAGGCAATTGTATATAAATATTATTATTATCTATTTCTGCATTAGAAAAAGCTTGTTTAATGTTCTAAGTATAGATTTCTTAATCTAGATAGTAGAAAATAGCTAATAATAGCCTAATAATACTAGGCTTACTAGTAGAAGTAAAGGTTTCTTTATAATTAATATTATATTTTTATAGAAAGCTTTTAGCTACCTATCTAGCTTTATATTTTTTAATAGTATTATCTAAGTTTAATTTCTTAGAAAGAACCTATCTACCTTTAATAATATTAATATTATTAGGTTTATTAGTTATATTCTAA